>NC_134356.1:419422332-419731499 GCF_048569485.1 Anomaloglossus baeobatrachus | reverse complement strand
TTTACAAAAACATGTTCAGAAATACAATTATATATATAATATGGGCTGAAAGTGCACACTCCCAGCTGCAATATGAGAGTTTTCACATCCAAATCGGAGAAAGGGTTTAGGAATCATAGCTCTGTAATGCATAGCCTCCTCTTTTTCAAGGGACCAAAAGTAATTGGACAAGGGACTCTAAGGGTATGTGCGCACGTTGCTTTTTACCTGCTTTTTACCTGCTTTTTTTCTGCTTTTTCTTCTGCGCTGTTTAATGCCAAAATGGATGTGTTCTTCTATTCAAGCAAAGTCTATGGGAATTTGGGTTTCTTGTTCACACTATGTTGTTCAAAATGCTGCCTTTTTGTGGCAGAACTTTGGTCAAAAACTCAGCTTTGCAGTGCAAAACCCAAATGGCAAAAACAATTGACATGTTGCTTCTTTGAAAAGCTGAGTTTTTGACCAAAGTTCTGCCTCAAAAAGGCAGCATTTTGAACAACATAGTGTGAACAAGAAACCCAAATTCCCATAGACTTTGCTTGAATAGAAGAACACATCCATTTTGGCATTAAACAGCGCAGAAGAAAAAGCAGCAAAAAAGCAGGTAAAAAGCAACGTGCGCACATACCCTAAGGGCTGCAATTAACTCTGAAGGCGTCTCCCTCGTTAACCTGTAATCAATGAAGTAGTTAAAAGGTCTGGGGTTGATTACAGGTGTGTGGTTTTGCATTTGGAAGCTGTTGCTGTGACCAGACAACATGCGGTCTAAGGAACTCTCAATTGAGGTGAAGCAGAACATCCTGAGACTGAAAAAAAAGAAAAAATCCATCAGAGAGATAGCAGACATGCTTGGAGTAGCAAAATCAACAGTCGGGTACATTCTGAGAAAAAAGGAATTGACTGGTGAGCTTGGGAACTCAAAAAGGCCTGGGCGTCCACGGATGACAACAGTGGTGGATGATCGCCGCATACTTTCTTTGGTGAAGAAGAACCCGTTCACAACATCAACTGAAGTCCAGAACACTCTCAGTGAAGTAGGTGTATCTGTCTCTAAGTCAACAGTAAAGAGAAGACTCCATGAAAGTAAATACAAAGGGTTCACATCTAGATGCAAACCATTCATCAATTCCAAAAGTTTCAGTTCTGGAAAAGTATTTTATGGACAGATGAGACCAAGATCAACCTGTACCAGAATGATGGGAAGAAAAAAGTTTGGAGAAGAAAGGGAACGGCACATGATCCAAGGCACACCACATCCTCTGTAAAACATGGTGGAGGCAACGTGATGGCATGGGCATGCATGGCTTTCAATGGCACTGGGTCACTTGTGTTTATTGATGACATAACAGCAGACAAGAGTAGCCGGATGAATTCTGAAGTGTACCGGGATATACTTTCAGCCCAGATTCAGCCAAATGCTGCAAAGTTGATCGGACGGCGCTTCATAGTACAGATGGACAATGACCCCAAGCATACAGCCAAAGCTACCCAGGAGTTCATGAGTGCAAAAAAGTGGAACATTCTGCAATGGCCAAGTCAATCACCAGATCTTAACCCAATTGAGCATGCATTTCACTTGCTCAAATCCAGACTTAAGACGGAAAGACCCATAAACAAGCAAGACCTGAAGGCTGCGGCTGTAAAGGCCTAGCAAAGCATTAAGAAGGAGGAAACCCAGCGTTTGGTGATGTCCATGGGTTCCAGACTTAAGGCAGTGATTGCCTCCAAAGGATTCACAACAAAATATTGAAAATAAAAAATTTTTTTTTGGGTTTGGTTTATTTGTCCAATTACTTTTGACCTCCTAAAATGTGGAGTGTTTGTAAAGAAATGTGTACAATTCCTACAATTTCTATCAGATGTTTTTGTTCAAACCTTCAAATTAAATGTTACAATCTGCACTTGAATTCTGTTGTAGAGGTTTCATTTCAAATCCAATATGGTGGCATGCAGAGCCCAACTCGCGAAAATTGTGTCACTGTCCAAATATTTCTGGACCTAACTGTAAATGAGCTGTGCTTCAGCCTTAGGGGTACTTTGCACGCTGCGACATCGCAAGCCGATGCTGCGATGCTGAGCGCGATAGTCCCTGCCCCCGTCGCAGCTGCAATATCATTGTGATAGCTGCCGTTGCGAATATTATCGCTACGCCAGCTTCACATGCACTCACCTGCCGTGCGACGTCGCTCTGGCCGGCGAACCGCCTCCTTACTAAGGGGGCGGGTCGTGCGGCGTCACAGCGACGTCACACGGCAGGCGGCCAATAGCAGCGAAGGGGCGGAGATGAGCGGGATGTAAACATCCCGCTCACCTCCTTCCTTCCGCATTGGTGGCCGGGACGCAGGTAGGAGATGTTCCTCGCTCCTGCGACTTCACACACAGCGATGTGTGCTGCCGCAGGAGCGAGGAACAACATCGTAGCATCGGTCATCCCCAAATTATAGAAATGACCGGCACTACACCTATGGTACGATTACGACGCTTTTGCGCTCGTTAATCGTATCATCTAGGATTTACACACTACGATGTCGAGAGTGACGCCGGAAGTGCGTCACTTTCTACATGACCCCACCGACATCGCACCTGCGATGTCGTAGTGTGCAAAGTACCCCTTAGGCCTCGGCTCCACTTGTGTTTTACACAGACAAGTGCAATCTGATAAAACATCGGATTGGACTCGCACCAGTTTAAAACTATGAGGTAGTGTCCATCTGTTGCGGGCGGAGGAGGGGACGCCGCGCTCTCCCTACTGCTCGGGTCCGGCTGCTGCGGCCCGCTGCTGCCGCTGCCCGGTGGCTCGAGCGATGGGCCGGATCCCGGGGACTCGAGCGGCGTTCCTCGCCCGTGAGTGAAAGGGGATTGGGATTTGGGATTGTTTATTGTCCGTGACGCCACCCACGGTTGTGGTGATTTGTTGACACCACCGCTGCTCTGTATGGGGATCCCGGGAGTGGTGGTATGGAGCAGCTAGATGTGAGTCCTCCCCTCCGTGGGTAGGGGGGTTGGTTGTCCCGGGGCCCAGTGATGAGGTGGGTGATGCAGGGCTTGGTGGGGTGCAGGGACGCAGGGGCAGCTCTGTGCCTTGCGGCACTGTGGTACTCACTCAGCCTGAGACGATGACACAGTTCTCGGTAAAACACACGGCTGGAAAGACTGTTCCCACGGACGGCTGCACTTGATTTCCCCAGTAGGTGACGGTCCCTTTTTCCTGCACCTATGATGATGATGGTTGCGATGGGTTCCCACCGGTAACCCGCTCCCCGGCTTGGATATGGGCCGGAGGAGCCCTACTTTGCCCGCAGGCGCTGGCCCTGAGAAACTGGTGCCCTGGCGGTGGCGGTGTCTCTCCATTACGGTTGGACTGTTGCCTTCAATCGGGACTTGGTTGTTAGGAGACAGACGTCCCCTTCACTGACGGATTTGGCAAATTATGGCGACTCCTAGCCTTGCCGGGATCCAGAAGGCCCCTGCCCTGGTGCTGACTGTTCTTCGTATACTGCTCCAGACCGCCGGGTCACCACCCGTCTGCGGTCCTTCCAGCAACCTCCGAGCAGTCCCCCTGCAGACTATCACCGCCGTCTGCTGACCTTGCTGTCACTGTCCGGGGCACACACCCGGAACAACTTCAGGCTTTACTACTCTCACTTTTTCTGTCACTTCAGCTTTTCTCCTTAGCTCCACTACTACTTCCTTCTACTTCACTCCCCTAGCTTGAACTGCCTGGTTCTCCCGCCTCCAGGGCTGTGAACTCCTCGGTGGGCGGAGCCAACCGCCTGGCCCACCCCCTGGTGTGAACATCAGCCCCTGGAGGAAGGCAACAAGGATTTTAGGTTAGCCTTGGTGTTCCTAACTGGGGTGTAGGGTGTGGTGGTGTTATGACCTGTGACCCCTGGCTTGCCCAGGGCGTCACATTTCCCCTTAGCAAAACGCAGACCGTCCGCGGGCTGCCCGTCCAACACCGGTTTTATTTTCTGAAAAATATATAAAAGGTAAAACGGTAAACATAACAACTTATGACATCATCCCACATCGGGAGGTTCAGTACTTAAACGTTGCAAACGGTTTACGGTTACGGTCTCCGCTCTCTCCCACCCAAGCAACCTGGCCCTGATGCTGCCCCTAAAGCCCAGGCAGCACCCCTTGACCCCAGTCCAGCACAAGTTACCCGAGAGGGATCTGTCCTTCCCCTCCAGAGGGTAGCCACCGGTTCCTGTGGTGGCTGGGCCCCAGCCTGCTCTGCTGTGGGCCCTCCCTCCAACCTGCCTCTCCGGAGGCGGTAATTGCGGAAACGGTAACGGTAAAACAACTTATTTACATGCCACTTAACGTTTGTGGTTGCCCTGCAAGTTCACGGGCTTGTCCATGAGCAGTTCCTCATGCAACTTTTTAAACGGTCCCCACGGGGACAACGGTGCCGGCAACGGCCGGTTCTCTCAATCACGGTCAGACAATCTGGTAACTGTTCGGTTATCATTTTTGCTTATCATCTTCTGTAAACTTTTTCAAACAAAACTCAGTGGTGGTCCCAACGGGGACGGTGCAACGGTGCTCCGCTGCCTTTACTGTGCACTTTCGTCCTCCTCACCCGGCTCTGGGTGGAAGAACACGGGCACCAGCCCCTCCAAGGCACAGCAAGCACGGCGAGGAAAGGCCGCCCGATACCCATTATTTCCACTCCGGGGAACATAGCTGGCTTCCGCGCCATGCAGAGCGACGACTCCTTCATCCTCTTCCGACATGGGCTCGGTGTCAGGCCCGGAATCGCTATTGTCAGCCTCTGCACCAGACGGGTGGCTACCAGCTGCCGTAGCCTCTAAGTTGGCTACTCTCTCGGCCACGGTCACGGAGGGGTGCACGCCCGACGGGTCAGGCGCAGTGCGCTGCACGAGCAGGGAGGACGGAGGCGGCGTGGGGGCCAGGGGTAGACCGGGTCCCCCGGCCGCAGCGGCCGGTCCCTCGGGGACACAGGGGCGTGGGTCACTCACCAGCTCCTCCATCATGGCCTCCATTCCATACACTCGCGCAACAGCAGCTATCGCCTCCACCTCTGCGGTCCACTGTTCCATCCGTCTGCAGATCTGGCTCCGGTAGTGACGGCAGATCCCCGCCGTCCGGGCCTTCAGCCATGCCGCTGTTCCGGGCACCAGCTCGGTAGCCTCCACATAACTAGGTGGGGCGGACATTCCTTGCCAAGGTCGGCGGACTGTGGGGGTCTCAGCGTTTCTGTTTGTACCGCCACCTTCACATGCATCCAGCCGCCATCGCGTCCCCCTTAGCCTCTTTTCCGGCCCCTCCTCTCTCGGGGCGAGGTTTTGGCCTTCGCGCCTCTACTACTCGAGAAGATGCTCGAGCGGGAACTTTTCGCGCCAAAGATGGCGACTTCTCAATTTTTCCGGCCGGATACCTCCGGCGGTCACAAGGCGCACCTCTACCCAACAGTAGAGCGGTAAGATCCTGTTCGTGACGCCAAGTTGTCGCGGGCGGAGGAGGGGACGCCGCGCTCTCCCTACTGCTCGGGTCCGGCTGCTGTGGCCCGCTGCTGCCGCTGCTCGGTGGCTCGAGCGATGGGCCGGATCCCGGGGACTCGAGCGGCGTTCCTCGCCCGTGAGTGAAAGGGGATTGGGATTTGGGATTGTTTATTGTCCGTGACGCCACCCACGGTTGTGGTGATTTGTTGACACCACCGCTGCTCTGTATGGGGATCCCGGGAGTGGTGGTATGGAGCAGCTAGATGTGAGTCCTCCCCTCCGTGGGTAGGGGGGTTGGTTGTCCCGGGGCCCAGTGATGAGGTGGGTGATGCAGGGCTTGGTGGGGTGCAGGGACGCGGGGGCAGCTCTGTGCCTTTCGGCACTGTGGTACTCACTCAGCCTGAGACGATGACACAGTTCTCGGTAAAACACACGGCTGGAAAGACGGTTCCCACGGACGGCTGCACTTGCTTTCCCCAGTAGGTGACGGTGACGGTCCCTTTTTCCTGCACCTATGATGATGATGGTTGCGATGGGTTCCCACCGGTAACCCGCTCCCCGGCTTGGATATGGGCCGGAGGAGCCCTACTTTGCCCGCAGGCGCTGGCCCTGAGAAACTGGTGCCCTGGCGGTGGCGGTGTCTCTCCGTTACGGTTGGACTGTTGCCTTCAATCGGGACTTGGTTGTTAGGAGACAGACGTCCCCTTCACTGACGGATTTGGCAAATTATGGCGACTCCTAGCCTTGCCGGGATCCGAAAGGCCCCTGCCCTGGTGCTGACTGTTCTTCGTATACTGCTCCAGACCGCCAGGTCACCACCCGTCCGCGGTCCTTCAAGCAACCTCCGAGCAGTCCCCCTGCAGACTATCACCGCCGTCTGCTGACCCTGCTGTCACTGTCCGGGGCACACACCCGGAACAACTTCAGGCTTTACTACTCTCACTTTTTCTGTCACTTCAGCTTTTCTCCTTAGCTCCACTACTACTTCCTTCTACTTCACTCCCCTAGCTTGAACTGCCTAGTTCTCCCGCCTCCAGGGCTGTGAACTCCTCGGTGGGCGGAGCCAACCGCCTGGCCCACACCCTGGTGTGAACATCAGCCCCTGGAGGAAGGCAACAAGGATTTTAGGTTAGCCTTGGTGTTCCTAACTGGGGTGTAGGGTGTGGTGGTGTTATGACCTGTGACCCCTGGCTTGCCCAGGGCGTCACACATCTGTGATTCTTTACTCATGCCATATTGGCATGAGAAAAGAATTGCACCATACTGCATTTGGCAGTGAGTCTTGGCTCACACGCACCTATACAAATGTATGCACACGGATGTCATCAGAGTGCAAGGCGCTGTACACACAGACAAGCGGAGAAGAAGATGAAGACTTTACTCTCTACCTCTTCTCCGCAGCTGTGATCCAATCTCAAGATCAGAACACAGTCGCAAGACCCTCGTCTCACGCTCGGATTTGCTCATACTTGAACACAATATGGCAGTGCAGTGTGTCATATATTTAGGTCATACCCACTTACCACACTTATATGTTACTACTGTGTCGTCCTCTTAGCCACATGTGGACACAGAAAGAAGAATATATGGGCCCTTTGCAGCTCAAGAGCTCATCAAAATGTAAAATTGCACCTGCTTTGGAGGTAGAAGTACTCCCCCTCCTGGGCCTCTGTGCAGCCGAACAGCTGGCACTAATGGTAGGTCCGACCCCACTCTTAGCAGCTTTTCCAGTTTGGCGTATCAGAATATCTAGTAGCAGAATGAAACCTCCCAGAATAACTGAAGTAGATGACACATTTGAACTTGGTGATGGGCAGTGTTGGAGGAAGACATGAATCTCCAGCTAGGATGCCTTGCTCTAACATTATGTATAAACATATATTCAGACCTAAACACTGTTGACCATATGGAGATATGACTTTCATTTCCCCCTCTCCTTCATTGATCCTTGTCTGTAAGAAATCATCTCCCTTCCTGCTCATCTGGGTCCCATTCTCTGGTCCTCCGACTCAGTTGTGTCTGATTTCCCTCTCGTCTACTGTTTCTCTCCCACCCTTCTCTGTTCTTCTCACTCAATCTGAGGTTTCCTAATAGATTCCACAACTAAGGCCAAGTAGTAGAGCACTTTGACAACTTGTGCATTATCCAGCAGTTAAGCAATAGGCCCGGGCAGAATATTTTCCTTTTTAGTGAGCTCCAAATGTGGAATTTGGAATGAATTCTCCTTATTACACAAACTTTTATGTCTATAGGAAGGTGGACTTGAGGCAGCATAGCTGGAGTGCCATGAGCATCACATGATGGGGTGCAGCTGTTCAGCAAGTACTTTAGGGCATTGACAGTGACAGATAATGACAGTCGAATGGTTTGCACTGGTAGCAGAAGGGACTGCTGTGTGGTGTCTGGGGCAGCGTTGTCTGGTAAGTGCTTCATAGATGCTAATAATAATTGATCTTAGACACGTAAGAAAGAACTCAGACATTATAGAGTGATATTAGTGCAACTCTTAGTACACGAGGGACATGCAAAGAACTGTGTCGTATCATATCCCATTCATTAGAAGGTCCTTCAGTGTAATTGGGTCAGCGGGGGCAACATCCAATGAGTTATGTTTAGGTGTTGGCATTCCTGAGATCATATATATATATATATAGATATATATATATATATATATATATATATATACATAGTGTGTGTGTATTGGGTGTTATTTGCCCCCCCACACAGCATTTAGGTTTACTACCATTGACTTCCGTGGATGGCTCTGACTATATCTTCTGCATGCCCTTAGTTTCTGTTCACATTAGTGATTTTAGGTTTGGTCAGGGTTTCTTTTATTTTGTTTCTACAATTTGCAGAGCTATCAAAATTCCTGGAACCCCGAAAGAAGAATTGTCACAGCCCAATATAACTTATTGTGGTCTACTGAAAAATGATTCGGCATAGATGTCATGGCCTGGCTATAAACAGAAGCCATAACACTAATGTGGCTGTCATGACCTTGCTATAAATGGAGCGCGTCCATTTATTATTACTGAACTACATTGCCCAGCATGACAAGCTGCTGGTTAGTCCACCGGGGACAATAAATGCCTGCCTACTTAATCCTCATGTGCTTTCTCTATTTACAGCATTATTCATGTGTTTTATCCAGATTTTTCTGTTAATGGCCTTCAACCTGTGGCTCTCCAGCAGTTGTGAGACTACAAGTATCAGGATACTATCGTAAACTTTAACGACATGCTTAGCTTTCTTAACAGCTAGAGGGCCACCAGATGTATTGCCATATTGGCTTTCCATAGTCGTACATGTGCCGACTCAGCTTGTACGAACACCACCTCTGTAATGGTTATAGGGCCGACCTACTATAGATGTAATTTTAGCTGGCACATAACTCTACAGCCACAGGCATACGTGAAATGATATATGTCTCTACACAGTGAGAGAAACGGAAGTGGAGAGCTGTCTCACAATCACTGGCTGCCATGGAGGACTGAGAAAAGGACGGGGAAGGACTGAGAGAAGGAGGGGAAGGAGAACCCTAACCCTAACTGTATAATGTCCATATGTTGTGATGGGCGAATGGAAAGGTGCTGTTCTTATGAGACATTGTTGATCCATTATATTTAATGTAAAAAAAATAAATCTGTAACAATTTGCTGGCTCACCTCTGAATGACCATCACCCAGGTCCCAGGCTGCTCCCTCCCGGAAGACATCTCTAGGGATTCTCTTTAAGAAAGTCCGCACTACTTGCAAACCTTGTTAAATTGGTCCAAATTAAGGGACTGAATGGAGCAGTATGACTTTAGGATCAGACTACATTAAGATTGTAGCCGGTTACTATGAAGATCCAGAAGTCAAAAAAGGCAAAACATATATAAATTGATAATGGACAGAGTTTACTTTAGGTGGATACAGCCTATTTTAGTTAAGAGTATATTACTTTATTACAAATGTTACTTTGTCTATTTACTTTGATATCCGCAAATGGAGCTCAGTATAATAACAGGAGGCGGTAATGCATGGATTTAATGGGGTCATTCACTACTGGACAACTCCAGATTAATCAATTCAAGACCCCAACTAAATAAAAACATTATGTACCCACCTCTTGCAAATGCGCTGTTCCAGCGATGTCGATGCTGCTGTTCCAGCGATGTCGATGCTGCTGTTCTAACAATGTTGATGCTGCTGTTCTAACAATGTCGATGCTGCTGTTCCAGCGATGTCGATGCTGCTGTTCCAGCGATGTCGATGCTGCTGTTCCAGCGATGTCGATGCTGCTGTTCCAGCGATGTCGATGCTGCTGTTCCAGCGATGTCGATGCTGCTGTTCTAACAATGTTGATGCTGCTGTTCCAGTGATGTCGAGGCTGCTGTTCCAGGAGAGTGATGTGAATTGTAGTGTCACGTGAGCTCTACACCCAATGAGTGGCTGCCCATCCGATAAGATGTGGCTAGACCTAATGATAACAGCTGACTACCAGGGGTTTCAGAAGCCATATCTGCATCAATCAGCTCATCAATTTAAAAGAAATTATAGAGAGTCTGTCACCCCAGGAATGCTAATTAAACTAATTAAATAGTTATATAGGGGACTTGGACACTATGAAAATCATATTAGCAGTATACATTTAGCTCACATACATTGCAATTACTTTTAAAACTTCATTTAGTCAATAGGCAAATGAAGAGGCTTCAGTGGACACTGTGTGTGGCCAAGAGCATGGTGACCCATTATACCTTCCTCAATTTCAATGCTGAGCAGTTCTCTGATTCTGAGTGATTCAACCCTAACTTCGGCGCTGTGTAGGAGTGGCAATAGGCTGTAGTAGCTGGTGAAGGCGAGTCCCTGGCTGCTGCACAGCCCTGCATGGTCAGTCCAGACCACCTCCACAGTGCAAAGGAATTGGTTTTGGTTCCATTCTCTCAGGGACAATTTAGACACGGAATCCAGATTCTTCACAAACAGTTCTTTACTTAAAGAGGTGGTTCACCCCTTTTCATTATTGGCCCTATCGATATTTTGTTGAGAAACAATGTTTCTCTCAAATACCTTATGTTGCCAATAGTGCCCCCCACCCCGGCTCCGTGACCCTTGGGATCCAGTGATGTCACGACAACTGAGGCCGGCCGCAGTCTCCGTGAGTGACTGGCTATGGGCAGAGTTTCACCACTCAGCACAGCCCATCATGACAGCCCATCATCTCCCTGCTCCCTCCTCCTTCACAGCGGAGCGCCGCAAGCAGGAGACACGCTGGGCTGTGCTGAACAGTGAAACTCCGCCAACAGCCCTGTGACTCAGGGAGACTGGGGCCGGCCTAGGTGATGTCACGTGATTAGGAAGTTCACGTGACATCACCGGATCTCCAAGGTCACAGAGCCCGGGGGTCATGCGATGGTGAAGAGCGTACCACAATAGCGCCGCTCACTATTGGCACTATTGGCAACACAAGGTATTTGAGAGTAACCTTGTTTCTCAACACAATATAATATTGATGTGGCCAGTAATGGATATGGTTGAACCAGTTCTTTAAGGTCACACACAGTGTTTCTGGAACACAATCACTGCGGGCACAGTTCTTTAACGTTGCAGATATAGTACAGTTTACTTCAATATTACATTTTGCTACAGACTGCTCCTTTGTATCTGGTACCACTGTAGCTACTTTTGAACTTACCTCCTCTCTCTTTAACAGCACAGTTGCAGGTAATAAATTCAAAGAGTCCCGCATGGCTCTGACCTGAACCCACCCACAGGGATTCATTCCAAAAAACAGTTAAGGCCGGTGCCGGACAAAGTTTCTTCATCGCTGTTCCTGTGACGACCCGTTCGCCCAAGTCTGTTACCCTTCTACTAAGACTGGTACCGTAGGGATCAATCGCCACCCGGGCGTCTTCTACAGAGTCTTGGCTTGGCCCTACCTAAGGGTGGGCCTGGCACTACTGAAGGGTGGTAGTGACTCACTCAGCTATATGTGCACACTGACTATGAAGCATAGTGACCAGCTTCAGAGAGAAGGACAGGCCAGTGAGGATCAGTTACGAGCACCTACTGTGTTCACAGCATCACATAATAGGACAATATCACTGCTGACATTTACCTATTCTGTGATGCAGGAAAGACAGAAGGAACACGTAACTGATCTCCCCTCCTGTCTAAAGCTGCTTTTTTCACTTCTGGGTAGTTCAGTGCAGCAAGCGGTGGCATCTGAAAGGAGGCAATGATGAAAGGGTGATCTGTTCCCCCACTGTATACATTCTGCCAAGTGCACGTATAGCATCACGGTTAGGTTTCAGTCAATCATAATTGGGAAACTGCTCAGTATAGGAACTGAAGGGGACGTAATGTTGCAACACGCTCTTGGCCACACATTGTGCATGTTCAGCGGTTAGTGTTTGGGCAGTGCTCGCTCTGGCACGTGTGCACTGTTGTAAACTTGGACCAAGTATACAAGACGTAAAGAAGGCGACTCAGTGTGACAAGGTTTTATATTTATTGTATTGGAATAGGGAAAGAGCGGAAATCAAGTAATAAACTCAATCTACAAATCAGGTAATAGTTGGCAAGCTTCACATTTATAATCAACTGATCAATGGTATGCAATCACTGCACAATTATAACAAACATATTATCTTATTATTGTCATAATCCCAATCCTTTTTGTCAGTGGGGAGGGAAACGTTAGCGTCGTCCTACAGAAAATAAGTAGCAGGTAGACTTAAGTTCTTGATAAATCTAACTATACTAACAACTCCTTAAGTTTGTCTCGGTTATGTCACAAACCTCTACTTCCACTTCACCAGTACAGTATGACCGAGCGGTAAGCTTTGTGTTGTGTAGTGTACGTCCTTTCCCCAGGGAGTGTTGGTGCAAGCTCGGGCTTCCAGTTGTCTGTTTGGCCTTTTACACTTGGAAAGTGTGCCACAGTTGTCAGCTGACTCTGCACTCACTGCTAATTCTTCCTTCGAGGAAACACACTACTTACTATCTGGTTCTGATCAGCTCTGCTTCACCAGAAGAGGGTGATATAAGCCTGCAAACGTTGTAGAATATGAAACATAGATATCTTCTGCTGGCCATCCTCTTAAGGCCCCGTCACACGCAGAGATAAATCTTTGGCAGATCTGTGGTTGCAGTGAAATCATGAATATATTGTTCCATTTGTACACAGCCACAAACCTGGCACTGATTGTCCACAATTTCACTGCAACCACAGATCTGCCGCAGATTTATCTCTGTGTGTGACAGGGCCTTTACACTATCAATTAGAATCAGGGAACTATTCAGTATGAAAATTCAGAGGTGTGTAGCAGTGCACCAAGCTCTTGGCCACACCAAGGTTTGCATATAGCATAAAACAACTTTAAAAAGTAAATACAATGCTTCTGCTATGATTTTTATAGGGGTTAAATCCCCTATATAACTGTTTCATTAGTCTCATTTACATTTTCCTGAATGAACAATTGCTTAGTGATTGATCATTGTGCAGATGTAGACTGGTGCGGGATTAGTATTGCGTGAGGGATTGACTCCTGGTGCCCCAGTATGCAACATGAAATATCTGGTCCTTGAAGGGTGTGTGGTTTTTCAATGTGTGGGATGGGAACCCATATAGGCCACATACTGCTGCTGCTGACGTTGGCTGGCCAGGACCGAATACGACCCACACTCACAAGGAGACCACTAGTTCACTTTAAACAACAACTCTTTACTGTATGGTTCTGTGACAACTTCACATTCCAGATAACGGGCACATATTTTCCATCGCATTACAGACACATTTCAGTTTCCCACTGGGTTTCTTAAGATCTAACTAGTCCTGTAAGTCCCAGCGGACCCCAGTCCAGCACTGTGACGATCTCCTTCCTTTTCTGCAGTCCCACATGCAGTATCCCTAGGGTTCACATAATGACTGGAATAAAGCTTTGCATTCCTGGACGCTTAGTGGGAAACTGTTGGTTGACTACGTTCACACGCCAATTAAGGGCTACCCGGTACCTTGACGGTTAAGAGGCCTGGCCACTAGAGTCCTTCACCAGTAGAGATCACATGTTACCTTCACGTTAAGGGACCTGGCTGCTAGGGTTCTATCATCCAACTCCTATCGTCTGGCGCAACTCTATTTGATGATCGGTTTCTGGCCTTAATGCTGGTCACACTCTGTTTCTCTATCCACACTTGAGGTTTACGTTATCTTGCCTTCCTTCTTTGCCACAAACCACCCACTGTATGCGACCTTTATGACAGACCAACTATATGTTTGTTACTTTCACTCACTAGGTGTTAAGTCACCGCCGGAGTCTGCTCCAGCGACTTCTGCTCTGATCGCCAGGCGACGCTGTGTTCCTGCCGTGAATGGTGCTGGTGATGGGAGAGGAGTCGATGCCAGCGGCACCGGTGGGCGCAGGCTCCGATCATCCACTGGGCTGGGTTATCTTGGGATCTGCAGTACCGCTGGCTGACTGTGGGTGGCATGTGTCTTCCAGCTTAAGTTACCAGCATTCAGCTACAGCCAATGGGAAAACTCCGCACCCTTCTTATTCCCCCTCCTGTCACATGACCACTGCCAGAGATAGTTCTGATTTTACTGGCTCCTGTTACGTCCTATTCTGTTTGGTTATTCCTGTGTGCTGACTTCTGCGTGTTTTCTGACTACCCTCCTGCCTACTGTTTCTGTACCTCGCTGCCCGATCCAGATTTGACCTCTGCTATGTTTGCTGACTACGTCATCGCCTGCCGATTCTGTCCCTGTTCCGCAATTCCTGGTTTGACCCTGCCTGACGACTACTCTCATCGGACTGCAGCCTTCCACAGGTAGTGATCACCAATTCCCTGTGTAATTCCAAATCCCTGTATAGGGGTTAAAGGGTTTCAGGGTTCTGGGGGTCCTGCTTGGTGAGTGGCTTCCCTCTAGCCTCCCCATTACAGCCCATCTGAGTCTGTGGATCCAGGCAGGCGTTACACTAGGTCTTCACTGACACTTCCAGAATGAACCATCACTTTCCCTCTCAGGTGACCCCTCCCAGGGTGGGCTAATCACAACACTTACCGTAACTACTTCTGACCCTGCCACCTGTTGCTGGGCAGAACTCTTTATAAAACATCCTACATTAACATTACATTTTTATATATAACACTGCTATACATCATACCTTTATATATTACTATGTATCACACAAGCAGACATCACATTACAGTATGTTACAATTCACATAACCCAATATTTACAAATGATGTAACACATTATTCACTTTACAATATAATACAACATAATGATGCGATTGGTGTCTTCAGGGATAGGAACGCAATAGCCACAGTCCACCATCCTTGCACAGACACAGCTATGCATATTTTAGTTCAGTTTAGCTGTTACACACATTCACATTGCCCATGAGTGTTCGACTGTTCAGGGAATACTCTTTTGAGAAAAATGTTTTCTGGACTAGAAACTATTAAGTGAAAATGTTAAACATGGCTGACTTTTTTTCAAGCAATGATAATCTGGAAAAAAAAAGATTTAATTTGAGATATCATTGTTTGTTTTTTTAAATCGTACTCTTTGACTAAACTACTGTGTAAAGGCACTTTTCCAGGTTCAGCAAAATTTTTGCAGTTACTCTGCGTAACTGCAGATTACAGAATCATGATAGTGTGCAATGTGCACACTGTCAGGTTTGCTCTCTGTTTTCATACTTCCTACCACGTGCCATCTAGCAATTTTTTCCTGATTCCCTCAATGTTCTATTAACAGTAGCAGCTAAAATGATATAATTTGACCGTAATGATGTAAATTGCATTGTGACCATGTGCTTTAATGAAAAATAGATTGGAATCCTGACAGTGTGCCTATTGTACACTATCACTATTCTGCACTTTGCAGTCACAGAGAGTGACTGCAGAGATTTACGTATAGAGTAGAAAATCCCTTTAATAAGCAGAAGCGACCTATCATTTTTCGAGTCAATTTCCAATTAATTCCTATTTTTAATTTCCTTTTTCGGCTGCACCACCAGCTGTTCGCTATTTTTACGTGACTAGATATTATAATTTCCTCGACTGTAGATGTTATTTTTTTTTCCATTAATTTAATACGATTCTATTAATTTTCTGAACATCCTCTACTTTATACTTCTTTGGATAAATTGTATGAGTTCCTTTCTTTTACCAATTAAGTCTGAAGCGTTCAGTAAGCAATTAAGGTAGGCAGTAGTGGTGATTTGTAGAAGTATTGGTGTTCCTGGGAATTGTCTAGGGTTTTGGAAAGTAGGTTAGTAGGTAATGTTGATATTCAGTCCATGACATGGCTGTCATCTTCTGTCTGGCTGATGAATCTTTCCTCCATGTGAGCGATGAGATGACCATTTACTGTAGATTATCAAGGGTGGCCGTCAGCCTTCTGGGTGGCCTGGAAATGAGACAAGCTGTCTGATTAAATGAAGGTCATTTTTTCCTCTCTATATGCAGCCAGTTGTACACCACAGCAGGGTGCATTGGCTGAATATATTTTCATAACCGATAACAGCCCGGATGTCAGAGTGTAAAACTAAAACATCCCATCACAGTATATAGACAAGAAAAGGTTTGACCATGGATCTAAAAACATTAGAGGTTGATTGCTTGTGCAATACACTGTGTGCACGATTATATCACGTAAGTGTTTTGGCCATATCATCCTTATTATGCATATTTTCTAACTTCAGGATGTATAAACTTGAATATTTATTGGATATTGGTGTGCAGAGTTATTAGGCAGCTCGTTTTGCTCAGGCAAAATGGGCCAAAAAAAAGAGATTTAACTGACTCTGAAAAGTCAAAAATGGTTAAAAGTCTTACAGAGGGAAGCAATACTGTTGAAATTCCTAAGATATTGGTGTGCAATCAGAGAACCATCAAAAGTTTCGTTGCTGACCACCACTGAAGAAGACAAAAGTACAAGATGTTCAGTGCTCAGAGACACAGCCAAGGCAAGGGAGACTGATACCCGACCACCACTGAAGAAGACAAAAGTACAAGATGTTCAGTGCTCAGAGACACAGCCAAGGCAAGGGAGGCTGATACCTGACCACCACTGAAGAAGACAAAAGTACAAGATGTTCAGTGCTCAGAGACACAGCCAAGGCAAGGGAGGCTGATACCCGACCACCACTGAAGAAGACAAAAGTACAAGATGTTCAGTGCTCAGAGACACAGCCAAGGCAAGGGAGGCTGATACCTGACCACCACTGAAGAAGACAAAAGTACAAGATGTTCAGTGCTCAGAGACACAGCCAAGGCAAGGGAGGCTGATACCCGACCACCACTGAAGAAGACAAAAGTACAAGATGTTCAGTGCTCAGAGACACAGCCAAGGCAAGGGAGGCTGATACCTGACCACCACTGAAGAAGACAAAAGTACAAGATGTTCAGTGCTCAGAGACACAGCCAAGGCAAGGGAGACTGATACCCGACCACCACTGAAGAAGAGAAAAGTACAAGATGTTCAGTGCTCAGAGACACAGCCAAGGCAAGGGAGGCTGATACCCGACCACCACTGAAGAAGACAAAAGTACAAGATGTTCAGTGCTCAGAGACACAGCCAAGGCAAGGGAGGCTGATACCCGACCACCACTGAAGAAGACAAAAGTACAAGATGTTCAGTGCTCAGAGACACAGCCAAGGCAAGGGAGGCTGATACCCGACCACCACTGAACAAGACAAAAGTACAAGATGTTCAGTGCTCAGAGACACAGCCAAGGCAAGGGAGGCTGATACCCGACCACCACTGAAGAAGACAAAAGTACAAGGTGTTCAGTGCTCAGAGACATAGCCTAGGTGAGGGAGGCTGAAAGCTGACCACCAGTGAACAAGACACAGAAGTAGGTGTTCAGTGCTCAAAGACACGGCCAAGGTGAGGGAGGCTGATACTCAACCACCACAAGACAAGACACAAAAGTATAAAGTAATCAGTGCTCAGAGACACGGCCAAGCCAAGGGAGGCTGAAACCCAACCCCCACAGAACAAGACACAGAAGTACAAGGTGTTCAGCGCTCAGAGACAACCCCATTAAACAAGACACAGAAGTACAAGGTGTTCAGTGCTCAGAGACCCTGCCAAGGCAAGGGAGGCTGAAACCCGACCACCACTGAACAAGACACAGAAGGTGACATGTTGGGCGGCACGGTGGCTCAGTGGTTAGCACTACAGCCTTGCAGCGCTGGGGTCCTGGGTTCAAATCCCACCAAGGACACCATCTGCAAGGAGTCTGTATGTTCTCCCCATGTTTGTGTGGGTTTCCTCTCGGGTTCTCTGGTTTCCTCCCACACTCCAAAGACATACAGATAGGGAATTTAGAATGTGAGCCCCAATAGGGACAGTTTTCCTGATGTATGTAAAGCGCTGCGGAATATGTTAGTGCTATATAAAAATAAAGATTTATTTATTTTTATGTTAAGACTGGGCTAAGGAATATCTAAATTCAGATTTTTCAAAGTTTTTATGGACTAATGAGTTGAAAGTTATTTCTGATAGATTTGATGGATGGGCCCGGTCTTTTTTCCCCTATGTTTAATATAATGGAAGGTAGCTCCGCATGTACTGCAGTCCGGTTGAGATGGTACATGTATAATACAAAACACCCAGTATCTAGCAAAACTGAAATCTTATACCTGGTGATATGTTGCTGAAACCTCCAGTTATCACCTAAAAGGTGGGGCAGCAGCACACAGTCAACTATGACTCTCTCTGGAGACTGAAGATGAGCTAAATAGAAAGTATATAAGCCCATGGTGGAGATCACTGACTATGGCTATGTGCGCACAGTGCGTTTTTCGCGGCGTTTTTGCGCGTTTTTCGGGTGCGTTTTTGGCCTCAAAACTGCATGACTTTGCTTCCCCAGCAAAGTCTATGAGTTTTCATTTTTGCTGTCCACACACAACTGTTTTTTTAAGCTGCGTTTTTGAGCTTGAAAAAAAAAATGGACATGTCAATTCTTTCCTGCGTTTTTCTGCGTTTTCCGCCCATGCAATGCATTGGAAAAACGCAGCAAAACGCAGAGATCAAAAACGCAGCCAAAAACGCACCAAATCGCGGTAAAAACGCATGCGTTTTTTGATGCATTTTTTCGACGCAGGTGCGTTTGTAGCGGCCAAAAACGCAGCGTCAAAAAAACGCAGCGTCCGCCTATAGCCTATCTCAGCACCCAAAAAGTCACCAATCAAAACATTCCCATAACATGTCAATGATTTTGTGAAACTGAAGTTTTTATTGTTAGAATTGCAGTGTAAAGCATGGGGGATGTAGAAACAGGGGCTTAGCCAGACAAGCAAGGTCACATTTGAAATATCAAGGTATGACACAAGCATTTTAATAACCCTGTTGCAGAAGTAAAAATAAAAAGAACATTTTCTAGCCACAAATTTCCTTATTTACTTAAAAGGGTGGTCTTTTCTTCTCTATCGATCACACCACTACTCTACCACCTAGTTCTCTGCCTCCCGGGAGGAGAAGGGGGGAGTTATAACCAGTAGCACCATTACATTGGTGGCTTGAACTGTTTACTCTCCAATGCTGCAAGTTTGCTTCTGCATCATCGAAGCAACGTAATATCACTCCAACTGGCCTGATCAGGAGCTAACAGTGCACCACAGCGATCCGGCCAGCTGCAGTGCACCACTATATTAAAAAAGAACTTATAAGCACTGAACATGTGTTTGACCACTGTATATTGACCAAATCACTGGCCAGTAAGTTAGGCAACAAGCAGTAAAAATACTCGCAGATAACCGGGACAGGCAGACCTAACCGGATTTGAAAAAAAAATTGATCCCTGATATCTGGCCGGACGGGGCTCCCCATATAAGTCTATGGGGACCAGAATCCAGCGATTATAAATGGTGGTAGAAGGGATAGGGTTATAGGAGTAGGTGCGCTATACTTACCGAGTCACCGGCGTGGCTGTAACTGCTCCCACAGCCGCCCATTCACTTCCAGGGCTGCTCATTAGGCTCATGCATATGCACTGCTTTCCCCACCCACCGGTGTCTGTGATTGGTTGCAGTTAGATGCGCCCACACCCTGAGTGGCAGCTGACTACTTCCAATTACAAATGCTACGTGCGTCTATCGTGGTTAATAATAAACAAATAAAACAATTAGCA
This sequence comes from Anomaloglossus baeobatrachus, assembly GCF_048569485.1. Taxonomy (NCBI): domain Eukaryota; kingdom Metazoa; phylum Chordata; class Amphibia; order Anura; family Aromobatidae; genus Anomaloglossus; species Anomaloglossus baeobatrachus. The sequence goes on along the minus strand of NC_134356.1, from coordinate 419,711,912 downwards.
AAGGGTCCCCCCATATTGACATCCAGCACAGATAGAGCATACGGCTACAGACTCCAGCCCCCAGCCGTGTGCTTATCTTGGCTGTGTATAAAAATAAAAAGAACCACATGCAGATTAAAAAAATAAAACATTTTAAAATACAATGTGCCAATTTTGATACCCAGCCATGATAAAGCCCGGCAGCTGGGTGTTGGTATTCTCAGACTGGGGAGACTCATGGTTATTGGGAGCCCCCAGCCTAAAAATAGCAGCCAGCAGCCACCCAGGATTGTCACATTCATTAGATATGACAATCCTAGCACTTAACCCAGGTCTTCCTGATTGCCCTGGTGCGGTGGCAATTGTGGTAATAAGGGGTTAATTGCAGCTCAAAGCTGCCACTAAACCCTAGATTAGTAATGGGGAGGGTCTATGAGACCCTCCCATTACCAATCTGTAAGTGAAGTAAATAAACACAAACACCGACAAAAATCCTTAATCTGAAATAAAAGACAAAAAAACATCCTCTTTCACCACTTTATTGGCCCCCAAAACACCCCTGCAGGTCTCATGTAATCTACATGAGGTCCCATAACGATTCCAGCTCTGCTACATTACTCAAGGAACAGCACGTGATTGTGGAACATCACCGAACGCTGTGAGGTTCAGGCAGAGACTGAGTTGCGATGAGCGGTGACATCACTCAGGTTAGTTGCGGTTACAGGTGGAGGTTCCCACAGTCTACCACCTGTGATAGCAGGTAGCCTGACCCCAGGTGACCTCAATGAACTCTCACTGAGTTTACAGAACCTGTATCTCCTGGAAGAAAATTGTGGGGGGGTTTTGCCAAGAAATGCAGATTTGATACTGTAATTTTGGTTTATGTGTGAACATTATAAGTCTATGAAGAAGTCTATAAGGACCAGAATCTGGTGCTTTAAAATAGTGGTAGAAGATATAGGGTGATTGGAAGAGGAGTGTTATATTTACCGAGTCAACCGCGCGGCTGTAACGCCACTTCCGGAGCCGCTCATTAACTTCATACATATTCACTGCTTCCCCCATCCACCGGCAGTCCCCACATCTATGATTGGTGGCAATCAGAAGCGCCCCCACCCTGTGTGACAGTGTGTCTGTCTACTTTCAATCAGAGGCATTATGTGTGCGTCTTTATTGGTGTAAAAACAAATAAATAAATAAACCATATTATGATACCTAGCACAGATAAAGCATATGGCTATGGGCTGCAGCCCCCAGCCGTGCGCTTATCTTGGCTGTGTATCAAAATAAGAGAGACTGCATGCAGCTTTTTTTTTTAAAAAAAAAAAGATATTTAAATAAATAATTTTTAAAAATGGTGTGCAGTCCCCCCCTTCCCCAATTTTGATACCCAGCCATGATAAAGCCAATAGTTAGGGGCTGGTATTCTAAGGCTGGGGTGATCCATGGTTATTGGGCCCCCAGCCTAAAAATAGCAACCTGCAGCCACATAGAATTGTTGCATCCATTAGATGCAACAATCCTGGAACTTTACCTGGCTCATCCCGATTGCCTTGGTGCAGTGGCAATTGGGGTAATAAGGGGTTAATGACAGCTCCATAGACTTAGATTGTAAAAGCAACTTTTGCCTTACAATGTGATCCGTTAAAATTGGAACTGCAGTCTTGTGAGTGACAAAAGAACTGAAGAGGTATTGGAAACCTGGAAAGACAGTGATTGGTGAGTATACTAATGCACTTCTATTACATGATACTACATTACATTCACATTTTTTGATACAACATTCCTTTTAAGGCTGAAACTACACACAATCGTTTCTCGCATAAGAGCTTCTATAGAAAATATTGCATGACATTTAAAGTCTTGCGAATTGTGAGTATGTAATCTTAGACTAGAGTGTAAATTTAGACTAGACAGTCTGAAAATGGACTAAATTTATCACAGTAGTTCCAGTTCAAAGATTAATTTGGTGCATCTTTAGAAACTCATATCTAACTTTACACTTTATACTCTTGGCTGGCTACTTTTAAGACCACTAGAATTCTGGCAAAAGAAAAAACCCCTTCAAATGTCTATAAAAAAAAATTTCAACTCAAAATGTTGCCTTTTTTATGCTAGTTCTGGCCTGCTGCACCAAAATGGGCAATGCTGGGGCAGGATGTGGTGTGGCGACGCTGGGCTGATTCTTTACAACACGGCGTAAGTTAAGGGGGGTATTTACAGGGAATGGTGTATTGAGAGTTTGTGACGCCACCCGTCGTGTGTGGTAAGGTGGAGTATCATCGCTGCAGCTAGGAGTACCCGGTGGCGATGGAGTGGGCAGCCAGGTGTTTAACCCCTCCACGGTTAGGGGCGATGCCCCGGGACTCAGTGATGGGAACAGGGATGTGCCGTTGGGGAGGTAAGGGTCACTCCTGTACTCACTCAATCCAATAACGCTGACACCGACAACTTTAGTAAACCAAAGTTCTGGACACCGCTGCCACTGAGGGGGAGCACTTTTGGGTCCCGTTTCTGCTGGTGTTGCCTGTTAATCTGTGACCTTTCCCATGGCACTTTGTTCTCTTCTAGTTGGTCCCTGTAGCTTGAAACTAGTCGGATCTCGCTCCCCAGTGTGGCTAACTGAGGGAGCTTGCTCTCAGAGTTCACGCTTGGGATTTCCTGGACCGTGTGGAAAGTCCTATCCCCCTCGTTGCGCTAGTACCCCGATTTTGGAGCGGGTAGAGAGCGAATCTTGAAGGCTCCGTTCTCGTCGGGTAAATTGTCAGGTTGCCTGAAGCTACTCCCTGACCTAGGGTCCACATGCCCTGGTCCCAGCCCGGTGATGGTACAAGGCCGCCGGCTGTCCTCCACGAAAATGCCGTGCCCCTTGTCACGATCTTCTGCGACCGGGTGTCCAGCTCCTGTCCCAGACCAACATCTGCTACCTAGTATTTCCAAGGAGCCCAGCTCCTGACCTCCTCTCTCTTTCACCTCCAACACTACACTCTCCTCTTCTCTGACTGAGTCCTGACCTCCCCTTAACCAACCCCCCACGTGGGCGACCCTATTCCACTCAGGCCGTCGACTGGTGTGTCTGATGGGTGTGGTGCAGAGTGTTCCTAGGATTTTGATTAGCTGGTTTTGGCAACACCATTGGTTAGGGACCCGTAACCAAGGAGGATGTGGATATTGCACAGAAGGGCAGATTGCACAATACCCTGTGACGACCTGATAGGCCAGGGCGTCACAAATCCATTCACTAATGAGGCAAGAAGAACTACTCCAGACTCCATTTGGTCTCTGTTTAGTGGTTTTCGGCTTTTCAGAGGTGCACAAACCTGTGGTCGACTTCACTTTTGTATACGCCTAAAAAGACACCTAAAAAAAGGACACAATTGGATCATGGGCTAGACAGAGTCCACAATGAATCCTTCTGCCTCATTACCTCATTATGGCCTAAAACACACTTCCGCAAAAAAAACAACCGTGTGACACGGTCCGTTTTTCGGGTCCATTTTCCGTTTTTTAGGGGCGTTTCTCCGGTACGTATGGCATCCGTGTGATGGCGTATGCGAGCTGTGTGTGCGTGTGGAATGTCCGTATTGACATAAAATACATACGTGTGCTGTCCGTTTTTAAAGGCCCGCATTCTTACCCAATTAACGATTTTAATCATTCATCATGAGATCCTGGTGTTGTTTGCTTTCAATTGTCCTAATAGATTGGAAACAAGTGTTTCAGATTTTGTGATGAAAAACGGACACGGACGATACTTGCTGAACACGGACATACTCCGTGCGCGGTCTGTGCAGGCACGGACCCATAGACTAAAGCGGGTCCGTGCCTGCGTGCTGCCGGCCAAAAACGGACATGTCATCCGTGTAGAAAAGCGCACACATGTACTTACGACACGGACACACGTTCCGTGTGATTTTACGTGCGTGTACCATCTACCATTGAATAACATGGGTCTCCGTGTGTACGTGTCTCCGGTACGTCTAAATACGTACCGCACACGTATAAAAAAAAAGGATGTGTGTTGCGGGTCTATAAGGAATTTTCCATCAGTTGTTCTGTCTGAATTACATATTTCAGAGATTTACATGGAAACGCTGGTGTAAGCGCTCAGTGTAGTGTGCGGGATAAATGTGAGCCGAGCCTTAGGCGGGCTTTGCACGTTGTGACATCGCAAGCCGATGCTGCGATGTCGCACGCGATAGTCCCCGCCCCCGTCGCAGGTACGATATATTGTGATAGCTGGCGTAGCGAAAATTATCGCTACGCCAGCTTCACATGTACTCACCTGCCCTGTGACCGTCGCTCTGGCCGGCGACCCGCCTCCTTGTTAAGGGGGCGGGTCGTGCGGCGTCACTGCGACGTCACACGGCAGGCGGCCAATCGGAGCGGAGGGGCGGAGATGAGTGGGATGTAAACATCCCGCCCACCTCCTTCCTTCCGCATATTCTACGGAAGCCGCGGTGACGCCGGTAGGAGATGTTCCTCGCTCCTGCGACTTCACACACAGCGATATGTGCTGCCGCAGGAGCGAGGAACAACATCGAACCATCGCGTCAGCGTAATTATGGATTACGCCGACGCTGCACCGATGATACGATTACGACGCTTTTGCGCTCGTTAATCGTATCATCTAGGCTTTACACACTACGATATCGTCTGCGATGCCGGATGTGCGTCACTTTCAATTTGACCCCACCGACATCGCACCTGCGATGTCGTAGTGTGCAAAGCCCGCCTTACTGTGATCTTTGGAAAGAAGATTAACAAATCAACAGCAGGTCAAGAAATGGTTTTATTTATTTTTTTATGTGATTAGACAGCTTAAAGCCCGCTTTACACGCTGCAATGTATCTTACAATGTAACGGCGGGGTCACGTCGTAAGTGACGCACATCCGGCATCGTAAGGTACATTGCAGTGTGTAACTGCTACGTGTGATTGCGATTGAACGGTAAAACGTTCATCGCACGCACGTCGTACATTCCTCATGAATTCTACGTCAGATTGTTCATCGTACCCGGGGTAGCACACATTGCAGTGTGTGACACCCCGGGAACGTGAACAGATCTTACCTACGTCCTGCGGCTCCCGGCCGGTAATGCGGAAGGAAGGAGGTGGGCGGGATGTTTACGTCCCGCTCAGCTCCACCCCTCCGCTTCTATTGGCCGGCTGCCGCGTGACGTCGATGTGACGCCGAACGTCCCTCCCACTCCAGGAAGTGGTCGTTCGCCGCCCACATCGAGGTCGTATGGAAGGTAAGTATGTGTGACGGGGGTTAATCGTTTGTGCGGCACGTTCAACAAATTGAACATGCCACACATACGATGGGGGCGTTGCAAATCGCATACGATATCGTATGCGAAATTGCAACGTGCAAAGCAGACTTTATTCTTTGGGTCGGTGCGATTACAGCGATGCCAGATTTATATATTTTTTTTTATGTTTGCCGGTTATCATACACGATGAAACATGTTTATTTTTTTTAATCCCCAAAATTTTTTACATCACAATATTTTGAGACTTATAATTTTTTTGTATTTCTTCCAACAGTCATTTGAGGGCTTGTTTTTTGCAGAACAAGTTGATGTTTTTATTTTTATTGAAAACATTTTCGAGCACATACCATTTTTGATCACTTTCTATTCAGATTTTTAGTAGGCAGAATGAAGAAAAACCAGCAATTCAGGAACTGTTGTTGTTTTTTCTTTTTGCTGTTCACAGTGATGTAGAAGTGATCAGACGGCTTTATTCTTTAGGTCAGTATGACTACAGCGATATCATATTTATATTCATTTTTATGTTAGCTGGTTTTGCACAATAAAAACAATTTTATTAAAAAAAAAATTGGAGCCATAACTTTTTAGTTTTCTGCTAATTGAGCTGTTTTGCAGTTTGTTTTTTTTGAGGGACAAGGTGACATTTCCAGCAATAACATTTTTATTTACATTCGTCTTTTTGACCACGTTTTATTCCACTTTTGTTCAGCGGTTTTATGAAAAAGTGTATTTTTATGCCACGTTTATTTATTTATTTTTTACAGTGTTCACTGAAAGGGTTAAATAGTGTGACAGTTTTATAGATAAGGTTGTTCTGGAATACATTTACTATTTCTATTTTTACATAAATATACGTATTTATTGGCATGATTTTTTTTTTTGGTGATTTTTGTAAAAATATTTTAACAATACTTTTAAACTTTTTTTTAAAAAAAAAACTTTTTAATTAGTCCTTTTGCGGTACATTATCTTTCATTACTCTGATCACTGGTATAATGCATTGCCTTGCACCAACATTGCAATGCATTACACCTGTCAGTGATGCAGTGACAGAAGCTTTTTAGACCATGTCCTGTTATGGTCTAAAAGGCTTGCTGAAGCTGGCTGATGATTTAAGGTTACCATAGGAACAATTGGGGCCTTGTAATAATGTTGTGAGGGTGTCGATCAGACAAGAGAAAGAGCGCAGTCTCTCTCCCAGCCTCCTAAATGTAGCGATCAATATCAGTCACGGCATTTAGGGAGTTAAACAGCCTGTGGTGGTTCAGGCACCTCTCTTGACTATGAGAGCTGGATCTCGGCTGTCACGTAAGGCTATGTTCACATTTTCGTTTTTGTGCATCAGTCACCTGCGTTGCTTGACGCTTGTGACTGATGCGTTGTACAACGGGTAACAAGAATTGTCATGAGAAGGCGGATTCCGTTGGTGAAATGATTTCAGTATAAAAACGAGCCAGAAAGTGATCAACTGATCGCTCTCAAAAGCCGGCCGCCGGGAGATCAGCTTATCGCGCTCAAAAGCCGGCGGCCGGCTATTGTGAACGATCAGCTGATCTCCCGGCGGCCGGCTATTGAGAGCGATTAGCTGATCGGCCGGAAGCCGGCTTTTATGAGAGCGATCAGCTAATCGTTCATAATAGCCGGTCGCCGGGCGATCAGCTGATCATTCACAGAAGCTGGCCGCCAGGCGATCAGCTGATCGATCGGCCGCCGAGAGAGAGAGAGACATTGATTTGAATGATTAAACACAAGATCTGAGCATGCGCAGTGAAAACAAAAGGATTCCGCTGCTGAAAAAACATTACATGTTGCGTTCCTGCCGCTCGACGGTCAGTCGTTCCTTGCAAGGCAAGGCCATCAATCGCAATCCGCCACTCATACACGTCTATGGGAACAACTGAATCCGCTAAACGGATTGCGTTGTTTATCAGAGCGACGGATTGTGACTGATCCTAAATAACGTAAATGTGAACATAGCCTAAGCTGAGCTCGCAGTGGTGATGTCAGGTGCACAACTCCAGTGCATGCGCGGTCGCCAGTATGTCCGAAGTCGGGTAGCTACTGCAAAATAGAACATACCAATACATTCAAGTGTGGAAAGAGGTTAAAAGAGTAAACCACAGATTATACTGAGTTTTTTCTGACAAAACTATATGTCAATCTACTCAGTTCCCCCTGGTCTATAACATGCCAGCAGATTAGACTGCATTTTCATGGTGACAGGTTCCCTTTAAGTGGCATGTACCTCTGAATGAATTAAGTGCACTCCAGTACTCTCCTTATTTAAACTGGCATGCAAAATGTCATACGTAATCTATTGGGCCTTTTGATCATTTTACAAATACGCTTAGCCATAGCTCCTTTTCTTGACACATCATAAAAAAAAGTGTCTAGTGAGGCACAAAAAGTTTCTAATCTGGCCATACACAGCTTTCATACAGCAGACAATTGTTTCTCCTGACTTCCCCCACATACACATGAGCTCAAGTGTTTTCAGCCAGGAGAGAGCAGAAAGCTGCTAAAAGACACATCTGGCCGCAGCTTATCTTTCTAGAAATCAAAGGGATCGGGTATTGAAATTTCTTCAGCCTGATCACTGGGTCTACTGACCTAGGCTTGTCACATTGGCACATATGAGACAGGAAGCTTAGATTAGAAGGTCTAGCAATCGTGTAATCTTCCAATTTGAGCACAGTCCTTGAAAAAGTGTGTTATTGTTTGATGAGACCAAAGTTGACATTTTTGGCCTTAATTCCAAAAAAATATGTTTGGCTGAAAGTCAACACTGCGCATCACCAAAAGAACACCATACCCATAGTGAAGCATGGAGGAAGAAGCATTATGCTTTGGGGCTATTTTCGGCAGCTAGAGATGGGGCTTTAGTCAAGGTGGAGGGAATCATGAACAGTTCCAAAAAATCAGACAAATTTGCAACAAAACCTTCGTGCCTGTGCTACAAACCTGAACATGAAGAGGAATTTCACCTTTCAATGACGCTAAACATACGCCCAAATCAAGAAAAACATGACTTCACCATAAGAAGATAAAAGTTTTGTTTGGAATGGCCGAGGCAGAGCCTTGACCTGTATCCCCTATAAAATCTGCAGGTTGACCCGAGGAGGGCTGCATACAGGAGATGCCCTCACAATCTGACAGGTATGGAGCACTACTGCAAAAGTGGGCAAAGATTTCCAATTCTAGATGTACCATGCTGATAGGCCCCTACCTCAAAAGGCTGAATGCTGTCATAAATTCAAAGGTACTTCAACAAAGTAATACTTTAAGGGTGTACATATTTATGCAACTATATTATTATTTTTTTTCTACCCAAAAATGTTTCTGTTTATTTTTCATTTTTATTGTACGGATTATAGGTGACATTAAATGTAGAAAATTTTTGAAATTATTCTTCTCCATGAGATTTTTTTTTACATGACATAAACCTGGCTTTTAACAAGGGTGTGTAGACTTTATATATCCGCTATATTATCTGATAATATGGAATTTTCAGTAACTGTCATTGTTACTGTTACTATCCACATGGACATGATTTCTCTCAGACAGGAAATTGAAGTTTGCCGTGTTTGATAACAAGATTTTCTTGGTCTCGCAGGAAAGAGAATCAGATTACTAGTTTTTTTCTTTTCTGCTGCTATATTGTACATGTGAGTTCTCCCGGAGACTGATCACAGCATTGCGCTCTGTTTTGTTTCTTTTTTTCCTCCTTCCTTCAGTTAGAAAAAATGAGGGAGTAGAATACTGGCAGAAATAAAAATAATCTCCAGCATAGACAGATATAACAAGCTGTCTTTATGGCGCTATCAGGGGACTGGCAACGTGCCTCTGCCATGTGTTGCTATACAAAAATAACACTTTTAAACACACATCAAATAAGTGATTAAAATATGATCTCATTCTGTACTGTCAATAAAAATGTAACTCATCAGTGAAAACCACTTTCCAAATGCGGCCCCTGGGCTGATCACTCGAGCTCCTGGGTCTTGTAAGGAGCAAACAGTTTATTCTACTGGAAGTTCAAGTACTGAAGTGTTATACTAGTATGGCAGCCATTCAGGTGAATGGCCATCTTTGTAATTCAAGGACAACCACTGTAATTCATTAGTGATTCCAGATTTTTCAGTACTAGGCCTGCTATACACATTGTGGTCTTAATACTTTTTTCGAGCAAAGTTGGGATTGCGTTTGTTGAAGTAGTTCCTACTCCAATTAAAAGTTTTGGGGATTTATTCTACGGAGCCAGTGAGAATTAAAGATATACACAGGCATGTCATTGCTATAGCTCTCCAAATGATTTGAATGAGAATTAGATCTTTTATAGTCCTTAAAAATATAGGCGTGCTATGCATAAATTTAGGCGTTTTTTTACGTGATAGCAAATAGTAAATACATAACTGCATAATAAGTAAAGACACTCCCAGCATCCACCCAGCTAAGCCACATCCCCTGAACAAGTCTTTGTTCGAAAAGTGAAATCCCACACCCTAAGAACGTTTTAGCAGGCCTGAAAACACTAACTCTTTCCTTACTTTAACAGCCTTCAAAACAAAAGGGGAATGGTTCCCATTAGGTTGATGGTGATTTTAGGTGTGACACTTGTCATGTGGCCAAAATTTGCTAGGTGTTACTGCTACATCATAGTGCAATACAAATGAATAGAATAGCATTGCAACCCCAATGGTACCGTGATCGCAATAAGCAAATCGTAAGTAGTCCAGCTGAGTTGGATTTTTTGTGACTTGCTTTCAGTACCCTTGGTATTGTGCTGTGATGTAGCAAGGACACCTAGGAAACTTTGGTTACATGACAGGCATCATAGCGAAAGTCACCTTGTACTTTAATTCTTAGACTCCAAGGAATGTAGAAATGCATGCAAAACTGCTTTTAATTGCTTTGTGGATTTATAAGCCCCAATTCTTTAAAGTGTTTAGACCACGAGGCACAGTTTTGTCTTTTTCACAACACTTTCGGCCAGTTCTGCCACCGTGGGTAGAGCTGGGAGGAACAGGGGTGGGATGTGGCAACAACCTCCTGACAAGTTCATGAAAAGTGATGGTGTTCTTTATGCCACCAATGTTACTCCATTGCCACTGATAAGATGTGCAGAATTCATTAAGTGGCTTGTGCCTCATAATGAATTCAGCCCATCTTAATCCTGCACACAACACATTAAGACTAGCATATAAAATTCTAGTCTTCATGAATCTGGACTGTAGTTCTGCCATTTTTAAGCAGCAATGCAGATTGCCCAATATACAGGTCTATGTATGATGGGAGGCTAAAAATGTAAAATAGAGGGGTGGCACACCACTTCTGTCTCATAGGGCTAAGATGTTGAGGGGGTACAGCTCTTTACGTGGGTCATCATGCTCAGGCTTGATGCCTTATAAATTCCTATTGTATTGAATTGGGCCTAAGCCATTAAAATAGCATTTACAGAAAAGATTTTTTGTACTGCTAATTAAATTATATCCATATATTAATACTTTTTTGGTTTATTGAAAAGGCAGTGAAAAGCCATCTCCATTTGTTCATAATGCCTACAGATTTGTATTGGATTTTTTTTATCTTCATGGAAAAGGAACATTTTGCTTTGCCTGCCATGTAATATTGGAATTGCAAGACAGAAAAAGAGCATTTAACAGAAAACTAGATTTTCATGTGGAAAATCCAGACAATTCAGCAATATTGTAGAACATAAACACAGCAGTTTTAATATAAAACATGGCAGAGGAGGAGGATTGTCAGTAAGACCCTTTGGGATTGTCATAATGTTTGGTACAAACTGCACTAAACCCGGAGGTTTTCCCTTAAGTCTCATTAGTAATAGTGTTTGCTCAGGAAAAAATGTGGATTTTCTTGAGAGCCAAACTACCCACTCTTTAACTTTTTGTGAGCTGTAATAGTGATGAAAGAGAACAGATTGTGATGAATGAGATATATATGGAACACATGTAACATAAAATGTATTTATAGGACAGTGCTATATTCTGGAAATAAGATCTGAATGGCCTTTTATAGGTTTGGTGTTTGGTGGTCTTTAAAGACATGCTTTTCTTATGGTAACTTAAGAAAGCTGAATTTCGGATAAGGGCGCACAACATCTTTTTCAAGGGGATTTTGTTCGAAGCCAGCCTGAAAAATGATGAAAAAAGTTACTATAATGCAAACGTAAAAACGACATTGCTGTGCACGTCCATTACTGTATTATTTGTCTCCACTGCTTTAGAATTTGGAAATGGTGAAGTAGGTTAAAAGAAGTAGCAAGTGTATTCTTTGAGTGACTTCTGCTAGTTATAATAGAAATAGTAAAAAACAGAAGGAAATACCTGCCTGTTGTACTCGGCGCTGGCACAGAATGGTCATTGATCGCTTCTGCCAGTGATTCAGCTGCTCACCCTCAACATAGCAGCTCTTCTTCTTCCAGGCTGCTCTGTCGACGGAGCGTGACTGCAGGTGTCTTGCTGATTGCTGATTGACAGCCAGCTGCCACAGACAGTAGGGAGCTGGCTGTCTATCAGTATGTCAGCGGTCATTCCCTATCAAAACAATCAACTGCTCTGGCGAAAGCTGCTGAATCGCTAGGAAGAGTGGTTTGTCACTGCTCTGTGCCGATGGAGAATGGCACCAGGCACAACACGCAGGTATCTTAGGCACAGTGTTAACCCTAGAACGCACAACCATAGAAATCTACCATAGGAAACAAGTGACCTAGCAGGCCTCCAAGGCCCCAGGTATGCGTTCTAGGGTTAAAAAAAAAGTATGCGATGTCCCCTTCAATTTACACTGTGTGCAGAATTATTAGGCAAATGAGTATTTTGATCACATGATACTTTTTATACCTATTGTCCTACTCCAAGCTGTATAGGCTGAGAGCCAACTACCAATTAAGTAAATCAGGTGATGTGCATCTCTGTAATGAGGAGGGGTATGGTGTAATGACATCAACACCCTATATAAGGTGTGATTAATTATTAGGCAACTTCCTTTCCTTTGGCAAAATGGGTCAGAAGAGAGATTTGACGGGCTCTGAAAAGTCCCAAATTGTGAGATGTCTTGCAGAGGGATGCAGCAGTCTTGAAATTGCCAAACGTTTGAAGCATGATAACCGAACAATCAAGCGTTTAATTGCAAATAGACAACAGTGTCGCAAGAAGCGTGTTGAGCAAAAAAAGACGCAAAATAACTGCCCATGAATTGAGTAAAATCAAGCGTGAAGCTGCCATGATGCCATTTGCCACCGGTTTGGTCATATTTCAGAACTGCAACGTTACTGGAGTATCAAAAAGCACATTGGGACAGGGACATGGCCAAGGTAAGGAAGGCTGAAAAACCACCACCTTTGAACAAGAAACATAAGATAAAACCTCAAGACTGGGCCAAGAAATATCTTAAGAATGATTTTTCAAAAGTTTTATGGACTGATGAAATGAGAGTGACTCTTGATGGGCCAGATGGATGGGCCAGAGGCTGGATCAGTAAAGGGCAGAGAGCTCCACTCCGACTCAGACGCCAGCAAGGTGGAGGTGGGGTACTGGTATGGGCTGATATCATCAAAGATGAACTTGTGGGACCTATTCGGCTTCAGGATGGAGTGAAGCTCAACTCCCAGACCTACTGCCAGTTTCTGGAAGACAACTTCTTCAAGCAGTGGTACAGGAAAAAGTTGGTTTCGTTCAAGAAAAACATGATTTTCATACAGGACAATGCTTCATCACATGCATCCAACTACTCCACAGCGTGGCTAACCAGTAAAGGTCTAAAAGATGAAAAAATAATGACATGGCCCCCTTGTTCACCTGATCTGAACCCCATAGAGAACCTATGGTCCCTCATAAAATGTGAGATCTACAGGGAGGGAAAACAGTACACCTCTCAGAACAGTGTCTGGGAGGCTGTGGTGGCTGCTGCACGCAATGCTGATCGTAAACAGATCAAGCAACTGACAGATTCTATGGATGGTAGGCTGTTGAGTGCCATCATAAAGAAAGGTGGCTATATTGGTCACTAATTTTTTGGGGTTTTATTTTGCATGTCAGAAATGCTTATTTCTAAATTTTGTGCACTTATATTGGTTTACCTAATGAAAATAAACAAGTGAGATGGGAATATATTTGTTTTTTATTAAGTTGCCTAATAATTCTGCGCAGTAATAGTTACCTACACAAACAGGTATCCTCCTAAGATAGCCAAATCTAAAAAAAAAAACAACACTCCAACTTCCAAAAATATTAAGCTTTGATATTTATGAGTCTTTTGGGTTGATTAAGGGGCACTTTGCACACTGCGACATCGCAGCCCGATGCTGCGATGCCGAGTGTGATAGTCCCCGCCCCCGTCGCAGCAGCGATATGTGGTGATAGCTGGCGTAGCGAAAGTTATCGCTACGCCAGCTTCACACACACACTCACCTGCCGTGCGACGTCCCTGTGGCCGGCGACCCGCCTCCTTGTTAAGGGGGCGGGTCGTGCGGCGTCACTGCGACGTCACACGGCAGGCGGCCAATCAGAGCGGAGGGGCGGAGATGAGCAGGATGTCAACATCCTGCCCACCTCCTTCCTTCCGCATATCCTACGGAAGCCGCAGTGAGGCCGGTAGGAGACGTTCCTCGCTCCTGCGACTTCACACACAGCGATGTGTGCAGCCGCAGGAGCGAGGAACAACATCGGACCGTCGCGTCAGCGTAATCATGGATTACGCCGACGCTGCACCGATGATACGATTACGACGCTTTTGCGCCCGGTTAATCGTATCATCCAGCCTTTACACACTGCGATGTCGCATGCGATGCCGGAAGTGCGTCATTTTCAATTTGACCCCACCGACATCGCACCTGCGATGTCGCAGTGTGCAAAGTGCCCCTAAGAACATAGTTGCTGATCAATAATAAAAAAAAATCCTCTAAAATACAACTTGCCTAATAATTCTGCACACGGTGTATGCACGAATATTTTTGTCCTGGTGAATTCAGCCTCGGAAATTTCCTAAAAAACTATCAGAAAATGTTCAAAAAAAATGGACATAATCATCTTATGGAAAAATTACTTGCTGTGCATATTTTCAAACTTTTACTTCAGATTTCTAAACACTGCCAAATGATTAAAAGAAGAGACGTCCATTGTGCCGTTTTCCGCTCAGAAGACGATCAGTACTTTACATTACAAGTCAATGAGAAAACTCAAAAGATACCCGGATGACACCTGGACATCTTTTGGAGTATTTTGTCATTGTTTTTAGGCTTAAAAAAACTCAAATCAGTTTTTTTTTTTTCCCAAAACGTTTTTTATTGATTTTTCAAATTTGTAAAAACATGACAAGTATCATTGCAAAAGAAGAACATTCGTCTGACAAAATGTGACATAGAGGTGGGTGATACCCCAATTTGGAGTTCCATGTTGCTGTTCGATTTAAGATAGTATACAGTAACATTAAACCAAAACATAGGTAATGAAATATAATATAACATATGCAATACAATTCGTTAAATCTCTGTGTCGTCCCTGAATGATTTCAATTTTGCTAGCGTGTCTTGGTATTCCCAACCGTCTCGTCTCCCCCTCCCGCCAGAGCCCCCTCCTAGGTGATTCTCAGTTTACCCAGGCTGTCCTGGATATCGCTCAGGATATACCACTCCGAGTGAACAAAAGGTGCCATCAGGTTAATTATTTCTCCCTGTGTGAATTGGCTTTCAATAAAATGTCTCCATCTCACAAAAAACTTGGCTGTCAACCCATCTTTATCCCTCTCCGCTTCTAGTTTTTCCCACTTCAGAAGGTTGTGTAGTTCGCCCACAACCTCCTTTATGGATGGGCCCTCCCTTTGAATCCAGTGTTTTAAGATGCAACGCTTAGCTATCATGGCTATGTCATGCGTTATTGCGTATTTCCTCTTTTCCTGCGTGCTCGGTCCTCCTCCTACTCCTCCCTCAAAGGAGTGGAAAATCCACACCATTAAGTCTAGTTTGCTGAAAATTCCCCATGTTGACTGGGCAAATAGTCTGACTTGGTTCCAGAACCTAGCGATTGTCTCACATTCCCATAGCCCATGCAGCATATCCGTTTTTTCTTTTTGACACTTAGGACACCACCTATCCCTACCTGGTATGTTGAAACCTATAATGGCCCTATGTAGAATTCTGAATTGAGTGTCTCTCCATCTCTCATTGGTAATATGTTTCCGCACTTGTACCCATCCTCTCAGTATATCATCCACCACTTCTTCCCTTCCCAATTGTTTCCCCCACGCTTTTAAAGTCCGACTATCCTCCCGAGAGATAAGCACCCCCCTTAGCGATCGATAAATTTTAGAGACATTTATACTTGTTACATCACATTCCAGTAACTCATCAATCGAACTTCTGTTCAGCTCTCTTCCAACCACACCCAGGTCTCCTATTATTCCATGTTTCAATTGTTCATACTGGATGACATGTGAGCTATTAAGGTTGTACTTATCCAGCACTTCCCGACCTGTCATCCACCTCCTGTCCTCCACATTCATGACATCTATCATTCTCCTGACTCCCCTCTCTTTCCATCTAGTAAATAGCTTGTTTTCTCGTCCCAGGGGAAAATTTGGGAATGCCCAGGGGTTCAAGTACTTGGACACTTTCCATGAGAGCCCCAGTTTTTTCCTTACCGACTTCCATGTTAGCATGGTGTCTCGGAATATAATTGAGTTCCTTATGTGCCCTTCAACCCTGGATAGTGGGGAGTGCAGAATGGACGTCAGATCCCACGGTGACGCATATTTAGTTTCCATCGCATGATCTGAGTGCCTACTCGTTCCTCTCACCCAATCAATTACATGCCTCATGATACATACAAGATTATACCCTTGGACATCTGGAAAGTTTAGACCTCCCTCCTCTGCTGACTTCATCAGCGTACGCAGCTTTATTCTGGGTTTCCTTCCCCTCCACAGAAATTCTGTATACGCGGAGTTGAGCTTATTCACATCCTTTAGTTTTAGCAATAGCGGGATTGTCTGGAAGGGATACAGCAGCCTAGGAAAGCTCATCATTTTTATCAGGTGACATCTTGCCAGTAATGGAAGTGGCAGACCTTTCCATCCCTTTAATTGAACTATAATTTTCCTGATTAGCGGTCCATAATTCAAGTTATAGATTGTTTCCACCGATCTTCCTATATGCACTCCCAGGTATTTAATTGAAGATTGTGCTATAGGAATTCCACATAGACAGCCATCCCTTATTTGTCCCCCCATTGTCCCATGATGCCCCTTTAGGAACATGATCTCGCATTTTTTTTTGTTCAGTTTGAAACCGGAGAATGAGCCAAATTTTTCAATCAAGGCAAGAGTCTGTGGCAAATCCGCACCGGGGTCCCCCATATAAAGTATGATGTCATCAGCAAAAAGCGCTGTCTTTACTTCTGAACCCCTTATCTTGATTCCTTTAAAGCTATTTTGTCCCTGTAGTATTCTTGACAACGGCTCGATTGCCAGGTTGAATAAAAGAGGAGATAATGGGCAGCCCTGTCTTGTTCCCTTCATCAAAGGGAACACGTCTGATAGAAAGCCCGGAGTGTGAACCCTAGCTCCCGAGTTGGCATAAAGGTTTCTAATGTAAAGTCTCATCTTGCCTACAATCCCTATGGCCTCCATTACCCTGTCTAACCACCCCCAATTTACATTATCAAACGCTTTTTCTGCGTCAAGTGTAACTAGGGCAGGTCTAGCCCCTCCCTCAGTGAGACCCAGTCTAACCGCGTCTACCACTAGAATTGTCTTTCGGATATTGGTAACGGCATTTCTCCCCTTAATAAACCCCACCTGGTGATTCGTAATGATCCTAGGTAAGATCTCGGCCAGTCTATTAGCCATGATCTTGGACATAATTTTTAAATCCTGATTTATGAGCGATATAGGTCTATAACTAGAGGGATCATCCAGGTCCTTGGTTCCCTTGGGGAGTAATTTAATATATGCTATGTTGGAATTTTTGGGTATTTCCGCCCCTCCCAGGAAAGCATTAAAGACTGAGGTTAGATCCGGCGAGATCAGATCCTTCAGAGCCTTATAGAATTCACTATTGAAACCGTCAGGTCCCGGTGCCTTGTTGGTGTTAAGCTCCCCAATTGTTCTCGTCACCTCCTCTACTGTGATATCTGCGTTTAAGGCACTCAAATCTTCCTCCGTCAAGCTAGGCATTTGGGCTTGTCTTAGCCACTCTGCCTCATCAGTCATGTCGTTATTCCCTGACCCATATAGTTTTCTATAGTAATCTCCCAACAGTTTATTAATGTCCTTAGGATCCGTAGTCACCTCTCCCCCCTTTGTTTTCAGTTTAGAGATCACTGTCATCTTTCTGCTGCCCCTTGCCAGATTGGCCAACATCCTTCCCGCCTTGTTGCCAAACCTATGTAAGTCAACCTCCTTGTGCGACCAGAATAGTTGTTCCTTTTTTTTGGCCCATTCGTCAAATCCCTCTTTTGCCTCCAACCATCTGCCTTTTGTCATGGGAGATCTATTTGTCACATAATTTGTATATGCTACCCGTACTGCTTCACTATGGAAATTATAATTCTCATTGGTTTTCCGTTTGATCATGGCTGCGTACCCCACCAGACGGCCCCTTAGGACCGCTTTTGCCGTTTCCCAAAATATCACTGGGGACTCTCTATGTTCCTTATTGTCCTCTGCGAATTCTCCCCACCACTCCTGTAGCACCTTGTGGAAATTATCTTGCCTGAGAAGGAACGATGGGAATCTCCATATGATATCTGTACCTCTCCTGAATTTCTCTCTAATGCCCAATCTCACCGGACTATGATCAGAGATCACCATATTCTCTATCACACAATCTTGCGTACCACTCAGTAAGTCTTGCGAGATCCAGAACTGATCAATACGTGACCAGCTATCATGAGGGTGAGAGAAGTGTGTATACTCTCTGTCATGTGGGTGAGTTAGTCTCCAGATGTCTTTCAGTCCTACGTCTTCTAATGTTACATCCCTATTGTCTAAACTCCTGCCCACATTAGCTGTCCCCTCCTCGCCCCTCCTCCTATCTTCAGCTGAGTCTGGGACAGTGTTAAAATCGCCTCCCACTATAATGTTAGCCTCCCCATCTGCTAATATGGTGGCCTTTATGTCATCATGGAATGTGATTTGTTGTGAATTTGGGCCATAGACATTATAAATACTGAGTTTACCCGCTGGACTAACGATTGTTAAGTGCTGCCACCTTCCATGGTCGTCTGCCTCATGTGCCACTACCTCATGACTGAATTGTTTATTTATTAGAATCATAGTGCCCGCTTTTCTACCTTGTGCCGCTGCCCCGTAAACGGTGCCCACCCAATGTTTCTTCATGCGGAAAAAGTCCTCCCCCCCCAAGTGGGTTTCCTGTAATAAGGCAATGTCTGTCTTTAGTCTTTTCAGATGTCTCAATATCATTGCTCGTTTGTTAGGTGATCTCAGCCCTTTAACATTCCACGTAGTTATCTGTATCATGTTAACCTGTGTATTCTGCTTTTACTACTCCCTCCCCTATGGGCCCCTGCATCAAGGAAGACGAGATGTTCGACACTAGAATCACAGTTGGTACCACAAAATCGACACTCCCTTTCCCCACCTTGCAAATATAACAAATACAACAAAAAGCATGTAACTGTAAAACATATTTTCCCTTCCGAGAAATCCACGGCGCTTCCCGCCACGTTGGTGAGCTCCCCTATTCCTAGCCAAAATATGTAGCTCCCTAATCACCCCCCAAAAAATATATGTTCTATCCCCGGACTAACTTGAATAAGCCTTTGAAAATTATGCAAAAATTAGCACAGTATGTCAAAACCTCAGCAAGATTCTCCAGTCCTACTTATCTCTGACTCCAGGTAGCCATCAGTCCGCCCAGAACAGGCCCACTTCATTTGAATTTGGATGATGTTCCTGGACAAAGGAGAAAAAGAAAAAAAGAAAAAAAAAGACCAAGGGGAGAGAAGATGGAGAAAGAAAGGAGAAGAACAAAAAAAAAAAAAAAAAAAAAAAAAGAGGGGGGGAAGAGGACCCAGACTTTGGGATGTTTTCCTCTCTTTTCTCCCTTCCCCCTCCTCCTCTCACCTCCCCAACCCTCTCTCCGTAATGCATCCTCCTCAACGCCTCTCCCTGTTTGGGAAGAGAGAAAAAAAAAAAAAAAAAAAAAAACAGGCAAAAAAAGGAAAAACAATGAGCGAGTTCCAGTTCAGGTATCATGGTTTCTCTCCAAGGGTTGGTTCCTGTGTTCCAGGCGAGAATTATGCTGTCGACCCGGGCTTGGCCTCCTTTCCTCCCTGGTCTCGACTTGCTTTTGTCCCCCAAGACGTCCCACATCTCTTCCTGAGCTTGTGGGGGATCCTCTTCTATTATTCCCTTCTCCACTAGCTCCTTTTTCTTGCCTTTCTGACCTAGTCTTGTCGAGCTCTGCCATGAGAATGTTTTCTGCTTCTTTGTAGTCCTTGTAGTATACAAACGAGCCATTGGGGTTTCTAACTTTCAGTGTAGCAGGGTATAATAGCTGGCACTTTACTTTTTTGTTGTACAGAAATGAGCAAATTTTGGTAAATTCTTTTCTCCTTCTGGATACTTCCGCTGAATAATCCCCAAAAATTAGCAGTCTGTTGCCTTGATATTGTAGTGGACGCTTTCGTTCTCTAAAGGCCCTCAATAGTTCCTCCTTATGCTTATAATCAAGGTACTTGACAATCACCTGCCTGGCTCTTATCGGGGTATTCTTGTTTGAGTTTTGGCCCTCTCCCTTATTCGCCTCCTGGTGTCTCAGTGGACCCACTCTGTGGGCTCTTTCAACTCTGAATTTCGCCTTTATGCCCAGGGCCTGCGGTAGCTCCAACTCGCATATATTATCCAACCGTCCAATCGACACAGACTCTGGCAACCCGACTATACGTAAGTTGTTTCGTCTCGATCTGTTTTCCAAATCGTCCGCTTTATCCTTCAAGTATTCATTAGATTTTGCTAGAGCTGCTATTTGTGCCTGCATAGCCAGTATTGTCTCCTCGGAGTCAGATATTCTCTGCTCTGATTCTGCCAGTCTAGAGGCATGGGCATTTATCTGTTTTTGCATATTAGCTAATGATGTTTGTATGGCTGCCTCAATAGCCACTTTAACCTCTTTTGACAAGTGTGATGTCACTTCTTCAGCCAGTTTTTTATAGTCCACATTAAGCTTTTGTGTGTACTTGTCTTGGCCTGCAGGTGGTGCTGTTTTCTTAGTTCTCTTTGTCTGTACTGGGCCACCACCTCCATCCCCCAATAGCTTGCAGGCTTGTGATGTTGGTGTAGTAGGCTGCTTTTTGTTTCCTTTGGAAGGGGTACTATGAATTCTTGCATTTGACTTCCTGTGAGTCTGAGTGGGATTAATCTCCCTGTACTGTTTGTCAGTTTCATCCTCCAACACTGCTGTGTCTCTGAGCTGCCCTGCTTTGTCTGCATCCTCTCTCCCCTCTGCCTCCATATCTCCTTCATCCTCCCATTGCGATCCACCGTCATCAGTCCCCTGCATCCACCTCTCTCCTGCTGTGTCCTCCTGTGACTCCTTGCTCATATCTTCCTTATCTCCTGTCTCCTCGCTCATATCTCCCTTATCTCTCCCCTTCCAGCTCTGTGTTTGCTTTTCTGAGTCTCTCACCATGCGTTCAGGCTCCTCCCCCATCAGGCTCGCGCCATTATCTTATCTTCTCCCCTGTCCATATCAAAGCTTCTCCAGGCTGACTCACCGCTCCCAGAGCTTCTCAGGAGGTACCGTTCCATAGCTGTCTGCTTTAGGTAATCTCCTGTGCTGCTCTCTGTTTGGTGGCTCGTCCGGGGGGTCTGTTTTTAGTCGGTTTCTGTGAGGGGTGGCAGGAGCTTCTCCCCTAAGCTGCCACCTCAGCCAGGACAGGAACAGGAAGTCAGTCTCAAATCAGTTTTTTCATTATGCAATGGAGTGAAAAAAACGACTGGAAAACATCAGTAAAAAATATGTCACAAAAACCATTGGAAACCCAATGAAAACTGTTGAAAAAATATCCAGAAAATGACTGTAGGAATGACACAAAAGAACTCTTCAGGAAAACCAATGCCTAAGTTTCCTGAAGCGTCTTCTGCTTGAAAAAGTGAGTTTGCCGGAGCTAGACATTGTGTGCACATACTCTTAAAGAACACCTGGTATGAGTATTTTATATCTCAAACTAATGGCATGTATGTACAGGCGATGCCATGCTGATTAAATCCATACATTTTAATGTAGAAATCTCTTTTGCTATTTCTGAAAAATCCAGTGTTGAAATAATATGCAAATGAGCTGCAAGTGCTTGGTGGGACAATGCACTTGGAGAGGCAGGCCGCTGAAACAACAATGACTTGTCAGTCAGACACAGAAGGCAGACACTGACAATGAGTGGAGAATAGGGTGGGCAGGAAAGCTGGAAGTGCAATGCCCCACCCCATAGCACTTGCAGCTCATTTGCATATGATTTCAACACTGGATTTCTCAGAAATGGAAAAATGGATTTATACTTTCTGTTTCCAAAGAGCTTTCTTGAAATTTTTACATGAAAAACAAACATCTTACTTAGGATAGAGTGAGGAAGGGAGGGGAGGAAGGAAAGAAAGCTTGAAGATCGCCTTTATTCAATATGGATTTATACTTTCAAGGTATGGATTTAATCAGCTTGAAACTACTTGTACATACATACCATTAGTTTTAAGGTATACATTCTTCATAATAAGTTCCCTTTAAAGAAGACCTATGACTTGCTCAAAAAAATTTAGCCAGATACTTCATAAAAATTCATGAGCTCTCCTGATACTGCTGCCTTTTTCCGTTTTGTGCTCCATCATTTTGGACTCACTCCATATTGCTTTTGGAGAGAAATATGTGAAATCTCTGCTGGTGTATACACTTACAGTTAGGTCCAGAAATATTTGGACAGTGACACAAGTTTTGTTATTTTAGCTGTTTACAAAAAAAATGTTCAGAAATACAATTATATATATAATATGGGCTGAAAGTGCACACTCCCAGCTGCAATATGAGAGTTTTCACATCCAAATCGGAGAAAGGGTTTAGGAATCATAGCTCTGTAATGCATAGCCACCTCTTTGTAAAGGGACCAAAAGTAATTGGACAAGGGACTCTAAGGGCTGCAATTAACTCTGAAGGCGTCTCCCTCGTTAACCTGTAATCAATGAAGTAGTTAAAAGGTCTGGGGTTGATTACAGGTGTGTGGTTTTGCATTTGGAAGCTGTTGCTTTGACCAGACAACATGCGGTCTAAGGAACTCTCAATTGAGGTGAAGTAGAACATCCTGAGGCTGAAAAAAAAGAAAAAATCCATCAGAGAGATAGCAGACATGCTTGGAGTAGCAAAATCAACAGTCGGGTACATTCTGAGAAAAAAGGAATTGACTGGTGAGCTTGGGAACTGAAAAAGGCCTGGGCGTCCACGGATGACAACAGTGGTGGATGATCGCCGCATACTTTCTTTGGTGAAGAAGAACCCGTTCACAACATCAACTGAAGTCCAGAACACTCTCAGTGAAGTAGGTGTATCTGTCTCTAAGTCAACAGTAAAGAGAAGACTCCATGAAAGTAAAATACAAAGGGTTCACATCTAGATGCAAACCATTCATCAATTCCAAAAATAGACAGGCCAGAGTTAAATTTGCTGAAAAACACCTCATGAAGCCAGCTCAGTTCTGGAAAAGTATTCTATGGACAGATGAGACAAAGATCAACCTGTACCAGAATGATGGGAAGAAAAAAGTTTGGAGAAGAAAGGGAACGGCACATGATCCAAGGCACACCACATCCTCTGTAAAACATGGTGGAGGCAACTGGATGGCATGGGCATGCATGGCTTTCAATGGCACTGGGTCACTTGTGTTTATTGATGACATAACAGCAGACAAGAGTAGCCGGATGAATTCTGAAGTGTACAGGGATATACTTTCAGCCCAGATTCAGCCAAATGCCGCAAAGTTGATCGGAAGGCGCTTCATAGTACAGATGGACAATGACCCCAAGCATACAGCCAAAGCTACCCAGGAGTTCATGAGTGCAAAAAAGTGGAACATTCTGCAATGGCCAAGTCAATCACCAGATCTTAACCCAATTGAGCATGCATTTCACTTGCTCAAATCCAGACTTAAGACGGAAAGACCCACAAACAAGCAAGACCTGAAGGCTGCGGCTGTAAAGGCCTGGCAAAGCATTAAGAAGGAGGAAACCCAGCGTTTGGTGATGTCCATGGGTTCCAGACTTAAGGCAGTGATTGCTTCCAAAGAATTCGCAACAAAATATTGAAAATAAAAATATTTTGTTTGGGTTTGGTTTATTTGTCCAATTACTTTTGACCTCCTAAAATGTGGAGTGTTTTTAAAGAAATGTGTACAATTCCTACAATTTCTATCAGATATTTTTGTTCAAACCTTCAAATTTAACGTTACAATCTGCACTTGAATTCTGTTGTAGAGGTTTCATTTCAAATCTAATGTGGTGGCATGCAGAGCCCAACTTGCGAAAATTGTGTCACTGTCCAAATATTTCTGGACCTAACTGTATCTCTTCCTCCTAGATGCTTCCACTCACAGATCAAAGCTGATGTATATGTTACCGACAATGTGCAAAAACAGGCATTCTATAGAATACCTAGGCAATGTATACAATGCAGGAAATGGGTCGTCAAAGTATGAAATACATCAGATGTTCATACATGTCCTGGTCATTCTATAGAATACTTAAATAAGAAACAGGCAGAGTGTAGAATACTACAGGGGTGGACTGTTCAAAAGTAGGTGGAGAGAGCAGGCAGCATTTTGAACCAACTCTATTCAAGATCACAATTAAGTGTTTTGTCAAAAGGGCTTGCTCAAGGTTCAAGATGTTCCTGACCACAAAATACCTCTTCGATCTGCTGCTACTGCTCAGTCCACAGGAAGTGGCCAAGGATTTTTGAGGTGTATGTGCAAGGCTAAGTGCCAAACTAACAAATGCCTTTGCGTAAAAAAAACAATGAAGTGCAATTCAAAATGCCATTCTAGCCTCCCGTGCTGCAACAAATAGTCAGGAATCACACTTCTGATTCCTTTTTTTTTCCCAGCAAAGCTATCCTGTTATTCATTTTGCATTTCTTCTTTCATGTTTTTGACTGTTTGTTACTAAAGACTAAAGGCCGTTTGACACGCTACGATTTATCTGATGATATGTCGTCGGGATCACAGTTTTCGTGATGCACTTCTGTCATCGTTAGCGACGTTGTTGTGTGTGACACCTACGTGCGACTCCGAACGATCGCAAATAGGGTGAAAATCGTTGATCGTTGACGCGTCGTTCAGTTTCAAAATATTGTTCGTCGTTTGGAACGCAGCAGACATATTGCTACGTTTGACACCCTGCCAACGACGAACACCATCCACACGACCGCCTTGGTCAAACAATATTTCGCTGAACGATGTAGCGTTGTTTGTGAGATGTGTACGTGTGACCGATAATAAACGACCTATGAGCGATCTCGGCAAATCGTAACTACGATCTGGGCGTGTCACATCGCTAACGAGATTGTTAGCGATATCATTGTGTGTAAAGCAGCCTTAATAGTCAGTAATGACTATCCTTTGTGTTTTTTCCCCAGTAAAGATATCCTGTTGTTCATTTAGGATTTCTTCTTTCATTAGTTTTTTTGACTGTTACTAAAGACTTTTCCAATCTGGGCATTATATCAGACTTTGCCTGAGCAGTTCTTGTCATTCTTTATAATACCTAGACATTTTATGTAATTGCTAACTTTTCCAATCTGGGCACCTACACATTTTATGTAATGGCTAACTTTTCCAATCTGGGCATTATATCAGGCTTTGCCTGAGCAGTTCTTGTGATTCTTTATAATACCTAGGCATTTTATGTAATGCCTAGGAAAAGTATAGAACAACGCAGATATTTTATACCTTGCCTAAAAACGACAGGGATTGTATACATTGTCTAGGTATTCTATAGAATGCCGGGTTTTTATACATTGCCTGTAACATATACACTCTCCTCTTCCTCCTAGATGCTTCCAATCACAGATCAAAGCTGATCTAATAGTCTAGAATTCTGCCAAGCCGTAATTGAAAGAGGGGTAAAAGCGTATGCCCCCAGAGATGACTCTGATGAAGCACTCAGTTGGACTGCAAGCAGAGATTTCACATGTTAAAGCAATAAATGTGAATATCTCTGGAATAGATTGATGCAGTGCAAAATGGAAAAAAAAACAAACAGCAGAATCAGTGGGGAGCAGGGATTTAACTAATCTTTTTTTTTTCATAGTGAGTAACTGATCCTCATTAAAGCACAGTGGTCAAAAGATAAGAATAAATAGCTATATTCTGTTGGCTCCAAGTGCCACCATGATGGGTATTTTCATGGCTAGAATAGCTTTGCATTATAAAAAGCACTGTTTGAATATGTCATGACTTGCCATGGTCTATAAGTCATTGCAAGCCACAAAAATATGTAAATCCGTGGCACAATCTGAGCTCAATAGTCTGTTACATTGATCCTTTGGTTCCAGGCATCAATGATCAACTGACACCTCAAAAATTGTTTTGTTGAGATTTGTATAGTTCAAATGAGAAATTTAAGTGGAAAAAATGTTTACATACTGCACAATATACTGTATATTTACCTATTTCCTTTTTTTTCTCTTCACAGATTCTGATTTTCTCTCACATGTCTCACCATCCTCAACGGATTCAGCTTCTTGGGATTGCATTCTCTCTGGCTCAGAAAAATGTGATTTCACCATGACTCCAAGGCCCACTCTGAGTGATATAGACCCAACACTTCGTGGATTTTCCCCACTTCTTTCTTCTCCACCCATCTTCATTACACTGCATGCTGACTGGAATACATCAGTGGCTGACTGGGGTATTGCTTGGGAAGCCCTAGTATATGGCTCTGTTGGGCTATATGGATCAGTTGCTCTACTTGCTTTACTCTCCATTTTCTGCCTTGTCTTTAGATGCCCATCAGGTGGCTTTTATTTCTCACTTTTACACCTTCTGTTAATAGCTTTAGGTAGCAGCCGAGCCTTTTCCTTGTTTTATGATGCCTATGGCCACCAGGATCGTCTCCCAGCTTTTACTGCTTTACTTCTGCATGACTTAGCATTTCCCTGTATGACATCAAGCTTCAGTATTGCTTTCCTCTTGCTGTGTTCAAGATGTCGCCTTCAGCACTCATCTCCAAGTTTTCCACGGCTCTGCCTCTTAGCTACTGCAGCATTACTTCACTTTATCTCTGCAGCAGGAGCCGTTGTGGTTGTTGACCTTTTACAGCAATTTCCCTTCCTTCTTCTTATTTCTAGAGGATTTTATGTTTTATTCACTGTAATTCTGTCTTTCTCCTTCTTCATCTTTTGTTGCATTGCAAGAACTCAAAGCACCCAAATCTATGACCTGAAAAGTTCTGCCCCCCCTACAGAATATATTGGTGGATGTCCATTTGCAAATCTTAAAGACTGGTGCAGAGCAATCCATGTTGTTCTTTTGTCTGCCTGCTTTGGCATTTTGAATGCTGGCTTACAATTATATGCTGTACTGTATGCCATGGGCTATGGTGGGCCCATTATTTTTGGCCCTTGGCCATGGTGGGCTTTCCAATTAAGCTCAACTCTCTGTGAAGTTGGAATCTGTTTACCTCTTGCGCTCATAGGAGCCTACCCAATTTTTTGTGCCAATGAGATTGGAAGAAACAATTGCTGGACACAGATATTTCACTTATCACCTGGTCATGTTACCATGAAGGCACCTATTTTACAAACCAATCATCAATGGGCTTCTTCTCAACATGAAAAGCTGCTTGTCTGTGACACCATTGCTAGGAGTGACTCGGAATTCTTCCCACTCTACACTCTAGTGGAAAAACGCCAAAGTCATGGAGAGGACCTGAGCTTAATTTACCACAGCAACAAAAGCTTGGAGGTTCAAGGTTTAAGCCTTCCTCATGGTTCCAACACACCATCCTATATTAGCGTCCAAATAGACAGTGACTCAACTGTTGATTTTCGGCCTCCATCTCCAATCAACTTGAGACGAAGCATTGATGAGGCACTTTTCAGCGACTCTTTGATACCCAAGAGTCTCTTTCATGGTACCACCTTGTCCAGTAGCTTGTCCCTTACTATAAAAAGTTCTACACAAATGGAAGACTGTGTCTTTAAAGAAAAGGCCGCTGATAGGGGACTATATCGAACTTCATCGTGCATTGAGGTAGAAGCTGGACTACCTATCATACAGCCTTTGCCAACTACTAGGCATGACACTCCAACTTCCTCCTCTCCAGGGGTATGGAAGGGAGAGCAGAGCACTACTAGCTCTTTGTGTAAAATGTCATTGGATGGATCATCCTTGGTGCTTTGTTCCAGTGGTGAACATGTGACTCCCTCAACTTGCAACCATGAAGGCAAGCAGGAGCCAAGTTGCAAATCAAAAGCGGTATACCATACATTGACTCCAGCATCACAGGAGTCGTTGGATGCTACAGCTCAGCAAGGATGCAGCCTAAGAGATGACTTGATAAATGTTTTTGGACCAATTGATGCTTTGAGCGTTTGCAGTGATACCATTGACTTGTAAATTAAATTAGGAAATGCAGTATTGAAAGAGAAAAACACATAAAAGTACCCTGTTAATGCTAGCTGGAAAAAAAGTGTCAAGAAGACATCTCACATATGATGCACATTTATGGGGCAGATGTGGTTGTCATAAGTGGCATCTCATACAGGAGTGCTTTATAATTCTAGAGTATCAAGAAAAAGTGTATTTAGATTTCACTCTATGTATTTTATATATTTAATCATTAAATTGCCATCTTTAAAAGACTATATTTTGAAACAGTAAGAATAATAAATTATGCTTACTTTTGGATATACTTGCATATCTGTATTTAAAACATGTAGTGCTAAAAGCCACAGAGGGGAACATTTCTAAAAAAAAATAAAAAAATAATGTATATAGGAAAAGCATAGTTGATGCCATATTGATATAGTGTTTGAGATTTTTGCATACAATAGTCTCCGTTCTCGGGTGAGAACCAGTTTATTAAAGTCATAGTTATATATGCCCTCCTAATGTATACCTCCAACAGACACTGCAAAGCTCCGCAACGTATTAATGATAAAAAAGTGTTATTTTTACCACGAGAATGGCAAAATTGTGCCCCAAAATGTTAGTTTTAATATGCTAAAGATAAAATATATATTATGGCCTCATTCACACAGGTGTATTTAAGAGTGTATTTTAGAACCTAAAAAAAAAAATGGATATTTGCTTGACGAAAACCCAAGTGTGAGGGTGTTTTATATTGACAAACGGAATGTTTGAGGTTGCAAATAATAGAAAAAGTCCATACAACCTTGTTAAATTTGCATTTTTGTAATGTAAAGCCTGAAATCAAGATAAATGATGTAAAACCTTTTTCCATATTTTAATGTGATATTGTAATATAACCGCAAAAAAGTAAAATATACAGATATTTTTTAGGATATTTCTTTTATAAGTGACCTTGAAAACAGTTTGGTTTGGTTTATGTTTTCTAAAAATGTGCATTTTATGTGTCAAAGTCCATGAGAAAGAAACTGAAAATACCAGAGTAGTTCATTGCCTCTTCCACGTGCAGCTTCAAGGCTTATGGTTGCCGTATTTATCAGCCAGATCCAGGTCCACTTTGAATTACCCTGACCCTATCTACACTTTCCGTATGTTGACCACTGCAGAAGCAATGCTTTAGCTTGGAGGTGAATTTGACTATGACACAGTCACATGGCCAAAAAATGAATGCCACTGCTACATCACAGCCAGAGGCGTAACTAGAATTTGATGGGCCTCGGTGAAAAGTTTTGACCTGGACCAGCCGTACATCGACACTCGGGGTACAGGATAATTACGTTGACAGTCAGGGTACAGGATAGTGTCGTTGACACTTGGCTCTTTCCCTCAGCACTCAGGTTTCCCATGATCTGAAATCCCTCTTTCTATCAGCACCCAGCTTTCCTATGTTCTGATACCCATCTTGTCCTTAGCATGCACCTTCCCCATGCTCTGCTATACATAGTTCCCTCAGCACGCAGCTTCCCTATGCTCTGATATACATTGTACCCCCAGCACCCATCTTTCCCATGATATTAGAGCATGGGAAAGCTGGGTGCTGGGGGAAAGATGTATAGCAGTGCATGGGGAAGCTGTTTGCTGAGGAAAATAACCTCTTTCCCTCAACACAAAACTTTCCCATCCCATGCTTGTATCTTTATCCCCCCTCCTATATAGCTCTCCAAATCATATAATAGCCCACACATAGCCTTCCATATAGTATAATGTGTCCCACATAACCCTTTATATATTAGAATGCAACTCTATAGTCCTCCATGTATTATAATTCACCCCATAGTCCACCATATATAATACTGTACCCCACAATCCTCCATATATTATACAGCACGCCTATAGTCCTCCATATATTATAATGCATCCCACAGTCCTCCATGTATTATAATGCACTCCCATAGTCCATGTATAAGGTGTCCTTCATGTTGTATTAGCAGCACACATACTGTTTAATGCACACTCATAGGCCTCCATATAGTATAATGCAGCCCCATAGTCCTGCATGTATTATAATACACCACCATAGTCCTCCATATATTATAATACAGCCCAATAGTCCCCCATGTATTATAATGCACCCCCATAGCCCTTCATGTTTATAATGCACCTCATTGTCTATGTATAAGATGTCCTTCATATTGTATTATGCAATCCTGATATCGTTTAATGCACCTCCATAGGCCTCTGGCCACCGTATAATCACTGATTTTAAAAAAAAAAATCCTCACCTCTCCTCATTCCCTCGCTGCTCCGGTCAGAGCATCCTCGCTTCCTGCTCTTTGCATGTCTCAGCACAGTTATTGAGCAGTAGTGACCTCACAGCACTCTGCTGCACTGAGACGTTGAGCGCAAGTACAGGGGGAGAAGAGATGATGAAGGATGGAGTGGAGCACTCTGCTCCATCCTTCACCATCACTTTGTGTTATGACTGGCGAGGGCTAGTGGGCAAGGGGGACTCGGTGCTGCCGCTAGCACCAGGCCCCTGTGACTCACGGGCCCCATAGTGGCCACTGAACAGCACAGCTCCTCTCTCACAGAGTGGAGCCGGCTGCTTCTCTGCAGGGCAGGTGCGGCCCCCTAACCCTGTCGGGCCCGGTTGTGATCTCTGCGACCATGGTGGTTACACCCCTGATCACAATGTACTGCAAGCAACTGCCCTCACATTGCAACCTGAATGTAAAGTGACTGTCAAGAAAGTTGCAAAAAGGCAGAATCATTTTTGAGACTTGTTGCAACCCCATTCACTTGCCGTGGTATAGGATGGCTTTTATACTTGCAGACAGCAGTTGTACAATGACCACATAAAAGAATCAGTAATGGATTGCTTCTGTGCACATAGTGTCATTGCTCATCAGCACAAATCCTATTTACACAGAAAGATGTGCTGCCAAGAATGGTAATATTTAAAGCAAGCATTTTGTTCATCGGGTGATTGGCAACCTGTTTATACTGGATGATTTTCAGTAAACAAGCGTTCCTAGTATAACCGACCAAAGTAAATGAATCCACACAGTGATCTATGACCAGGCGACCTATGTTATGGCCAGAATCGCTGAATAGCTCCAACCTTAAAAGGAGTCTTGTCACTAATCCCATTCATAATGCAAAATGAGACACTTAAACATTTATATAGTGGACCCTATAGAAATCATTTCATTAATATACATTTTAGTGTTATGGCTGCAAATAAATTCACTTTAAATCAATATGGAGATGAGGATGTGATGCACCCTTGGTGTGGCTAATTGTTACGCCCTCTAATTTGTAGAAGCAGCACTGGCCCTGATCTTGATTGACAGTACTGGCTTTCTCACAGCAAGTGCTTCCTAAACTCAAATCCTTGTTAGCCTGGAGTCACACTTGCGAGTCTCGCATCGACATCACCCGGCACAGCCTGCAGTACTCTGGACAGGAGCATCTCAGCTGCATAGAAATACATGCAGCCAACCCGCCCCTGTCAGGAAAGTGTGCGGCCGTGCCGGGTGATTCCGATGTGAGTCTAGCGCGAGTCACTTGCAAGTTGTGATTTCGGCCTTACTAAAAGTGTTCACTAACACTGTTCCTCCCTAAAGCAGCTCACTACACCAAACAGCAGCAATATTGTCAGGAGATGATGATCAGAGGAGATGATGATCAGAGTCTGCTCGCACTCACAGTGACGGCATGCCTGTCCTGACTCAGAGGGCAATCAAACTTGTCTTGACAGAGGGTATGCCTATCCTGACACTGAGCACATGCCTGTGCTGACACTGAGCGCACGCCTGTCCTGACACTGAGCGCACGCCTGTCCTGACACTGAGGGCACGCCTGTCCTGACACTGAGGGCACGCCTGTCCTGATAATGAGCACTCTCCTGTCCTGACACTGAGCGCACGCCTGTCCTTACACTGAGCGCACGCCTGTCCTGACACTGAGCGCACGCCTGTCCTGACACTGAGGGCATGCCTTTCCTGACACTGAGCACACGCCTGTCCTGACACTGAGCGCACGCCTGTCCTGACACTGAGGGCACGCCTGTCCTGATAATGAGCACTCTCCTGTCCTGACACTGAGGGCACGCCTGTCCTGACACTGAGCGCACGCCTGTCCTGATAATGAGCACTCTCCTGTCCTGACACTGAGGGCACGCCTGTCCTGACACTGAGCACACGCCTGTCCTGACACTGAGCGCAGGCCTGTCCTGACACTGAGGGCACGCCTGTCCTGATAATGAGCACTCTCCTGTCCTGACACTGAGGGCACGCCTGTCCTGACACTGAGCCCCCCACGCCTGTCCTGACACTGAGCGCACACTTGTCCTGACACGGAGTGCTGATAAGCTCCCCAGGGTCAGTGCACACGCGAAGGGACACAGGTTTCAATTTGGGGAGCACTTGTAGTGAGAAAGTCAGGGCTGCCAATCATACCCAGAGCTGGATATGTAAATCAGAGGCTAACAACTCGCTGAACCATTCGGTATATGAAGAACTCTGATTTACGTTTGGGTGAAAAGTGAATTTATCTGCAACACTAAAATGTATATGGCTGGTATGATAATTAATGTTTAAGCAGCTTAATCCACATTTTGCAGATAACGGCCTGCCTTTCATTGCAGGAATCCTCAATCATACTGGCTTGAAAAATGTTGTTAGAATCTTCACAGCAAGTCTTGTGTTCAGCCGAAAAAGCTATGACGCATCAAAAATGACCAGAAACCCTGGCAGAAAACATAATGTAAATGCTAACAGAGGTCGAGACTAACGTCTGTACAGCGTTCTCCATGGTTTTTTAATGCAGCTTGGCTAGAGAACAATAAATGGTGTAAGAACATTATCTGTCAGTAGATGTGACTACTGTAGTGCCATCACTGATAGTACAAGTAGTAGTGGAAGTAGTGATATAGTTAATCAGAAGTCTATGTACAAGGCTCGGACAAATCCTGGTCCCTAGGTTACCCTGGCAACTGAGAAATGTGTGCTGGCAACCGGAGCATCGAGTCCCTTTACTGTTCCCCGCACTTTGGATACCAGCTGTGAAGAAAAGGCCAGGTTCCAGCGCATCTGCATCCATGTTACTGTATTAGTCCCGTCTCCCCGAGCTCAGCCATATGTGATTGCAGCCAGAGCAGAACGCCTTTATTTGTTACAACAGTAATTGCATGACACATAGTGGCCCATAAAGCCGCACATGCTCCATAAATCTACGAGATGGTCTTTACAAGGTCGATTATACATGAAGGGATTGAAGCACAACTCTATGTTAAAGGGTATAGTCATTTTCCACCATTATTTTAGATTATATCATTCCCTTTGTTGGTGTATATGTAAAGCGTACACTGAACTGAGTATACAATGAAGGTATCAGACTAATATTCCTTACCTATAAACTGTGTATTAAAAGGGGTATCCACTACTCAGACAAGCCCCTCTCAATCGAAGTGATGTCCCCATTAAAATAAAAACACCCATACTCACATCCGATGCTGTTCCAGTCATGACCGTACTCCCGGGGCTCACGTGACGTAGTTGTCGCGGGCGGAGGGGACGCCGCCGCTGCCGCGCTCGCTAACGCTCGGGTCCGGCAC
The DNA here is from genome assembly GCF_048569485.1 of Anomaloglossus baeobatrachus. Lineage (NCBI taxonomy): Eukaryota > Metazoa > Chordata > Amphibia > Anura > Aromobatidae > Anomaloglossus > Anomaloglossus baeobatrachus. The sequence continues at coordinate 419,678,437 of NC_134356.1, read as the reverse complement.
TACTGCGACTGCTGCTCGGTGGCTCGAGCGGTGGGCCGGATCCGGGGACTCGAGCAGCGCTCCTCGCCCGTGAGTGAAAAGGGTGGATGTTTTTGGGGGATTTAGTCCGTGACGCCACCCACGGGTTGTGGTGAAGATGGGCACCACCGCTGCTGGTGTCGGGGATCCCGGGAGCGATGGTAGGGAGCAGCTGGGATGTTGTTCCCTCCGTGGGTAGGGGTTGATGATCCCGGGGCCTGGGGGTGTAACAGGGAGGCTCCAAGTGAGGTGCAGGGTTGCAGGGACAGCGCGGCACGGTGACGGATGGCACGGGTGTACTCACTCAGTAAAAGATGCACAAAGTCCTCGGTAAACCAAACGGCTGGATGGACGGGTCCCGCAGCAGTGTCTCTCCCCGGACAGGTGATGGCGGCTGTCTTTCCCTGCACCTTTGTGTACTTGTTTGACTACGGTGGATCCCCAACGGTAGTCCGCTTCCCGGTGTATGGATGCCGGATGAGCCCGTTTGCCCGAAGGCGCTCGCCCTTGGGTCTCTAGCCTTAGGTGGTAGCTGTATACCCTCACGGTATGGGCGGTTGCCTTCTGACGGGTCTTTGGCTGTTAGGAAACCTCTGGGGTTCCCGTCACACTCGGATTTGACTGTTGACGGCGACTCCAGCCTAGTCGGGGTCCGATGGCCCTGCCTGTGTGTGCTGGCTTCACTTCGCTCCCTGGTCGGTAGTGGCGGGCCAACGCCCGACCCCGGTCCTACGGTTCCGCGTCGATTCACCACTCCTGCAGACGGCTACCACCGTCTGCCAACCTTGTTGTCAGTGCCTGGGTCCCAAACTCACACACTCTTCACTTCAACCTCCTCCACTGAACTCCTGAACTCAACTCCTAACTTTTCCCGCCTCCAGGCCTGTGAACTCCTGGGTGGGTGGGGCCAACCGCTTGGCTCCGCCCCACCTGGTGTGGACATCAGACCCTGGAGGGAGGCAACAAGGGTTTTATGTTTGGCTAATGTTACTCTCTAATGGGGGTGGGGGTGTTTGTGTGTTACCTGTGACGACCTGGCTAGTCCAGGGCGCCACATTGTTACATCATGAGAGTCCTGCACTTAACTAGCGCTGGCTTCCCTCTCCTGCCATCAGATGAATTGAACATCATGAAGTCAGTGCTGTGACTGACTGCTCACTTCCTATTGATATCAGATACATCCAGAGGTGGGGAGAGAATTCAGCATTGACTGGTCGCAGGGCTCGTATGACATAACTGTCACGTGAGCGCCAGGAGAGCAAGTGAACGACAGAGGTGAGTATAAGTGTTCATATTCTAACAGGGGGGCCACTCAGATTGAGAAGGGGTTGTCCGAGTAGTGAACACCCCCTTTAAAGGTAAAGGGGAATACGTGCAGTATCGGGGACTGGAAGTGACTGGACATGACTGCCCGGAGACAGAGGGCAGAGTAGAGACAGTAACAGTATCGCCCAGAGTTAGTAGGCCAGAGTGGCAATAGTGGGCATAAGACATGATCATGGAGATCTTTATAATAGAAGTGGATGTTCGTGGATAAAAACTCCAGGTAAGGGTGAGGTAGGGGTTGGTAAAGCCCCCCCCCCCTGCATAATTAAATTAATAATTAAGCAAGGACAGATTTTTGTCCCCTGCTGCACACCACTTCCCTCAGGTCTTACCCCAAGGGCCTTGCTTCTATTATAAAGTACTCTATCACCACGTGGTCTTAAGCCTACTATTACCACTCCCGTGAACTTAGAAATGAATGTTTTTTCCCATCACCCATGACAGCACCACGTGAGAGAGGGATCCTCCCAGCGAGGACTGGAAACCATTCTGAATAAAAGGGGAGGTGCCTCTCCCCTTCGTCAGTTGGTTTCCTGTCCTTGATGGGGGACCCTTGTTATGAAAACCGGCGGTAAAGAAGAAGACAAGTCGCCTACTTACCCAGCCCCGTCCGGTGTCTGGAAGAACAGGGTGAGTCCTGTAGCACCGTTCTTCAGGGCTGGAAGCGCCATCCACCTGCCCTTGGGGGTCCTGGTGTCCGTGCAGGGGCGGGCGGCAGGAGCCGTTCCTGGGATCCCGATCTGCCGCTCCTTCCTCCCCGCCCTGTGCTCCATGCTGCCTCAGACTTCCGGGTGCGCGGCTGCGCGGCAGGCACCCTGGGATATGGAGGCGGGCCTGCATGATGTCACTGGCTAAAGATGGCGGCACCCATGCAACGTTGCGGGGCATGCGGCCTGACGATCAAGGATACTGTCACTCCTGTCCGTGCACCGTGGGGCAACGGGGAGGAGCCTCTCTGGGGACCGGAAGGCGGAGGACTGCATATAACCAGGCACTTCTGGCTATGTCTGGTGCTTGTACCTGTGCTCTGCCATGGATACTGATGAGCAGCAGCACTCTCCGGTGCGTCGTCAAAGCCAAAAAAATGATGATCGCTCTAGTGACACTGGCCGGACGGGCCATGGCAGCCATGACAGCAGATCCTCTCACGGCTCTACAGCTCCTGTGAGACCTGTGGATGTTCCGAAGCAGCCTTCAAAACCGCTACCCTTGATTCCTATGGTGGTGAGTGATCTTCATGAATGTCACCTTACTCATAGTTCCCTTGTGGTTTTTTCCCCGCTTGTCTTGCCCTTTTTAGGCCCCTAAAAAGTCGACATCCAAGAAGAAGCATAAAGAGTTCCCCCTATGCAGAGAACCCCTCTCGGATGAGTGGCAAAAGAAACTGTGTCAGGCATGTATACGTCGCACAATTGTTGAGGAATCTCCGGGAATCTCAGCAGACCCCCATTCGGTTATCCGCTCGGAGGTACAAGATTCCATGAAGGCTTTCTTAAAGCGAACAAAATCAAAACCAGTTAACTCTGCCTCTTCCTCCTCATCTTCCTCTGGTACAACCTCAGGCTCAGACTCCTCGTCCTCAGATAGTGATATGGGAGGCAGGCCGTGCTTCTCCATTGATGATATAGGGACACTGGTCAAGTCGATCAGGGCAACTATGGGGTTGACAGAGGAGAAATCCTCTAGATCCCTGGAGGATGTTATGTTTGGAGGATTGGAAGAAAGGAAGAAACGTACCTTTCTGGTCAACAACAAGATTGAGGCACTTATTCAGAAGGAGTGGAAGCGTCCAGACAAAGCAGGTTCTCTCCCTCCTCCAAGCGAAAATATCCCTTTGATTAGGACAAGACAGCCATATGGGATAAGGCACCTCTGATCGATGCTGTCGTCTCGAAGTCCTCTCGACGAGGAGGCATCCCCTTAGAAGACTCGGGAACATTGAAAGATCCCCTGGATAAAAAAGCGGATGTCGTTCTTAAGCACTTATGGGAAACATCGGCGGGGATCTTGAAGCCGGCTATAGCAAATACCTGCACAGCCCGTTCCCTAATGGTCTGGCTCCAACAAGTTGCAGATCAATTGCGGGATAACACCTCCCGTGAAAAGATCCTATCTCGATTTCCACTTCTGCAAGGAGCAGCGGCTTTTTTGGCAGATTTCTCAGCGGATGTTATCAGACTAGGGGCTCGCTCAGCTGGACTGTCCAATCAAGCCAGACGTGCGTTGTGGTTGAAGGGCTGTCCGGGAGATCTGCAGTCCAAACACAAATTGTGTACGGTGCCCTGTGACGGTCAACTGCTTTTTGGGAAGCAGCTGGAGGACGCATTGGACAAAGCATCGGATAGCAAAAAGTCCTTCCCGAGGTTCCACTCTGGCTCGTCTCGTTCCTTTCGGAGCCAGAGGTTCTCCAAGGGCAAACCCCCGGATAATCGGCGGTGGGAGCGCAGACCCAAACGGGACTCAGGCTTCATGTTCGGGGGTGCCACAGCCTCCTCAAAGAAATCTTCCCAGTGACGCCAGGCTACCGGTCGGAGGACGCCTTTCTCACTTTCTGGAGCAGTGGGAAACCGTTTCCTCCAACGCCTACGTTCGATCCATTATCAGAGATGGTCTCCAGTTACAATTTCACCTTCAGCCACCACAGCATTTCGTCATCACTCCTCTTCGGAGGTCACAGTCAGAACGCCAAGTTCTGGAATCGGAGGTCCTGCTGTTGATAAAGAAGGAAGTCCTGTGCGTTGTACCCATTGTAGAAAGGGGAAGGGGGTTCTATTCCCCTCTCTTTCTCGTAGGAAAACCGGACGGTTCCTTCCGAACGATAATAAACCTGAGACATCTCAACCGGTTTTTACAGTATTTCCCGTTCAAGATGGAGTCTGTTCAGTCTGCAATAAAACTGCTGTTCCGCAACTGTTATATGGCGGTAATAGACTTGAAAGATGCCTATTACCATGTCCCTATACATCCACATTTTCAACAGTTTCTGCGAGTGGCCATTTCCATCAACAACCAGGTCATTTTCAGTTCCGAGCCCTCCCCTTCGGGCTGTCTGTCGCCCCCAGGATTTTTACAAAAATAGTGGCAGAAATGTCGGCTCATTTACGAATACAAAATGTTCTGCTGGTTCCTTACCTGGACGACTTCCTGGTGATTGGGAACTCCAAACACCAATGTACAGCACATCTTCGGTACCTTCAATTGACTCTGCAAAGCCTGGGTTGGATGGTGAATTACGAAAAGTCCCGGTTGGACCCAGTCACGATTCAATCATTCCTTGGTCTCACGCTCATCCCGGAGTGTCAGCGGTGCCTTTTACCAGCGGAAAAGATTCAGAGGGTTTCAGACTTGGCCCGGCAGGCGATCCACCATCCCAGGATGTCTCTGAGGAAAGCTATGTCCTTGTTGGGTACTCTGACATCTTGCTTCCCGGCGGTTCTGTGGAGTCAGGTCCACTCCAGGGCTCTCCAATGGCAGGTTCTGTATGCCCAGAAAACATTAAACAATTATTTGGAAGGGGTCGCCACCCTATCCTTGGCGGTCAGAAGTTCTCTCCTCTGGTGGATGTCCGTGGACAACTTGTCTGTAGGTGTTCCCTGGCTCCCTCAGGACCGGAGGGTGGTCACTACCGTTGCCAGCCAGTCCAGCTGGGGAGCTCACCTTCATGAGCACATTTCTCAGGGATGGTGGTTACCACAGGAAGCGGCACAACCCTCGAATCTCCGAGAACTGTTGGCAGTGGAGCGTGCCCTAAAATCTTTTCTTACTCACCTCCAAGGACGGCATGTCCTGGTCATGTCGGACAACCAGTCCACAGTCTCCTATGTCAACCACCAAGGGGGCACGAGATCCCCATCCCTCATGCAGGTGTCTTACAGATTGTTTCTCTGGGCAGAGCAACATCTTCTCTCCCTCTCAGCTCTCCACATCAAGGGTCATCTCAATGTCACGGCAGATTATCTCAGTCGCCATCAACTGTGGCAAGGAGAATGGTCCTTGAATCCTCAGATCTTTCGACGGATAGTGACTCTATGGGGCATTCCACAGATAGACCTCTTTGCCACCAACCTGAACAGGCAGGTAGTGCAGTTCTGTTCGTTAAGCCCATCGGACCAGCCCTTCGCCGTAGTCGCACTGCAGGTTCCATGGACCTTCAAACTGGCTTATGCGTTTCCTCTGATTATCATGCTGCCAACCGTTCTGCAAAAAATCAGGGAGGACCGGGCGAGGGTACTTCTTATCGCCCCCCCTTCTGGCCAAAAAGACCATGGTTCTCTCTCCTGAGGGCAATGTCAGTCACGGATCCCTGGGTTCTGCTGAAGGTTCCGGACCTGTTAGTACAGGGACCAGTATTACACGCACAAGCGAAAGGGTTTCATTTTACAGCTTGGAATTTGAAAGGTCACTGTTGAGGAGCAAAGGGTTTTCCCCTGACCTAATTTCTACTTTGTTGAAAAGTCATAAACCAGTTACCACCAGAATATATGGAAGAGTGTGGAAAAAATTCCTGCAGTTCTCTAATAGTCCCCTGGGTCCGGAGGCCCCTGTTGAGTGCATTTTGGAATTCCTACAAAAGGGGTTTGATCTAGGGTTGGCTGTGAACACTCTCAAGGTTCAGGTCTCTGCCTTAGGCGCCCTGTACAATTGTAACCTGGCGGCCAACAAGTGGATTAAAAGGTTTATTATGGCTAGTGGTAGAGCTAAACCTGTGGTCATACCAAAAGTTCCTCCCTGGGACCTGAACTTGGTCTTGGATGCCCTCACGGGGCCCCCCTTTGAGCCCGACGGAGCTTTCCCTGAAGTTGCTTACCCTAAAAACCATATTGCTAGTCGCATTAACCTCGGCACGGAGGATCAGTGATTTGCAGGCCCTGTCAGTTGTGCAGCCTTACACTCAGGTCCTTGAGGGTAGCGTCATCTTGCGGCCAGACCCAGCGTATCTCCCTAAAGTAGCATCCTATTTTCATAGAACACAAGAGATAGTCCTGCCCTCCTTCTGCAGCCATCCCACTAGTGAAGGGGAACATAGATTTCACACCCTAGATGTGTGCAGGGCCCTCCTTCAATATATTTCGGAGACACGGGCAGTGAGGAAAACACAATCATTATTCATCTCCTTTCAGGGTAGTACAAAGTGTCTGGGGGTGTAAAAGAGTACCATTGCTAGGTGGAATAGGGAGGCCATTACTTTAGCCTACTCCTCTAGTGGAGCACCCGTTCCAGAGAACATTCGGGCCCATTCCACCAGAGCAATATCTACCTCCTGGGCTGAACGTGCACAGGTATCTATTGAACAAATTTGTAGGGCCACTACCTGGTCCTCACAGTCTACTTTTTTCCGGCACGATCGGTTGGACCTATCCTCCTCGGCTGCTCTTTCGTTTGGTAGACAGGTGCTTGAGGCGGTGGTCCCTCCTTAAATAAGTGGTTTCTCTGGAAATCTCTCACGTGCTGTCATGGGTGAGGGGAAAACACCATGGTTACTTACCGGTAGCCGGTTTTTCAAGAACCCATGACAGCACCCATATAATCCCTCCCTTTCTCATCCTTGGTGTGCACTTCTGGGTGTGCTTGTGTGTTTAGTGGTGATTGAGTAAGTTCTAACGATTGTTGGAGGTCCTCTCATTTTCGATAATCAATTGACGAAATGGAGAGGTACTGCCCCTTTTATTCAGAATGGTTTCCTGTCCTCGCTGGGCGGATCCCTCTCTCAAATGGTGCTGTCATGGGTTCTGGAAAAACCGGCTACCGGTAAGTAACCGTGGTGTATTCCACTGTGCCACAAAAGGAAATGCCGGGTCAAGCCCACTCTATCTCGACTCCCACCCAGTTACTCCAGGCACTCCGCCCACTGTCTCCACTATCTCCAGATGTTCACGCCCAGTCAACGATACTGCAAGTATGCCAGTAAAGGTTTTGGTTGATCAGACACATGAAAAATGAAACAAGCCAAGCAATTGGTGTAACCAATTGTGTGAAGACAATAATATAATAAAATTTTAATAATCCCTAATTAAAAATATTTTTAACACACTACATAAACAGTTGTAAAACCAACCAATATAATACAGTACGAGAGGCTGACGTTATGCAGAAAAAAGACCTGTTGTCCAATAGGGAGGAAAGGGGGGGGGGGGGGCAAAACAACAGCCTCACAATACCCCTCAGTGGCATCAATCTGACCTTAGACGCACCTAGACCCCCCGATGCGTTTTATAAATAGCTTACTCATCAGGGGATAATGGCCAGGAAAGCAGAAGCTTCAGAATAATACGGACCTCCAAAATAGTATGTCCGGGCATAGCATAGTGCATGTTATGGGGTATTGTAAGGCTGTTGTTTTGCGCCCCCCCACCCCCCATTGGACAACACGTCTTTTTTTATTAATTTCACCTCAGTGTGTAATTATGACCATGCGTATATTTTGGTGACATTTCTCAACACTGTACGGTGCTTTATATTGTGATAATTCGCATTTCTGGCGTACACACTATTATGGACATCTGTTGGATACAATTGATGTTGCATTTGTGTAATTAACATCTGTGTACACAGTGAGAGATTTGTTTTGGGACCAGTTTCTCTTACTGTAATTGTCCTCATTTGTGTATACAGTGGGAGCTCTGCATAACGTCAGCTCCTTGTGCTGATTTTACAACCGTTTATGAAGTGTGTGTAAAATATCTTAATTAGGAATTATTAAAAGTTATATTTTATCATTGTCTTCACACAATTGGTTACATCACTTACTCGGCTTGTTTCATACGACTTTGTTGAGCAACAATACACAATTCTAATTATTGTTCATATGTCCAATAGACAAGGAAACATTTTGTCACCTTTACCTAATGGTGCATCGCACGTTGCACTAGCACAGACATAATGCACGTAACCATCAGTACAATGAGAAATGGTGACGTTCTCTTGCTGTGGCAAGGGTAACCCCAAGAAAAAGGGTTACTGTACATGCAAAATTAATGGAGGTCAGCCCTGTCGGTTACAACCTCTCTTCTAATCACAGATGTTGCATTCTAGTAGCATGACTAAAATCTGATGACAATCGGGGCTTCCACTCAAGCACTGGCTTCACCGCCTTCTCAGGGCAGCAGAAATGGCTAACAGCCCCTGTACTAACTTCTGCAGATTAGAGGTCATCTCTAGGGGCACCTGGAAGAAACCGGTAAATTCTATACCAAAGAGGTAATACATTATGAGACAGTTCCATCATGCTTTGGAAATTGTTTTAGGATCCATGAGGCGATACCACGTTTGTTTTTATTTTATTTTTTTACATTATGTCCAGGACTAGCATATTCATTACTTATTCTACCATTACAGCAGATCATCAATATCAACTCAGTTACCAGCTCTATGGATTGTAAGTGGCTGTTCCCAACTGCTGTAGATCAGGTCCCATTCACTTCAGTAGGAGCTGCAATACACAACAATGGCAACTAAGCAGCACATAGAGCTGTTCTGACTCTGTACATTGTTTTCACCAGCGGCCAGCAGAGAAAAGATATATTGGTGGAAGTGCCGGTTGCTGAATGATGACGGGTGACCTATACTGTGGGTAGGTCATTAATATGATAAGTAATTAAGTATAAGCCAAGACTGGTAAATCCTGGTAAGCCCGGCTAAAACTTCCGTTCCATTCTTATACTATAGGTTCATGTACACTATTATGCCCTGTGCCCTCACCGCAGATTTGCTGCAGAAAATGTAACATTGCTGCAGTCATTCCCCAGCAAATCCTATGGGTTTTAAAAAAAAAAAAATGCTATGCGCACACTGCGGTTTTTTGTTTTTTTTACCCGCTGATTTACCCGCAGATTTTCCGCTGCGGAATTAATGAGCATGTCACTTCTTTTCCGCAGCTACCTACGGTTTTTGCCATAGATAAATGGTAAAAATCCGCAGGGACCAACCTGCGGAAAATCTGCAGCAAAACCGCATGCGGATTTCGGCGCGGGTGCAGGATTCTTTAAGAGGGTCCGGATTTTCCTTAAGAAAAAGGCACTTTCTAGTGCGCCTGTAGCCTTTCACAGATATTCTCTACATTAGGAACTGCCTTTTTTGGCACAGAAAAATGTATGAATCTATTGGAATACGACTACCAATAAAATGGGGCCATAATACAGCCATGTATACTAGCAATAACTGACACGTTAGTAGTGTGGAAGCCTTCAGAAATATTTGTGTGAATGATCGTGTAGAATAATGCCATGTTCACAAACTGCAGAATCTGTATGTGTTACCAGCGAATCTTACCCTACTCCATTTACTAAACTTTGAATATGGTAAAAAGAGCAAGAAATTCTGCATAAACATGAGCAGATATGAAATCCGGACTATGCTTTTTTTACATTTTCGTGCAGCATTTTTTTCCCCGCAGGGTATGACTGTGGTTTTGAAAAACCTATTTACTTATATTGTAAATTGCTGCACTGCAAATCTTTGACATGTGAACTTGGCCTTAATGTATCCGCTTGTATATGGACATATAAGGGTGCCATCTTTGGATATCTAAAAAAAAAGGGGCAAAAAGGAAAAGTGGAACAGTAGCCAATAATAGGAAAGTACAAAGAAAATAATTTTATTTGAGAAAAAAAATAATTTTAGTGCAACATGTGAAATAATACAGGAAAGCACAGCATCAAGAATCTTCTTTCTCCTGTAAACTGTAAAGAAAAAACAAAAATAGTTAGACCAGGCTTTTCCAGGAGACTTCATTATTTGCACACGTGTGGCTGTACTATTGGCAAATGGGACTAGTGACCATGGAATTGGTAAGGAATTACTCATTTCTAATATGCAGACTGCAGAGCTTGCCTTGTGCTGTGAACACGCACTATTCATGTCATAGAATCACAGAATGGTAGAGTTGGAAGGGACCTCAAGGGCCATCGGGTCCAACCCCCTGCTAGTGCAGGCTTTCCTAAAGGCTGCTTTACACGCTGTGACATCGCTAGCATTGTCGCTAGCGATCGCACCCGCCCCCGTCGTTTGTGCGTCACAGGCAAATCGTTGCCTGTGGCGAACAATATCGGTAGTGCGCGTCGTACAGACTTACCCTCCTAACAACGTCGCTGTGGCCGGCCAACAACCTCTTAAGTGTGAGGTTCGTGCAGCGTCACAGCGACGTTACACAACGGGCGTCCAATAGAAGCGGAGAGCAGCCGCATAAACATCACTCCCACCTCGTTGCCGTAGGATGCAGGAACGCTGCTGTTCGTCGTTCCTGGAGTGTCACACGTAGCGATGTGTGCTGCCTCAGGAATGATGAACAACCTGAGTCCAGAACGAACTACGATACTTACAAAATGAACGACGTGTCAACAATCAACAATTTGGTGAGTATTTGGGATAGTTAGCGGTTGCTCGTACGTGTCACACGCAACGACGTCGATAACTAGGCCGGTTGTGCGTCACAAATTCCGTGACCCCAGCGACATCTCGTTAGCGTCGTCGTGTGTAACGGGGCCTTAACTTCCAGAATCTTTGCTTCTTGATTCAGTAGAGCATATAACTGCACCTCTTACAGAACGCCATCTCTGCGATGAGGTAGAATCAGGAGGCACTCCAAGGTACAAATTTGTATCATTCTCAATTATAGTTTGTAGTCACATTTACTAATCAATAACAATATATCTTCTTTCAAACTTTGCACAAAATATATACATTTGTGGTTTCTTTCATGATGTCCCTTGACCAAAGGAGTCTTGTACTTTCCATACTCTGTCACTGTAAATTTATGGCCCCACGTTGGGCGCCATTTGTTAAGGGGGCCATAAATTTACAGTGATGAAATCTAATTATGCATCTACCTTAACCCAGTCTGCAGCCATATCATGAGTCATTTGTTAGTAGCATGCATACTATTCTTCCATACAGCCCAGAGGAAAGTACACGGATCTGCATAGAAAATATGACTAGTTTAATTACAGACGTCCACATAGATTTAAAAGAAATCAGTTGGCTAGGAGCCAATAATACGTAACACGTCTCCTATTGGGCAACCCGTGAAATAGCTTATTCTGTGATATACAGTATACTTTAATGTACAATGCATTTCCTCATTTATATTAAGCTATGTCAGCATGATTCACTTGTCACATGAAAGTCCTGTCTGTCTGATGAGTCTTATGATGTCTGAATGCAAATATAGGTGTGGTACACAGTTCAAGCACTATCTTAAATCCTGGTTTTTGGATATCTTCATATAACTCTTAATGCTCATAATAGTTCATAATCTTGTCCATAACACTTAGATGCCTTGTTCACATAAAGGAACCCCCACAAGCAGTCACATCCCAGCTTTCATCTCTTAAACAGCTCTAGTAAAATGAAAGCGGAGCTCTGAATGGCTGTTAGGCTGGACTCACACGAACGTATGAAAAAAACTGTCCCATTCTAGTTTGCGAGAGTAGTCCGATTTTTTTCTTACTTGTCATCCGTGTGCTGTTAGTATGCAATCCGTTTTTTCCTCAGCAGCCGTTACTCATTTACAGTCCTGTACAGGACCATTTACAGTGTTCTCTGCTACATGATAGGATTGTATTTAGAAAAACGGATGTCACTAGGATGGTCCGTGTGCCCTCCGTGTGACATCAGTTTTATTCCTTTCCTCGCACCCAGTGACTTGTAATGGCAAGTCTTGGACGTATTCTGGATCAAATCGCAGCATGCTGCTGCTTTTCTCTCATCCAGAATCTGGATGAGAAAACCTGACCAACTGCTCTCCCTCATTGACTAGTATTGGTTAGAAAGCAATGCGAGAATTTCTCTCATTGCACTCGTCCGATTTCAACGCTCGTGTGAGCGTACCCTTAGACACAAAGTTTTTCCTTTAGCTTATTTCATTAAAACCTGCCTTATATCTTCTTCACATAAAACAAGCTAAGAAATAGCATAGAACTAACACTGTACAAAGCAGACAGAGGTACGCACCGGCATTGCACACATGTGTAAAATACTGTTTGCCCTTCATCTGCTGAGCGCATCTGCCTTGTGTGGTAAACCATCTTCTCACACCCACAGCGGCTGCAGCGCCGATCGATCTGAAAAAGAGAAGACTCAAACAATAACTGATTCCATTGTGATTGTTAATGGCAACACGTAAGACCATTTACAAGGGGTTGGAAAAACAATCACAAAGCTGTGCAGACACCACAAAGCATAATGGTATGGTTGTCATATGAGAGATCTCCACGGCTATGGGCAGTCATAGGAAGCCACCATTTGTGATACTTGTGATCTGTCCCAGCGACCTAGAAGAGCTGCGGTTGTGAAGTAGAAGAGTGTAATGGAAACAGTAGCAGCTCTAGACTCACAACAGGGAAGACGATGAGTGGTTCTGAAAAAATTGGGGTATTTTCAGGTTATTAAATTGCTTAAAGGGAACTTAGCCATTCCCCTATGCCCTCCAATCCAGCAGCATTCCCATCTGTATGACAACATTCCCTGCCTAACCAGCCCTGTATAATGTAATTCACTAAAATCAATGTTTAAAAAAAAAAAAAGGATTTATACCCCACTTTTCCTATGGTAATTAGGCCTGTGACTAGTTGTTGGGGAATTGTTTCCCAATTAGCCAGCCTGTGGGCATGATAACATAATTTACACAAGGTGGCTTCACCTCCAGCTCCTTGTATACTCACACATACATGCGGAGTGATAACATGGAACAAGGGCAAACTAATGATCCATCAACTAGTCACAGGCCTAATTAACATAGGAACGACAGATTATAAATCCTTGTTTGAAACATTGATTTTAATGAATAACAGACAGGGCTAGGTAGGCAGGGAATTTTGTCATACAGATATGAATGCTGCATAGGTGACAGCACGTAAATAAGCAAGTTTGCAATTGACTTGCTTTTTCTATCTGCTTTCATTCGCCTGCAATGAGAGCTTTTATCTTACATAGCGTGCAACTAGTTTCATGGAGTTTCCACGGAGCTTGGCCACCAGTCTGGCGCACTGATTACATTCCAAAACAGGAGATAAACCCTTACATACCAGGCATCTCTCTACAGCCTTTTGATTTCTATATAGCAGTTAGCTCCTCATCTTCCTTTCGGCTTCTGACAAAGATGCTGTTATCAGTCCTGTAGAATCACAATCCCTGCCCTCATTCCCCGTATTGGCAGCTTTAAGGCCATGTGCACACGTTGCGTGTTATCATGCTTTTACCGCAGCATAAAAGTATGCGTCCTGCGTCCCCAGCACAATCCATCAAGATTGTGCAAATTCCATCCGCACAATGCGTTTTAGAACGCAGCGTTTCGGCTGCTGCCAAGTCGCTGCATTCTAAAAAGCATGTCACTACTTTTGTGCAATTTGGTTGCAATGTCAGTTTCTCTGTCAGTCTGTCGGTGTCTCTGTCGGTCGGTCTCTCTCTGTCGGTCTATCCCTCTCCCCCGCCTCTCTCATACTCACCGATCACCGGCGCTGCACGGCGTGCACACTGCGGCGGCTTCTCCAGCTTTTGAAAATGCCGGCCACTAATTATTCCATCTGGTATTCACTGCTCCCCCACCCACTGGCGCCTATGATTGGTTACATTCAGACACGCCCCCATCCTGAGTGACAGCTGTCTCACTGCAACCAATCACAGCCACCGATGTGCAGGTCTATGTAGTGCAGTAAAATAAATAAATTAAAAAAAAAAAAAAAAACAACAACAACAGCGTGCGGTCTCCCCCAATTTTGATACCAGCCAAGGTAAAGCCACACGGCTGAAGGCTGGTATTCTCAGGATGGGGAGCCCCACGTTATGGGGAGCCCCCAGCCTAACAATATCAGCCAGCAGCCGCATCGATTAGATGCGACTGTCCCGGAACTCTATCCGGCTTATCCAGAATTGCCCTGGTGCGGTGGCAATCTGGGTAATAAGTAGTTAATGGCAGCAGCCCATAGCTGCCACTAAGTCCTATGTTAATCATTGTAGACGTCTACAAGACACCCCCAATGATTAACCTGTAAGTGAAAGTAAATAAACATACACCCAAAAAAAATCCTTTTTTGAAATAAGACAAAAACAAACAAACAAAAAAACACCCTCTTTCACCACTTCATTAAAATCCCCAAACACCCCTCCAGGCCCAGCGTAATCCTCACGAGGTCCCACGACGCATCCAGCTCTGCTACATGAAGCTGACAGGAGTAGCAGTAGAACACCGCCGCTCCTGTCAGCTCCCCGCAGAAACTGAAGTGAGTCGCACTGTCAGCGGAGAGGTCACTCAGCTTATCCGCGGCCACAGGTCTCGGGTGGAGGACTCAAGTAACCTGAGTGACGGCACCGGTGATCGCTCGGCTCACTTCAGTCACTCAGGAGATTTGCGGTCACCGGCGAGTTGTTCACCTGTGATCACAAATCAAGCCAAGGCACACGCACAGAGCCACGCGATCACAATGAAGTCGAGTGAAGTTCATCCGAGTTCATTCTGATCGCGCGGCTCTGTCTCGCAGCCAGCCATGCTCTTTTTGACAGTGCGGTCCCACTCGGCTCTGCTGCAAGCGATCAGGCCCCTGCTGTGAGATCGCTAGTCGTTGCAGAATGGTCCAGGCCATTTTCTTCAAAGACGATGTCCTGCTGGGCAGGACACATCACTGTGTTTGACACTGTGTGACAGGGTCACAGTGACTGCTGAGATCGTTATACAGGTCGCTACTGCGACCTGTATCGTTCCTGCATCGCTGGTAAGGTCTGACTGTGTGACATCTCACCAGCGACCTCCCAGCGACTTACCTGCGATCCCTATCAGGTCGCATTGTTTTCGGGATCGCTGGTAAGTCGGTGTATGACTGGGCCTTTAGCACAGTTCTAACCACTCCTCGTTGTGCTTGTTCAACTGCCCTGTTATCGCCATAAGTAAAGATAGTGATAATGTAGACTGAGAACACGCACAGGCAGGCTTATATGAATAGGTAAGCAGCAGTTACCACATATAATAAAAAGTAGTCTTTATTAGAATCTGTTAAATATACAGGCAGCGTGGGAGTTTGCATGCTGCCTGTATGTATTTGCAGATTCTAACAAAGACTCCTACTTTTTATCATACAAGGTGAATGCCGCTTTACCTTTCATATGAATTTACACTGCTAGTCTTTTTCCGTTCATTGGATATTGAGCACAGCACCACCATATAATTTTGGCTGTGTCAGAAGTGGTATTTAAAAGCAGCAGTATTAGGGTATGTGCGCACGTTGCTTTTTACCTGCTTTTTTGCTGCTTTTTCTTCTGCGCTGTTTAATGCCAAAATGGATGTGTTCTTCTATTGAAGCAAAGTCTATGGGAATTTGGGTTTCTTGTTCACACTATGTTGTTCAAAATGCTGCCTTTTTGTGGCAGAACTTTGGTCAAAAACTCAGCTTTGCAGTGCAAAACCCAAATGGCAAAAACAATTGACATGTTGCTTCTTTGAAAAGCTGAGTTTTTGACCAAAGTTCGGCCTCAAAAAGGCAGCATTTTGAACAACATAGTGTGAACAAGAAACCCAAATTCCCATAGACTTTGCTTGAATAGAAGAACACATCCATTTTGGCATTAAACAGCGCAGAAGAAAAAGCAGCAAAAAAGCAGGTAAAAAGCAGGTAAAAAGCAACGTGCGCACATACCCTCAGAAGTCTTGCACCATTTGGATTTTATTTCCCTGCACAGACCACTAATGTGGTCTGTGGTCATAAATCAGCTTAGAGGAGCGCAGAGATAAAAAAGAGACACTCCCATCGGACTACGAGAAGAGCTCACTGATGGAATCTCAACTCTCTCATTCTGCAGCTAGACACTGCAACACATAGGCTACTTAAGGCAAGAAGTGGTACATGTAAAATGAAACTCATATACAACTCATTTTAAGGCAAAAATATGAGGGGAAAAAGTATATATACCGTATTTTTCGCTTTTTAAGACGCACTTTTGTTCCCCCAAATTTTGGGGGAAAGTAGGGGGTGCGTCTTATAAACCGAATATATGGATTATATACTGCAGGGTCCAGGGGAGGTGGGGGCCGCTCTGGAGCGGTGCTGGGGGTTGCTGGGGGGGCTGGTGAAGCTGCGGGAGGGAGCCTTGATCTTCTGCTCTCGCTCATATAATATGCACAGCCGCTGGCCATCACTGTGGTGCTGAAACCGCACCGCGGCGATGGGCTGGGGAGCTGCGCATATTATATCTGCCTGTGCTCCCTTTGATCGCACATGCACCCCTATGTTAGCTATGGCCCCCATGCTGCTGCCCATAGTAAAATAAAAAAAAAAACTCTTTACTTACCCCCTCCAGCGTGTGTCTCCCCGGTCTCCCTCCTGGTGCTGTGATCATGCACGCAGAGATTTCACTCTGCTGTGCCGATCACATGACCGGGACAGTGAACCAGGAAATGCAGGCAGGAGCCCGGAGCTCAACCCCAAGGAGGGGGACACGAGGGAGCACAGTGCTGGAGAAGGTAAGGAAAGAGTTTTACTAAAAGCAGCAGCATGGGGGCGATATCTAACACAGGGTGATGTGTGCCAGCCACAGGGGGCCGTGTGTGCCAGCACAAGGGGGCTATATTCAATCTAAGGTGGCCATATCCAGATTAAGGGGACTAATTTTAGGATGGGGGGCTATGAGGGACATATACTCTATATGATTTGTTAGACGGACACTGGCATTATAAGACAGACCCCATTTATTAAAAAACAATTCTCTATTTCTTCACCAAATTTGGGGGTGCGTCTTATAATCCTGTGCATCTTATAAAGCGAAAAATACGGTATATATATCCATTTGGAGTACAACTTCTTAAACTTGCATTAACTCTTTATGGTAAGAAATATAAACGAGGCATTAATTCTACCACTTAAAATTTTACACTGCTTGCTGGGATGTTGATCAACACGAATATGGAAATACCACATTTATATCATTTTATATTCTATTATTTTTTACAATACAAACTTTAAAACAAGTTGTTTTTTTTTTTTTATATAAAGTGTTGCAATACAGGTCACAATTTTCCTTCAGCAAAGCTTTAGGAAAGCATATTTTTTGCTTGAAAAACTAGTTTTTCTGGTGCTAGCCACTCTTAGATCACTTATTACTCTGAGAGGCAAAATGAACAAAACAAAAAAACAAAAACACAACAGTCCCTTAATTCTGAATTTACGGCATCTTATTTTGAAACACTGTTCACCATTAGGTACGAGGGGCTGCTGTTAAGACTTTGGCTTTGTGATTTTTTTTGTTTCTATGGTAACGAATGTTACATCACATGAAATCCTTGTGTGTCTAATAAAAGGTTTTAAAATGTTTGTTGCTTATGGCAACAGTGTTCTACGCACGCGGGAAAACAAAATGGAAGAGTCTAATGCGATATTCACAGCAACAGAGGAGTGATAAAATTCTTGTTTCTGAAAGGAAAGTCCACAAAGAATATTCATGGTAATATGTTGCAGATATTGGGGGATCAATGCCCTTCATATTCCACAGTTAAGAACTGGGTTGCCAAATTTAAAAAGTGCCATTTCAGCGCCAATGATGAGAAACATCCTGGACGACCGAGAGTGGTTGTTGTTCCGAGATGATCGATGCTGTGCACAACCTCATACTGGAGAATCCACGAATTTCAGCTAAAGCAATAGCGGACATCATGGGGATTTCCCGTGAACGTATTTGTGTCATTATCTGTGAACATTTGGACATGAGGAAGCTATCTGCAAAGTGGGTCTTCAAATGTGTGATAACAGATCAGAGAAGCATGCGAGTGAAAACTTCCCGGTCCATTTGTCAGCGTTTCTGGACTGATAAGAACTTCCTGATCGACTGGTCACTATGGAGACCTGGATTTATTTGTATGACCCTGAAAACAAGGAGCAGTCAAAAGAGGGGAGGCACAGTGGTTCTCCTCATCCAAAGAAGTTCAAGGTGCAAAAATCAGCCAAGGTGATGGCATCTGTGTTCTGGGATAAGGAGGGCATGCTGCTAGTGCACTACCTCCAAAAGGGTTCCACCATCAATGCAAGGTATTACACTGAACTTTTGGACCAATTGAAGGCTCTGAAGGACAAAAGGCACAGCAAGCTGTCCAAAGGAATCTTATTCGTGCAAGACAATGCACAAGCGACCACGGCAAAACTGGCAGAGCTGGGTTTCCAGCTGGTCGACCACCCACCTTATTCACCAGATGTAGCTCCCTCCGACTATCATCTGTTTCCAATAAATGTAAAGTTTCATTATTCTATCCCACTTCTTTCTGGGTAAAGCTAAAGACTCAGCAGCCACTCGTATAATTGTCTCTCTTTATTTCGATGTGCAATATGATCACAGTACCAAATTTATATAGTGTATTTGCTATTTTAGCACAAGGGCTATAAAAAAAACCTTTAATTTCCATTTTTATGTTATGTGAGGGCTTGTTTTTTTTTTTTTTTTTTTTTTTTTTTTTAACATGCAACACGCTGTAGTTTTTACTTTTACCATTTTTTGGGGTACATATGACTTTGACCACTTCTTATTTATTTTATTTTCTGGTTAGGAGACATGACCTACAGCAATAAATCTTATTTTATTTTTATAGCAAACACCTTGCAGTATAAGTGACACGTTAACTTTATTCTGCGGGCTGACATGATGATATGACGGCAATAGCCAAGTTATAGTATAATCGTTTTGTACCCATAGAAAACGCATGCATCCAGGCGCACATCACATTTATAGGAGGCGAGAAACGCTGACAAAGCCGATCCCATCACTTGATAAACTAACATTTGCTACAGGATTTTTGTTCAATTCAGTGTGCACCCCGCAATCATGCCAGCGCGATTTAGTTTCCTTGCAAAATCACTTAATCTTGCAGGGAAACAATGATTGTAATGGCTGCATGTCTTTTCAGGTGACGGCTGTTTCCCTGTAAGGTAAAGTGATTTTTCAAGGATCAGTTAAAAGTCCAGAGTAGTACAGAACATTTATAGTTAGAAACAGCAGCATCACCAAAACAGGCATATTAAGAAGAATACGTCAGGAAATCTTTGCTACATAATCTGAGAGCACCATACTGTAGAATCTGAAACCCTGATTACAGTGATGTGTCACTTACTGAGTTGTGTTTTTCTGTTTCAATACAATCAGTGTTTTATCAGCAGAAGAATATCACTGAAAAACAACTAGGGTTATACCTACTAGAAAAACCACACCCCCAGCACTGATTAGCAGCTCTCTGTCACTATACAATGTACACAGAAAGCTGTGGTGTGGGCCAGGTGATACATAGCTCAACGACTGAGCTCTGCTAGCTCTACAGAAGAGGAAACTGTTACCTTCATAACTGCTCCATCAGGTAAACTAAGTGATATGGAATCAAGGTCTAGATCCCTACACCATGGTGCAGTCAGATTCCATAGCAAAAACCTGCTGAGATTCTTTAAATGTCTGCTATGATAAAAAAAAAAAAAATTGTGACTTTTGGCCACTTTTGCCAAGCTCTGACAAAATGGCTGGAGCTGGGGGAAGGACGCCACAGATCATCAACTTCCTTCAGGGCTCAGCTCATCATTTGCATGCAAGGTTTAATTGCGAGCTACGCCTGGTTCACTTTGTGCCCTCATATTATAGCGCCCCATACATTGCACCCAGCTTGTGCTTCTGGAGATACGTACATCATGTAAAATGTTAAGTGTCCTCTCCCCACTACAGTAATGCCACACACGTGGCCCCTTATGGCGGGTTAAACACAGACGTGCTCAGATGGAGGGAGGGGCATTTGGATTTGGGAGGGCAGACATCACTGGATTTTATCTGGAGGCTGGGAGCCGTCACTTTTCCATAGTCTTTGTTCTACCAGTAACTTAGGACCCCCCTATATTTCCAGTGACAGATGACGGACCTGAGTGGGGGCTGGGTTTGGGTAGGATCAGTCAGGGGTTTTATTGGTAACAGTTTGGGGTATAGAACATCACTTTCGGTAAAATGCTGAGACCATATTATTATAGTGCCATTTATTCCATGGCGCATTATATATGAAAAGGGCATACATAGACAAGTACAATAATTGTGAACAATACAAGGCACAGACTGATACAGGAGGAGAGAGGATCCTGCCCGCGAGGGCTCACAGGCTACATTCTTGTGTTCTGCGCTGAGCACTGTAAGTCAGGGTTTCTGTGTAAATCCCCCCAAAAACGTGGATTTAGACGAAATCCCGGATGGAAGTGCTCACTCTAAAGAGGCAGATGGAGACACTTTGGCATCTGTTCTGGTGGAATCCATCTTTTTTAGGCATGCACAGAGCTGTGCTCGTCCACATTTGTGCTCAAAAATGACTTCTAAAATGATGGGACATTGCCGGAACAGAGACCAGACAGAGTCCAAAATTACTCCATCTGCCTCATTGTAGTGAGTGGTTCTGTCAGGGGTATTGCCTGAATTGCAGTTTTGGGGATTTACACAGAAATCTGGAAGTAAGCGCTCAGTTGAGAGCGCAGGATAAATGTGAACCGAGCCTTATTCCAATTTTTGGGAGGTAAAATGATCAAATATACAGCAGTACAGGAAAAGTGTGTTTTTATTTTTGCACGGTTCACCATGCGGTATTAGAGAGATAGGAGGGATTTATTCTGCGGGTCGGTGCGATTACAGCCATACCAGATTTAGATAATTTTAATGAACGAAACAACAACATACATACATACATACATACATACATACATACATACAGTACAGACCAAAAGTTTGGACACACCTTCTCATCTCTAAAACAACTATTAACAGGACAATGACTCCAAACACACCTCCAGGCTATGTAAGGGCTATTTGACTAAGAAGGAGAGTGATTGGGTGCTATGCCAGATGACCTGGTCTCCACAGTCACCAGACCTGAACCCAATCGAGATGGTTTGGGGGTGAGCTGGACCGCAGAGTGAAGGCAAAAGGGCCAACAAGTGCTAAGCATCTCTGGGAACTCCTTCAAGACTGTTGGAAAACCATTTCCGGTGACTACCTCTTGAAGCTTATCAAGAGAATGCCAAGAGTGTGCAAAGCAGTAATCAAAGCAAAAAGTGGCTACTTTGAAGAACCTAGAATATAAGACATATTTTCAGCTGTTTCACACTTTAAGTATTTCATTCCACATGAATTAATTCATAGTTTTGATGCCTTCAATGTGAATCTACAATTTTTAGAGTCATGAAAATAAAGATAACTTTGAATGAGAAGGGATGTCCAAACTTTTGGTCTATATACACACACACACACACTAGTTTTTCTGTGGCAATGTCCTGATAGCTGTAACTCTTATTTTTTGGTGAGCAGGGCCGTATGAGGGGTTATTTTTGTGCGTAACGAGTTGCAGATATTTTGGGAACCTTACATTTTTGGATCGCTTTTTATTCAGATTTTTCAGACACGGAATAAATAACCAGCAATTCAGTTTTTTCGTTGTTCACTGTGCAGTAAAGGTGATAAGACCGATTCATTCTTCGAGTCAGTACAGTTACAGCGATATCAGATTTATCTTTATCGCCTTTTTCTGCTTGCTACTTTTACACACTAAAAACAATATTTTACAAAAAATTATTTTTGTATCACCATATTCGGAAAGCTGTTACTTATTTTTTCAACAAACGAGCCATGTTAGGGCTTGTTTTTTGAAGCATGGTTTACTGTTTTCGATTCTAACTTTTTTTTTAATTTTTTCCCACATACGACTTTTTGATAGCTTGTTATTGAATTTTTTGTTTGTCAGTTTGATGAAAAAGCGACATTTTTTAGAATGGTTTTTTATTCTATTCTTTTTATGGTGCTTGTTGTATAGACAATGTGTATGTGACAATATTAATGTTTAAAGAGAGCATCTTTCCAGACGCAGTGATATTAATTGTGTACTTTTTTTGTTTATTCTTATAACAAAGGACGAAACAGGTTTTCATGCTTTGTGTAGGTTTGTTTGTCCCCCCACTTAGGGATATGAATCGTTTTTCCTTTCAGCGCTGTGTCACGCATTGCTGTACTGGTCTACAGTAGCACATGAGCCCTGTCAGTGACTGACTGAGCCTGTTAGACCCCGCTTACCCTGGGGTCATCGGATAATCTCAGGGTACCATAGCATTGAGCATTACGATTGTTCAGGGCCTATCCTACCCAAAGGAGTCTTTTAATCCACCTTTTAGACTTAAGCTGGCTTTACAGGCAACAACATCACTAACGAGAGGTCGTTGGGGGGAGGTGTGACACACATCCGGCCTCGTTAGCGACGTCGTTGCGTGTGAAACGCACGAACGGCCGTTATCGATCAAAATACTCACCTTATCATTAATTGTTGACACGTCGTTCTAATCCAAATTAGCGTTGCAGTTGCAGGACGCAGATTGTTCGTCCTTCCTGCGGCAGCACACATCGCTATGTGTGACACCGCAGGAATGAGGAACATCACCGTTGACAGTGATATTTAAGGGGTTAATCGGCACTGGAATCGTTCCAAAACCGATTGTGGCAGATGCCTTTGATTTTGGTCATCAGGAGGGACGCTACAGACTTATTCCCAATGCAGTTTTAACACTGCAATGAGGGAAAAGGACCCCTTAAGAACAGCTGTATTATGTGTATCGGTGATCAAACGCATGAAATACAAGATCTGTACATGTCCATTTCTGCCAAACCCTGCACCTGAGAACTGGGCTCCATCAGACTCTGAACAGGAGCAGTGCCAGGTGTACATCCCTAGGACCAGGCGCCAACTTACCAGGGGTCCTTTCAAAGCCCCATCGTCATCGGCCTCATTTGACAGCGCTACAGTGCCCAGATTGTTAAATATTATGGTTCTGTGCACGTATTTCCCCAGGAATTCTGGAAGAGAAGGAAGGAAAGAAGAGAGGTGACGCAGGGCAGCGGACACAGAGAAGGGGGGGGGGGGAGCGGACACAGGAGGGGGGGGGGGGGGAGAGCGGACACAGGAGGGGGGGGGGGGGGAGAGCGGACACAGGAGGGGGGGGGGGGAGAGCGGACACAGGAGGGGGGGGGGGAGAGCGGACACAGGAGGGGGGGGGAGAGCGGACACAGGAGGGGGGGGGGAGAGCGGACACAGGAGGGGGGGGGGGGGAGAGCGGACACAGGAGGGGGGGGGAGAGCGGACACAGGAGGGGGGGAGAGCGGACACAGGAGGGGGGGGAGAGCGGACACAGGAGGGGGGGGGGAGAGCGGACAGGAGGGGGGGGGAGAGCGGACACAGGAGGGGGGGGGAGAGCGGACACAGGAGGGGGGGGGGGAGAGCGGACACAGGAGGGGGGGGGGGAGAGCGGACACAGGAGGGGGGGGGGGAGAGCGGACACAGGAGGGGGGGGGGGAGAGAGCGGACACAGGAGGGGGGGGGGGGGAGAGCGGACACAGGAGGGGGGGGGGGAGAGCGGACACAGGAGGGGGGGGGGGAGAGCGGACACAGGAGGGGGGGGGGGAGAGCGGACACAGGAGGGGGGGGGAGAGCGGACACAGGAGGGGGGGGAGAGCGGACACAGGAGGGGGGGGGGGAGAGCGGACACAGGAGGGGGGGGGGAGAGCGGACACAGGAGGGGGGGGGGGAGAGCGGACACAGGAGGGGGGGGGAGAGCGGACACAGGAGGGGGGGGAGAGCGGACACAGGAGGGGGGGGGGAGAGCGGACACAGGAGGGGGGGGGGGAGAGCGGACACAGGAGGGGGGGGGGGAGAGCGGACACAGGAGGGGGGGGGGGGAGAGCGGACACAGGAGGGGGGGGGGGAGAGCGGACACAGGAGGGGGGGGGGAGAGCGGACACAGGAGGGGGGGGGGGGAGAGCGGACACAGGAGGGGGGGGGGGAGAGCGGACACAGGAGGGGGGGGGGGGAGGCGGACACAGGAGGGGGGGGGGAGAGCGGACACAGGAGGGGGGGGGGGGAGAGCGGACACAGGAGGGGGGGGGGGGAGAGCGGACACAGGAGGGGGGGGGGGAGAGCGGACACAGGAGGGGGGGGGGGGAGAGCGGACACAGGAGGGGGGGGGGAGAGCGGACACAGGAGGGGGGGGGGAGAGCGGACACAGGAGGGGGGGGGGAGAGCGGACACAGGAGGGGGGGGGGGAGAGCGGACACAGGAGGGGGGGGGGAGAGCGGACACAGGAGGGGGGGGGGGAGAGCGGACACAGGAGGGGGGGGGGAGAGCGGACACAGGAGGGGGGGGGGAGAGCGGACCAGGAGGGGGGGGGAGAGCGGACACAGGAGGGGGGGGGAGGGCGGACACAGGAGGGGGGGGGGAGAGCGGACACAGGAGGGGGGGGGGGAGAGCGGACACAGGAGGGGGGGGGGAGAGCGGACACAGGAGGGGGGGGGGAGAGCGGACACAGGAGGGGGGGGGGGAGAGCGGACACAGGAGGGGGGGGGGAGAGCGGACACAGGAGGGGGGGGGGAGAGCGGACACAGGAGGGGGGGGGGGAGAGCGGACACAGGAGGGGGGGGGAGAGCGGACACAGGAGGGGGGGGGGAGAGGCGGACACAGGAGGGGGGGGGAGAGCGGACACAGGAGGGGGGGGGAGAGCGGACACAGGAGGGGGGGGGGAGAGCGGACACAGGAGGGGGGGGGGAGAGCGGACACAGGAGGGGGGGGAGAGCGGACACAGGAGGGGGGGGAGAGCGGACACAGGAGGGGGGGGGAGAGCGGACACAGGAGGGGGGGGGAGAGCGGACACAGGAGGGGGGGGGGAGAGCGGACACAGGAGGGGGGGGGGAGAGCGGACACAGGAGGGGGGGGGAGAGCGGACACAGGAGGGGGGGGGAGAGCGGACACAGGAGGGGGGGGGAGAGCGGACACAGGAGGGGGGGGGAGAGCGGACACAGGAGGGGGGGGGGAGAGCGGACACAGGAGGGGGGGGGAGAGCGGACACAGGAGGGGGGGGGAGAGCGGACACAGGAGGGGGGGGGAGAGCGGACACAGGAGGGGGGGGAGAGCGGACACAGGAGGGGGGGGAGAGCGGACACAGGAGGGGGGGGGAGAGCGGACACAGGAGGGGGGGGGAGAGCGACACAGAGGGGGGGGAGAGCGGACACAGGAGGGGGGGGGAGAGCGGACACAGGAGGGGGGGGGAGAGCGGACACAGGAGGGGGGGGGAGAGCGGACACAGGAGGGGGGGGGAGAGCGGACACAGGAGGGGGGGAGAGCGGACACAGGAGGGGGGGGGAGAGCGGACACAGGAGGGGGGGGGAGAGCGGACACAGGAGGGGGGGGGAGAGCGGACACAGGAGGGGGGGGGAGAGCGGACACAGGAGGGGGGGGGAGAGCGGACACAGGAGGGGGGGGGAGAGCGGACACAGGAGGGGGGGGGAGAGCGGACACAGGAGGGGGGGGGAGAGCGGACACAGGAGGGGGGGGGAGAGCGGACACAGGAGGGGGGGGGAGAGCGGACACAGGAGGGGGGGGGAGAGCGGACACAGGAGGGGGGGGGAGAGCGGACACAGGAGGGGGGGGGAGAGCGGACACAGGAGGGGGGGGGAGAGCGGACACAGGAGGGGGGGGGAGAGCGGACACAGGAGGGGGGGGGAGAGCGGACACAGGAGGGGGGGGAGAGCGGACACAGGAGGGGGGGGGAGAGCGGACACAGGAGGGGGGGGGGAGAGCGGACACAGGAGGGGGGGGGGAGAGCGGACACAGGAGGGGGGGGGAGAGCGGACACAGGAGGGGGGGGGGAGAGCGGACACAGGAGGGGGGGGGAGAGCGGACACAGGAGGGGGGGGGAGAGCGGACACAGGAGGGGGGGGAGAGCGGGACACAGGAGGGGGGGGGAGAGCGGACACAGGAGGGGGGGGGTGAGCGGACACAGGAGGGGGGGGGTGAGCGGACACAGGAGGGGGGGGTGAGCGGACACAGGAGGGGGGGGGTGAGCGGACACAGGAGGGGGGGGGGGGGTGAGCGGACACAGGAGGGGGGGGGGGTGAGCGGACACAGGAGGGGGGGGGGAGCGGACACAGGAGGGGGGGGGAGCGGACACAGGAGGGGGGGGGGAGCGGACACAGGAGGGGGGGGGGGAGCGGACACAGGAGGGGGGGGGGAGCGGACACAGGAGGGGGGGGGGAGCGGACACAGGAGGGGGGGGGGGGAGCGGACACAGGAGGGGGGGGGGGGAGCGGACACAGGAGGGGGGGGGGGGAGCGGACACAGGAGGGGGGGGGGAGCGGACACAGGAGGGGGGGGGAGCGGACACAGGAGGGGGGGGGGAGCGGACACAGGAGGGGGGGGGGGAGCGGACACAGGAGGGGGGGGGGGGCGGACACAGGAGGGGGGGGGGGGTTAGCGGACACAGGAGGGGGTGGGG
Source organism: Anomaloglossus baeobatrachus (assembly GCF_048569485.1). Taxonomy (NCBI): domain Eukaryota; kingdom Metazoa; phylum Chordata; class Amphibia; order Anura; family Aromobatidae; genus Anomaloglossus; species Anomaloglossus baeobatrachus. The sequence goes on along the minus strand of NC_134356.1, from coordinate 419,651,807 downwards.
GTGAGCGGACACAGGAGGGGGGGGGGGAGAGCGGACACAGGAGGGGGGGGGAGAGCGGACACAGGAGGGGGGGGGAGAGCGGACACAGGAGGGGGGGGAGAGCGGACACAGGAGGGGGGGGGGGAGAGCGGACACAGGAGGGGGGGGGGGAGAGCGGACACAGGAGGGGGGGGGGGGGGAGAGCGGACACAGGAGGGGGGGGGGGGAGAGCGGACACAGGAGGGGGGGGGGGGAGAGCGGACACAGGAGGGGGGGGGGGGAGAGCGGACACAGGAGGGGGGGGGGGGGAGAGCGGACACAGGAGGGGGGGGGGGGGGAGAGCGGACACAGGAGGGGGGGGGGGAGAGCGGACACAGGAGGGGGGGGGGGAGAGCGGACACAGGAGGGGGGGGGGGGAGAGCGGACACAGGAGGGGGGGGGGGGAGAGCGGACACAGGAGGGGGGGGGGGAGAGCGGACACAGGAGGGGGGGGGGGAGAGCGGACACAGGAGGGGGGGGGGGGAGAGCGGACACAGGAGGGGGGGGGGGGAGAGCGGACACAGGAGGGGGGGGGGGAGAGCGGACACAGGAGGGGGGGGGGGGGGAGAGCGGACACAGGAGGGGGGGGGGGAGAGCGGACACAGGAGGGGGGGGGGGAGAGCGGACACAGGAGGGGGGGGGGGGGGAGCGGACACAGGAGGGGGGGGGGGAGAGCGGACACAGGAGGGGGGGGGAGAGCGGACACAGGAGGGGGGGGGGAGAGCGGACACAGGAGGGGGGGGGGGAGAGCGGACACAGGAGGGGGGGGGGAGAGCGGACACAGGAGGGGGGGGAGAGCGGACACAGGAGGGGGGGGGGGGGGGAGAGCGGACACAGGAGGGGGGGGGGGGAGAGCGGACACAGGAGGGGGGGGGAGAGCAGACACAGGAGGGGGGGGGGAGAGCAGACACAGGAGGGGGCAGACACAGGAGGGGGGGGGGGGAGAGCAGACACAGGAGGGGGGGAGAGCAGACACAGAAGGGGGGGGGGGGGAGAGCGGACACAGAAGGGGGGGGGGGCGAGCGGACACAGAAGGGGGGGGGGGGGGCGAGCGGGACACAGGAGGGAGGGGGGGGGCGAGCGGACACAGGAGGGAGGGGGGGGGCGAGCGGACACAGGAGGGAGGGGGGGGGGCGAGCGGACACAGGAGGAGGGGGGGCGAGCGGACACAGGAGGGAGGGGGGGGCGAGCGGACACAGGAGGGAGGGGGGGGCGAGCGGACACAGGAGGGAGGGGGGGGCGAGCGGACACAGGAGGGAGGGGGGGGCGAGCGGACACAGGAGGGAGGGGGGGGCGAGCGGACACAGGAGGGAGGGGGGGGCGAGCGGACACAGGAGGGAGGGGGGGGCGAGCGGACACAGGAGGGAGGGGGGGGCGCGAGCGGACACAGGAGGGAGGGGGGGGCGAGCGGACACAGGAGGGAGGGGGGGGGCGAGCGGGACACAGGAGGGAGGGGGGGGCGAGCGGACACAGGAGGGAGGGGGGGGCGAGCGGACACAGGAGGGAGGGGGGGCGAGCGGACACAGGAGGGAGGGGGGGGGCGAGCGGACACAGGAGGGAGGGGGGGGAGAGAGCGGACACAGAGAAGGGGGGGGGAGAGAGCGGACACAGAGAAGGGGGGGGAGAGAGCGGACACAGAGAAGGGGGGGGGGAGAGCGGACACAGAGAAGGGGGGGGGGGGGGGGAGAGCGGACACAGAGAAGGGGGGGGGGGGAGCGGACAGAGAAGGGGGGGGGGGGAGAGCGGACAGAGAAGGGGGGGGAGAGAGCGGACACAGAGAAGTGGGGGGGGGGGAGAGCGGACACAGAGAAGGGGGGGGAGAGCAGACACAGAGAAGGGGGGGGGAGAGCAGACACAGAGAAGGGGGGGGGGGGGGGAGAGCGGACACAGAGAAGGGGGGGGGGAGAGCGGACACAGAGAAGGGGGGGGGGGGGGGGAGAGAGCGGACACAGAGAAGGGGGGGGGGCAGCGGACGCAGACACAGAGGATGCCGAAGTGGGCGGCACTGAAGCCAAATACTCCACCTGTCACCAGTGTGCTATGGCCGCAGCACAGGCAGCTGACAGTATCCTTCACGTCAGGAGGGGGCAGCACCGAGCCGCAGTCTGAGCAGTAATCAGACTCCGAACAGAAGCACGAGGGAGCAGCGTCCATCCTGCTGTGGAGACATTACACAGATATACGCATAGTTAGCAGCTCGCCGTGCACGTGTATAACACACCGATCACTGCCCGCTAACGCCAGGCTCCTCCGTACATGTACGATCTATATACAGCCGATCGCCGCCACAACTGGTCACGTCCCGCACTCACCCGGTGCCGCCGTCCTGCAGTATCAGTCACGTGCTGCTTCTGCCGCTAATCATAGAGTTGTAGAACGGCACAGACCTAGCGCCCCCTGCTGGACATGGGGAAGCCGCCACCTGCTGTGTCCGTATGAGCTCACGTATGCCGCTGCCATCGCACTAGTGGCTATATAGGAAGGCTCATGGCTATTATATAGGAAGGCTCATGGTTGTTATATAGGAAGGCTCATGGTTGTTATATAGGAAGGCTCATGGCTGCTGTATAGGAAGGCTCATGGCTATTATATAGGAAGGCTCATGGTTGTTATATAGGAAGGCTCATGGCTGCTGTATAGGAAGGCTCATGCTATTATATAGGAAGGCTCATGCTATTATATAGGAAGGCTCATGGCTATTATATAGGAAGGCTCATGGCTGTTATATAGGAAGCTCATGGCTGTTATATAGGAAGGCTCATGGTTGTTATATAGGAAGGCTCATGGCTGTTATATAGGAAGCTCATGGCTATTATATAGGAAGGCTCATGGTTGTTATATAGAAGGCTCATGGCTATTATATAGGAAGGCTCATGGTTGTTATATAGGAAGGCTCATGGTTGTTATATAGGAAGGCTCATGGTTGTTATATAGGAAGGCTCATGGTTGTTATATAGGAAGGCTCATGGCTATTATATAGGAAGGCTCATGGTTGTTATATAGGAAGGCTCATGGTTGTTATATAGGAAGGCTCATGGTTGTTATATAGGAAGGCTCATGGTTGTTATATAGGAAGGCTCATGGCTATTATATAGGAAGGCTCATGGCTATTATATAGGAAGGCTCATGGCTATTATATAGGAAGGCTCATGGCTATTATATAGGAAGGCTCATGGTTGTTATATAGGAAGGCTCATGGCTATTATATAGGAAGGCTCATGGCTATTATATAGGAAGGCTCATGGCTATTATATAGGAAGGCTCATGGCTATTATATAGGAAGGCTCATGGCTATTATATAGGAAGGCTCATGGCTATTATATAGGAAGGGCCACGCCCCCTAACCACACCCATTTCACAGTCACGCCCCATATCCACTCCCCATCCACACCCATTCAGCATGGACACGCAGGCAGCCGGCGGGCCTCCAGCATGGACACGCAGGCACCCGGCGGGCCTCCCAGCATGGACACGCAGGCAGCCGGCGGGCCTCCAGCATGGACACGCAGGCAGCCGGCGGGCCTCCAGCATGGACACGCAGGCAGCCGGCGGGCCTCCAGCATGGACACGCAGGCAGCCGGCGGGCCTCCAGCATGGACACGCAGGCAGCCGGCGGGCCTCCAGCATGGAAACACAGGGAGCCACAGTGAGGCGGCCGGTCGCCCACACAGTGAGGTGGCCGGTCGCCTTCACAGACAGGCGGCAGGGGGGCGCCCGCACAGACAGGCGGCAGGGGGGCGCCCGCACAGACAGGCGGCCAGGGGGCGCCCGCACAGACAGGCGGCCGGGGGGCGCCCGCACAGACAGGCGGCCGGGGGGCGCCCGCACAGACAGGCGGCCGGCCGACCCGCACAGACAGGCGGCCGGCCGACCGCACAGACAGGCGGCCGGTCCGACCGCACAGAGAGGCTCCGGCCGGGGGTGAGGGGGGGGGGAGGGAGGGAAATCAGCGCTGGGGAGATTTTACTGTACCAGCAGCAGCACAGGCAGCGCTCCTCTCTGTTATGCCACGTCTACTGGGATGGTAGGAGGGAAAAGCAGGGAGGCGGAGAGAGAGTGGGTGGGGGCGGAGCCCGGGAGCCGGCCGTCCCGATCATGGCAACGGGACAAACAACGTAAAGCGTGAAAGTCCCGCTGTATCCGGGACGGTTGGGAGGTATGGGGTAAGGGATAATGACACTGACACTCGGGGTACAGGATAATGACGCTGACACTTGGCTCTCACCCACAGCACCCTGAAATCCCTCTATCAGCACCCAGCTTTCCTATGTTCTGATATTTATCTTGTCCTCAGCACCCAGCTTTCCCATATCAGAGCATGAGAAAGCTGGGTGCTGAGAGATGTATATCAGAACATGGGAAAGCTGGGTGCTGAGAGATGTATATCAGAACATGGGAAAGCTGGGTGCTGAGAGATGTATAGCAGAGCATGGGAAAGTTGGCTGCTGAGGGAAAGAGCCTTTTTCCCTCAGCACAAAACATTTCCATCCCATACTTGTATCTTTGTCCCCCCTGTATAAAGTTCTCAAAATATTATAACAGCCCCCACATAGCCTTCCAAATAATTGTATAAAGGGTCTCACATAACCCTTCATATATTAGAATGCAGATACATAGCCCTCCATATATTATAATGCACCCCCATAATCCTCCATGTATAAAGTAGCCCTTCAATTATAATGCATTTCCCATAGTTCTCCATGTATTAAAATTCACCCCATAGTTCTCCATATATTATACTGCACCACACAGTCCTCCATGTTTTATAATGCACTTCCATAGTCCATGTATAAGGTAGCCTCCATAGTCCTCCATATATTATAATGCAGCCCCCATAGTCCTATATGTATTATAACACAACCCCATAAAACTTCAGATGGTATTATGCAGCCCCATACTCCTCCATGCATAATTCACCCCTATATTCCATGTATAAGGTGTCCCTTCATTTTGTATTATACAGCCCCCCCCGACCTCCATTTTAATGCAGCCCTATAGACCTCCAGTATAATGCAGCCTCATAGACCTCTATGTATATTACACCTCTATATTCAATGTATAAGGTGTCCTTCATGTTTATTATGCAGCCTCACCAGGCCTCCATATATAATAATGCAGCCAACCTCTCCAGGCCTCCATGTATAATATAGCAGCCAGCCTCCCAGGCCTCCATGTATAATATAGCAGCCAGCCTCCCCAGGCCTCCATGTATAATAATGCAGCCAGCCTCCCCAGGCCTCCATGTATAATAATGCAGCCAGCCTCCCCAGGCCTCCATGTATAATAATGCAGCCAGCCTCCCCAGGCCTCCATGTATAATAATGCAGCCAGCCTCCCCAGGCCTCCATGTATAATAATGCAGCCAGCCTCCCCAGACCTCCATGTATAATAATGCAGCCAGCCTCCCCAGGCCTCATGTATAATAATGCTGCCAGCCTCCCCAGGCCTCCATCTATAATAATGCTGCCAGCCTCCCCAGGCCTCCATGTACAGTATAATGCAGTCTCCCCAGGCCTCCATGTACAGTATCCTGCAGCCTCCCCACCCCAGGCCTCCATGTACAGTATCATGCAGCCTCCCCACCCCAGGCCTCCATGTACAGTATCATGCAGCCTCCCCACCCCAGGCCTCCATGTACAGTATCATGCAGCCTCCCCACCCCAGGCCTCCATGTACAGTATCATACAGCCTCCCCACCCCAGGCCTCCATGTACAGTATCATGCAGCCTCCCCACCCCAGGCCTCCATGTACAGTATCATGCAGCCTCCCCACCCCAGGCCTCCATGTACAGTATCATGCAGCCTCCCCACCCCAGGCCTCTGACCACCGTGTACTCACTTTATATATATAAAAAAAAAAAAAAACAAGTACTCACCGATCTTCTCCTTCCACTGCTGCTCTGTCCTGACGTCTCCTTGTTCCACTGCTGCTGTACTCCCTGCTCTCCTCCTTCCACTGCTGCTCGTCCTCCTCTCTCTCCCGGTGCTCCGGTCGGCGTCCTCCCTCCCTGCGCTCTGTGCACTCGGCACAGCAGTCGCACAGGAGTGACGTCACCGCGCAGGCACAGGGGGAGTATGATGATGCAGAGCGGCGCTGGCCGCTCTATGCTTCATTATTACTGTGCGCGGTGACGAGGGAGGGGGGCCCCGGTGCCGCCGCTGACATCGGGCAGGAGGGCCCGGTGTCGGGGGCGGCAGCGGGTCATATAGTGGGCGCGTGCACTGTGACAGATCAGCGCAGCTTCTCTCTCACTGAGAGGAGCTGGCTGCTGATCTGTCGGGTCCCCGCGGGCCCCAAACTGCCCGGGCCCGGTCGCGATGGCGACCGCTGCGACCGCGGTCGTTACGCCCCTGATAGGAAGGCTCATGGCTATTATATAGGAAGGCTCATGGTTGTTATATAGGAAGGCTCATGGCTATTATATAGGAAGGCTCATGGCTATTATATAGGAAGGCTCATGGCTATTATATAGGAAGGCTCATGGTTGTTATATAGGAAGGCTCATGCTATTATATAGGAAGGCTCATGGCTATTATATAGGAAGGCTCATGGCTATTATATAGGAAGGCTCATGGCTATTATATAGGAAGGCTCATGGTTATTATATAGGAAGGCTCATGGCTATTATATAGGAAGGCTCATGGCTATTATATAGGAAGGCTCATGGCTATTATATAGGAAGGCTCATGGCTATTATATAGGAAGGCTCATGGCTATTATATAGGAAGGCTCATGGCTATTATATAGGAAGGCTCATGCTATTATATAGGAAGGCTCATGCTATTATATAGGAAGGCTCATGGCTATTATATAGGAAGGCTCATGGCTATTATATAGGAAGGCTCATGGCTATTATATAGGAAGGCTCATGGTTGTTATATAGGAAGGCTCATGCTATTATATAGGAAGGCTCATGGTTGTTATATAGGAAGGCTCATGGCTATTATATAGGAAGGCTCATGGTTGTTATATAGGAAGGCTCATGGCTATTATATAGGAAGGCTCATGGTTGTTATATAGGAAGGCTCATGGCTATTATATAGGAAGGCCCATGGCTATTATATAGGAAGGCTCATGGCTATTATATAGGAAGGCTCATGGTTGTTATATAGGAAGGCTCATGGCTATTATATAGGAAGGCTCATGGCTATTATATAGGAAGGCTCATGCTATTATATAGGAAGGCTCATGGCTATTATATAGGAAGGCTCATGGCTATTATATAGGAAGGCTCATGGTTGTTATATAGGAAGGCTCATGGCTATTATATAGGAAGGCTCATGGCTATTATATAGGAAGGCTCATGGCTATTGTATAGGAAGGCCCATGGCTATTATATAGGAAGGCTCATGGCTATTATATAGGAAGGCTCATGGTTGTTATATAGGAAGGCTCATGGCTATTATATAGGAAGGCTCATGGTTGTTATATAGGAAGGCTCATGGCTATTATATAGGAAGGCTCATGGCTATTATATAGGAAGGCTCATGGCTATTATATAGGAAGGCTCATGGCTATTATATAGGAAGGCTCATGGCTATTATATAGGAAGGCTCATGGTTGTTATATAGGAAGGCTCATGGCTATTATATAGGAAGGCTCATGGCTATTATATAGGAAGGCTCATGGCTATTATATAGGAAGGCTCATGGTTGTTATATAGGAAGGCTCATGGCTATTATATAGGAAGGCTCATGGCTATTATATAGGAAGGCTCATGGCTATTATATAGGAAGGCTCATGGCTATTATATAGGAAGGCTCATGGCTATTATATAGGAAGGCTCATGGCTATTATATAGGAAGGCTCATGGTTGTTATATAGGATTGCGTGACATCACTATTTTTGTGATGATGTGAGATCAGTGTCCTAAAGTCATTTGTTCCCTGAAAAACACTAGTTACTTATTCAAATCTGTGAAAATTGGCTATTTTCCCACTTTGCTGCAATTTGTGATGCCCAGAACCCACTTGTGCCAACTGGAGTCACGTGAATTTTATGCGGGTCATCCCTATGTATGTAATAGTGGTGTGAGATCAGTGGCCCAAAGTCATTTAACCCTTTCAATAACACGCTTAGTGTCCACTTTGATGTCCATTATTGTGCCAGTTTTATATTTTTCTGTAGATGCTGTTAAGTATATTCACATAAGAAAACTTCGCTGCATTGTATTTTATCATTGTGATTTTTTATTTTTGTTGTTAAACCTGTAAATAAAACAGAAAAAAAAGCCAAATAAGAAACTGAATTAACAAGAAACAAACTTTATCATAGGCTCATGGCTACTATATATAGGAAGGCTTATGGCTACTTTATAGCAAGGCACATGGCTACTATACTGTGTAAGGCCTCTTTCACACGTCCGTGAAAACCACGCATGTTTTGCACGGATGTGTAAAAGGTGCGTATTGCCCTCCGTGTGCTGTGATTTTGACATGTGTGTTCTCGCACGTGTGCGCAAACCCATTGATGTCAATGGGTCTACGTGTGCCCGTGTCTCCGGTACGTGTGAAAACGGACGCCACACGTACTGGAGACACTGATCTGTGAAGGAGGCCTAAGGTGGTGAGTCTGGGACCTATTCACATACCTCCACCCAGTGGTGTGTCCAGCGTCAGACTGGCTACCGGAGGGATCTCCAGTAATACCAGGCCTGGCTGCGGTTACCTGTACTGAACTCCAGAGCTCTCACCTGAGCTCCGGAGTGCAGCCTGGACTGTCCTGCAGCAGGACTGAACCGCGAGCGCCGAGTGATTGATTCCCTAGCGATTGCGGTTCAGTTCATGACAGCTGCAGACAGGCCAAGCTGCTATCCGGAGCTCAGGTGACAGCTCCGGAGTGCAGCCCGGCCTGTCTGCAGCTGTCATGAACGGAACCAGAATCGCTGGGGAATCAATCACTCGGCACTTGCGATTCAGTCTAGGCTGCACTCCGGAGCTCAGGTGAGCGCTCCGGAGTTCAGTGCAGGTAACCGCGGTCAGGCCCGGTATTACTGGAGATTCCTCCGGTAGCCAGTCCGACGCTGGCTGTGTCCTATTTAGTTAAAATGGTGCTGTTTTGTTTGGCACATGGTCAGTGTGCAGAGGCTGGTATGCATGAGGATTCACTTGTCTTGACCAAGAATGGACGCCATACCACATTTGTGTTGCTTTGAAGCAGCCAAAAGGCTTATGTTATGTGACTGGAGTGTCAGTTTATGTGTATGCAATAAACTTGCTGGACTCTTAAAGTGAAGATATACCTTCAAGAACCGATCTCTGGTAAGTGACCCCCACAATTGACAGGGCCAAAAGTGTTGGCATCCTTGAAATTGTTTAAAAAAATTAAGTATTTTTCCCAAAAAATTATTGTAATTACACTTGTTTTGTGAGACACATGTTTATTTAATTTGTGCGTATTGGGATAATAAGAAATATAAGAAATATAATATATTAATAATAATATATAAGAAAAAATTTAAATAATTTTCACACAAACCCCCCAAAATATGCAGGACAAAATTGTTGGCATGTTTTAAAATTGCGGGTAAACTATTTTGTTGAAGCATATGGTGTTCATTGAAGCTCACCTGTGGCAAGTAACAATTGTGGGCAATATGAATATCACACCTTAAACCAGATAATGGGGAGAAGTTGACTCAATCTTTGCATTATGTGTCTGTATGTGCCCTTGTAAACATGGAGAACAGCAGGAGAAGAAGGGAACTGTCTGATGAATTGAGAACCAAAATTGTTGAAAAATATAAACAATCTCAAGGTTACAAGTCCATTTCCAGAGATCTTGATGTTCCTTTGTCCACAGTGCGCAATATTAAGAAGTTTATAACCCATGGCAGTGTAGCTAATCTCCCTGGACTTGGACAGCAGAGAAAAATTGATGAAAGGTTGCAAAGCAGGATAGTCTGGATGGTGGATTAGCAGCCCCAAATTCCAAAGATATTAAAGCTGTCCTGCAGTCACAGGGTGCATCAGTGTCAGCAGAAACTATCTGTTGACATTTGAATGACATGAAATGCTATGCTATGAAAGAAGACCCAGGAGGACCCCACTGCTGACACAGACATAAAAAATCAGAACTGCAGTTTGCCAAAATGAACGTGAGTAACTCAAAATCTTTCTGGGAAAGTGTCTAATGGACAGATAATACCAACATAGAGCTTTTTGGTAAAGCAATCATTCTACTATTTACTGAAAATGCAATAAGGCCTACAAAAAAAACAACACAGTTCCTACAGAAAAATATAGTGGAGGTTCAAAGATGTTTTGGAGTTGCTTTTTTGCCTCTGGCCCTGGGTGCCTTGACTGTGTACAAAGCATCATGAAATCTGAAGATTTCCAAAGGATTTTGGGTCATAACATAGTGCCCAGTGTCTGAAAGCCATGCGTCTTCCAGCAGGACAATGACCCTAAATTTACTTCAAAATCACCCAAAAATGAATGTGAAAAAAGCGCTGGAGAGTTCTGAAGCGGTCAACAATGAGTCCGGATCTAAATCCCATCAAACATTTGAGGTGAGATTTTAAAATTGTTGTTAGAAGAAGGAGCCCTTCAAATATGGGAGACCTGGTTTAGTTTGCGAAAGAAGAGTGGACCAAAATTCCAATTAAAAGATGTAAGAAGCTTGTTGATGGCTATAGGAAGCGATTGATTGCAGTTATTTATGCCAAAAAGGTGTACAACCAAATATTAAGTTGAGGGTGCCAACAATTTTGTACAACCCATTTTTCTGGTTGTCGGCTATGACTGTATAAGGGAAGCCTCATGGATACTATATATTGAAGGTTCATGGCTATTATATGTGGGAAGGCTCATGGTTACTACATAGGAAGGCTCATGGTTACTACAGTATATAGAAAGGTTCATGGCTACTACATAGGAAGGCTCATGGTTACTACAGTATATAGGAAGGCTCATGGCTGCCATATAGGAAGGCTCATGGTTACTACAGTATATAGGAAGGCTCATGGCTGCTACATAGGAAGGCTCATGGTTACTACAGTATATAGGAAGGCTCATGGCTGCTATATAGGAAGGCTCATGGTTACTATATAGGAAGGCTCATGGCTACTATATATAGGAAAGCTCATGGCTACTATATATAGAAAGGCTCATGGCTGCTTTATAGGAAGGCTCATGGGTATTATATATAGGGAGGCTCATAGCTACTATACTGTATATAGGAAGGCTCATGGCTAGGGTTTGCCTCATTGTTATGTCTTCCCCTCTCTGTGCGCTGCACCTTTGAGTAGAATAAAATCTTTAGGGTAATGGTAAATTAAATTCTATGTAGTATTTCTTTGACAAAATCACAATCTACATCCCATAAGGCTGAAGGTTACAACCACATTCAGTAATACTACTGTAATACTCAGCAATTTTTTTTAATATTCAAAACCTGTAATAAAATGCCGTCCTGTGCAGCTTAGCACCGCCATGCTATAGACACTGATAAGTCCAGCCGCTACAGTTTTCAAGGGGCCTTGTAAAAGACCTTTTTCCATAATTCAAATTGTCGGATATTTGTTCTTAACAATGGCTTAAATAAATAGCATTTCTATCACAGCCTAAGCAGAATCCATTGTGTCCCTATGACATCTGTGTTGAGGTCACTCCGATAGATGGTGGCAAGTAAAATAAAACATTAAAACATACATATTTTTTTTTTCAACAAAAAATGTTGAGTATCAAGCTTCAAATATGTTTTTCAGTGCTCCTGCAATGCGATCACATACAGAATGGGATGGATGGTGATAGAGTGATTAGGCCCTCCTGTCTCATTACTTAGATGCTGCTTTCACTCGTGACCACAGCATGTAAGAAGTTAAAGGGGCATTGACACTGCAATATATTTGTATATATTATTTTACAATCATCTTGCCATTTTCACATGGAGTTTTGCATAAACTTCGCCTACTGTCATGGCGGCGTTGGGAGCTGTTCAGATTGCAGATTCTGACACTCCGTTTGGTTTCTCTGGTGTCTGGAATTAACACAGGCAGACTTGGTCGTCGACCTGCTGTGTGCTGATTCGTAGGCAAGCCAGAAAGAGTTAATCTTTGCTGGTCTGCTTGCTTCTTTAGGTACATATTGTGGGGAGGCCTATCACATCTGCGCCCCTCCTATTTTTGCTAGTTGAAACCTTCCACCCATGCCAACTATAGTTTATTCTATGTTGGTCTGTGAGGTGTGATGTCCCAGACTTACTGGTGAAAGTTGTGCTCATTGCTTGGTGCAGTTGTGGCATTTACCCGTGTTTTGTACTTCCTTCCTGGGGTTGTTTTGCCTCCTGACCCTCCTATTGTCTTTACCTTTGTGTGTGCTTGCTGTGTGAGAGAGTTTTGGTTCTCCTGTCTGTCTTTTTCTGTGGGTTTCATCACACTCCTGTCCCATCTCTCCCTAGGGTAGAAGGGGGAATCAGATCAGGATTGGTCAGGAGCAGTGCCAGGAAGGAAACTTAGGCCTCTCCACCATCAGGAGTATCCCTGGAGTTAGGGATAGCATAAGGCCCCCTAGCTTGAGGGACAGCCTAGGAGCCCCGGTACCCAACTATCCCATAGTCATTGTAACAGCCATGTAAATAGGCTGCCAATCAACCAATGAGCAAGTGGTTTGCTTTTTTGAAATGATCTTTTGCTCAGCTTTAAAGATTACCTTTCTCAGCAGTGCATCACTTTGTGTAGACAATGGCTGCCTGAGCGCACTGATAGACTTAGTATAAATCAGACAGTGTGAATCGCTTTCTTTGGTCTGTCCGTGTAAACAGGCAGTCAAATGCCCTCCGATCTGGAAAAGTTTACAGATCAATGGTCAAATTTTGCCACCGGTCAGTCCGTGTGAACTACAGTAAAGTGAAAAGGCTGGACACTAAACAGTATATTATAAGTAAATATTGGTAAAGCATAACCGCTATAGGAATATTACAACAATGAAAAATACATTTGGCTAACTGGAAAAAATGGAAAACATGAAAAATGAAAATTGTATAACTGCTAAGGATATATGAAATAAAAGAGATATTTAGCAAATGTATTGATCAATGCAATTGTGCCTGAATACCGCGACAAGGTAATCTCTTATTATTCGGGAACCTAACCGTAAATGCCTCTCTATGTGCGACTAAAATTCTGCAGGTGTGGGCAGATAGGCTCCTAGCTATATAAAGTGGCTATGCTCTGTTCACCACTCTATATAGCCAGGAGTAACTGCAGATTTGGCTGAAGCCTATCTAAACTAATTTGGCGCCAAAAGCTAACAATGTGCGCACACTTCCCGCCAAGAATATCTGCGCGAGGGCCGAGCTTACAGTTCCATTGCTCTGGCTTAGGAATATCAGACCGAAGGGAGAATATAGGTAGATGCCAGTAGAGTATCTGTATCTTTGGTAGATTCAAATGGAGTATGTGTATCTTCAGTGGCCGACATCCATCTAGAAAAAGTCGCCACAGGAACGGGTTCAGCAAAAGGGTTTTGTGCCTCAACGCCGATGATGTCTTCGGAAATTCAGTTCCCAGTATGGCAGCAAATGCCCGCTTTCCCGATGTGGCATTAACATCTCTCACAGACAGTCTCTATCAGATGTAGCACTCTTGATAAATGGGGCGAGAGCAGTTCACCACACATCTGCACACTGCTGGCCTGGTACACACTGTCCCATATCAGACCACACAGAATATTTTGTCCAATCTGCGCAGAGGCCCCCTCCACCCCCCCCCCCCCAGTGGAGACGACACTGCAGGTGTTACCGCCACACTCTCACAGTCCGTGGATTTCGTCCGAATGTAATACGATTTTTTTCACAGATCCATAGACTTGTATTACTGATTTTGATCCAACACTTTGGTCGGTCTGCAAAAAATCATGCACATGTAAAAGGGCCCAAGGACTGCCACAGATATGAATACCATCCATGAAAACCACAGATATCACTCGTCAGCCCTGACTTTACTCAATATAGGTTCAGCAGAAGTTGACTTTATTTCTTTCCAGTAGTACTCATTATTTTGCCATACAAATAAAAGTAATGACCCACATAATCAAGGGTGCGCATACCAGCCATTTAAGATGAAATACAACACTGTCTACTACTGCTATGTCACATGACTGTCGTGTGACATCACAGCCTCATGACATTACCTGTTGACATCAGTTTTTCCAACCTTGCCCATTGTCACTTACATGCATCTATTGTGTTTTTCTAGGGGGGCATGTATGACATTTGCCTGTTCGGATTGTGTAGTGCACTGGTTCCCAGCAAACAATTCTATTTGCGTCTATCAGACATAAGTACAATTGAAGCCCTGATCAACAATACTTCCGGGTCAGGGTGACATCAGTAGTGTGATCAGGTCATCTGATAGTGCTGCTGACATCACTCGCCGATGCCACAGATCATTCGTTGGTGTGGTAAGTGTTTTAATGGAGCTGAAACACAAAGGAGTTATTGTAATAGAGACGGTGAATTTGAATAAACAGTATGGGGAGAAGACAGAGAGGAGAATTAGTGTGTACACATTATAGGGAGCAGGGGGGAAATGGATACAGACACAGTGTTGAGAGGGGGGATGTAAGAGGAAACAATTTGGGGAGCGATGGAGGGCATGGGTTCCAACATATTATGGGGGCAGGGGGGGAACAAGCGCATTAACAATATCAGGAGGGGGAACGTTAGAGGAGACCATAGTGAGCAAGGACGGGGGAATGAGTGCGAACACAGTGGGGGGGATGTATGAGGAAACAGTATGAGGAGCAAGTGGTGGGAACAGATGTGTTAACAGTATGGAGAGCAGGGGGGAATGAGTATGTTACAACCCCCTTTCCCCATACTGGTAAGTGGAGATAGTATGGGAGCGAGGGGGAAGGAATGTATAAGGAAAGAGTATGGGGAGCAGGGTGGAATGGACACAGCATGGGGCGGGAGGGGGGGAAGAGGTGCTGACACAATATGGGAAGTGAGGGTGGTGGGGAAGGATGGGTGCGGATACAGTATAGGGAGTGCGAGGGCATGTCTGAGGAAACAGTATGGAGAGTGAGGGGAGGAATGGCTGTGGACACAGTATGGAGGGGAGGTGAAGGAGTGTGGACATAAAATGGGGAGCATAGAGGAGATTTTATGAGGAAACAGTATGTATGGGGGAATGGGTGCAAACACAGTATGGAGAGTAATGGGGATGTATGATGTAACAGTATGGTGAACAAGAGGGGAAGAATGGGACATATTATGGGGACAAGGGGGAGGGAATATATGAGGAAACAGCATGGAAAGTAAACGGGAATGTGTGAGGAAACAGTATTTTGAGTGTGTGACATACACTGTGTGCAGACTTATTAGGCAAATGAGTATTTTGATCACATGATACTTTTTATACATATTGCCCTAGTCCAAGCTGTATAGGCTTAAGAGCCAACTACCAATTAAGTAAATCAGGTGATGTGCATCTCTGTAATGAGGAGTGGTGTGGTGTAATGACATCATTACCCTATATAAAGGGTGCATACTTATTAGGCAACTTCCTTTCCTTTGGCAAAATGGGTCAGAAGACAGATTTGATGGGCTCTGAAAAGTCCAAAATTGTGAGATGTCTTGCAGAGGGATGCAGCAGTCTTGAAATTGCCAAACTTTTGAAGCGTGATCACCGAACAATCAAGTGTTTCATAGCAAATAGCCAACAGGGTTGCAAGAAGCGTGTTGGGCAAAAAAGGCGCAAAATAACTGCCCATGAATTGAGGAAAATCAAGCGTGAAGCTGCCAAGATGGCATTTGCCACCAGTTTGGCCATATTTCAGAGCTGCAATGTTACTGGAGTATCAAAAAGCACAAGGTGTGCCATACTCAGGGACATGGCCAAGGTAAGGAAGGCTGAAAAACGACCACCTTTGAACAAGAAACATAAGATAAAATGTCAAGACTGGGCCAAGAAATATCTTAATACTAAATAGAATAACTGAAGTGAGCACTAATATATATTATGAGTGCAAGCCAAAAAAATACATAGTACATAAGGATAAGGCTGCACATCAAAGTTAGATAATAGTATAATGCTATAAGCATACCGAAAAACATTGACGCATACAATGAAAAATGCCACTTGCTAACTTGAAAGTGTGAATAATGAAATGCATACCTGCCATGAATATTAGGAAAAAGGAGATATTTAGCAATCGCATTGATCAATGTAACTGAGCCCCAAAACCTCGTCAAGGTATATCTCTATATTGGGGTCCCTAGCTCTGTGACCCCAACTGTGTGTCATCTCATTGCAATTAAAAACTGCTATGTTTGGAGAGGGGTGACTTGCACTCATAATATATATTAGTGCTCACTTCAGTTATCCTATTTAGTATTATGAAGTTTTTTTCTGAATGTGAACACAGCTCCGCCCCTTTCGGACATGTTTTTTCCATCTCCTATATAAGAAAGTCCTTGGTTACCCCTCTCCACACACAGCAGTTTTTAATTGCAATGAGATGACACACAGTTGGGGTCATAGAGCTAGGGACCCCAATATAGAAATATACCTTGATGAGGTTTTGGGGCTCAGTTACATTGATCAATGCGATTGCTAAATATCTCCTTTTTCCTAATATTCATGGCAGGTATGCATTTCATTATTCACAGTTTCAAGTTAGCAAGTGGCATTTTTCATTGTATGCTTCGATGTTTTTCGGTATGCTTATAGCATTATACTATTATCTAACTTTAATGACCCCAAACACACCTCCAGGCTGTGTAAGGGCTATTTGACTAAAAAGGAGAGTGATGGGGTGCAACGCCAGATGACCTGGCCTCCACAATCACCAGACCTGAACCCAATCGAGATGGTTTGCGGTGAGCTGGACCGCAGAGTGAAGGCAAAAGGGCCAACAAGTGCTAAGCAGCTCTGAGAACTCCTTCAAGACTGTTGAAAGACCATTTCCGGTGACTACCTCTTGAAGCTCATCAAGAGAATGCCAAGAGTGTGCAAAGCAGTAATTAAAGCAAAAGGTGGCTACTTTAAAGAACCTAGAATATAAGACCTATTTTCAGTTGTTTCACACTTTTTTTTAAGTATTTCATTCCACATGTGTTAATTCATAGTTTTGATGCCTTCAATGTGAATCTACAATTTTCAGAGTCATGAAAATAAAGAAAACTCTTTGATGGGAAGGTGTGTCCAAACTTTTGGTCTGTACTGTATATGCCCCAGCCCCTCCAGTGATATATGTGCCCCCAGTGTCTCCTGTGATGTATATACAGCAGTCCCAGTGTCTCCTATGTGATATATGTGCCTCCAGTGTCTCCTGTGATGTAGATGCAGCAGTCACAGTGTCTCCTATGTGATATATGTACCTCCAGCGTCTCCTGTGATGTATATACAGCATCTGTTATGTGATGTATATGATTTACCAATCTTATCACAAAGAGTTGACTGCGCTCCAGGCCCAGACAAAAATGAAAAAGCAGCTGTGAGAGGAAACATGATTAGTATCACCAAACATCACAGCCGCACCAAAGAGAAGCAGCTCCAGCCGCCACAGTAAGGGTGAGTTAATTAATTGTTTGACCAAATATAGCTGGGTCATTTTCACATTGATAATTTTGTGCGGCCCCTGAAGGTTGGTAGAAATTTCCAAATGGCCCCCGGCTGAAAAAAGGTTCCCCTCTCCTGCTTTAGGGGCATTCCCTGAGTGATACCCTACTCTTATTTCTTTGTATAGTCACATGCACCCTAACACTGGGATTTGTGGTGTGATTTTAACCTTTATAAATAAAAATTATTTTTATTGGGAATTATATGTCACACATGTTTAGCTCATTCCTATATGTATATAGAATTTTCCGGAAACAATAGGAAGAGCAAGTGGAAGTGGGTGATTATTATTATTATTATTATTTATTTATAGAGCACCATTGATTCCATAGTGCTGTACATGAGAAGGGGGTTACATACAGAACACATATACAAGTTACAATGGACAGACTAGTACAGAGGGAAGAGGGCCCTGCCCTTGCAGGCTTACATTCTAAAGGATTTTGGGGAGGAGACAGTAGGTGGGGTGGGGGGAGTCGGGCGGCAGCTCCGCACGGTGGTCGGGCGGCAGCTCCGCACGGTGGTCGGGCGGCAGCTCCGCACGGTGGTGAAGCAGTGAGGTCATTGAAGGTTATAGGCATTTCTGAACAGATGAGTCTTTAGGTTCCGTTTGAAGTTTGCAAGTGTAGTAGATAATCTGACATGTTGAGGCAGCGAGTTCCAGAAGACTGGGGATGTTCGGGAGAAGTCTTGGAGGCGTTTGCATGAGGAGCGAATGAGAGAGGAGGAGAGAAGGAGATCTTGGGAGGACCGGAGATTACGTATTGGAGTGTAGCGAGAGATTAGTTCAGAGATATATGGAGGAGACAATTTGTGGATGGCTTTGTAAGTCAGTATTAGTAGTTTGAATTGAATACGATGGAAGATTGGGAGCCAGTGAAGGGACATGCAGAGAGGAGAAGCAGGGTGGTAGTGTGGCGAGAGGTGGATCAGTCGGGCAGCAGAATTAAGGATGGACTGGAGAGGGGCGAGCGTGTTAGCAGGGAGACCACAGAGGAGGATGTTGCAGTAGTCGAGGCGGGAAATTATGAGGGCATGCACTAGCATTTTTGTAGATTGAGAATTGCGGAAGGGAATGATTCTGGAAATATTTTTGAGTTGAAGACGACAGGAGGTGGTGAGGGATTGAATGTGTGGTATGAAGGACAAGGCAGAGTCAAAGGTCACTCCAAGGCACCGAACTTTGGGTGCTGGGGAGAGCGTGATGTTATTTATTGTAATAGATAGATCAGGTAGAGAGTGTAGGTGAGATGGAGGAAAGATGATCAGTTCAGTTTTGGCCACATTGAGCTTTAGGAAGCGAGAGGAGAAGAAGGAAGATATAGCAGATAGGCACTCTGGGATTCTGGACAGCAGAGATGTGACATTTGGGCCAGAGAGGTAGATCTGAGTGTCATCGGCATATAGGTGGTACTGGAATCCATGGGACTTTATGAGTTGTCCCAGGCCAAATGTGTAGATAGAAAAAAGTAATGGTCCCAGGACAGAGCCTTGAGGGACACCAACAGAGAGAGGACGGGATGAAGAGGTTGTGTGGGAGACACTAAAAGTGCGGTTGGAGAGGTATGAAGAGATCCAAGAGAGGGCGAGGTCTCTGACACCAAGGGAAGAGAGGATCTGTAGTAGGAGGGAGTGGTCAACAGTGTCAAAAGCTGAGGACAGGTCTAGAAGTAGGAGTATAGAGAAGTGGTTGTTAGCTTTGGCAGTAAGTAAGTCATTTGTGATTTTAGTCAGGGCAGTTTCAGTGGAATGATGCGGACGGAAGCCGGACTGTAGGTTGTCAAAGTGAGAGTTAGAGGAGAGGTGGGAGGAAATTTCAGCATGGACGTGCTGTTCCAGGAGTTTTGAGGTGAATGGGAGTAGCGATATGGGGCGATAGCTGGCAGCAGAGGTTGGGTCGAGGGAAGGTTTCTTTAGGATGGGTGTGACTGTTGCATGTTTAAAGGCAGAAGGGAAGGTACTAGTTGTTAAAGATAGGTTGAAGAGATGGGTTAAGGCTGGAATAAGGATAGTGGTGAGGTTGGGGAGGAGGTGGGTTGGGATGGGATCAAGTGCGCAGGTGGTAAGGTGCGCTTTTGAGAGAAGATGTGCAAGCTCTTCTTCGGTGATAGTGGAGAGGAAGTTTATGGGGGAGGAGCAGTGGTCTGTTATATGAAGGGGTTGTGGTGGTTGAGCAGAAAAGACTTGTCTGGTTTGGTCGATCTTTTCTTTGAAATATGTGGCAAATTCTTCTGCGGAAATGAGGGAGGTTGGAGGGGGCAGTGGTGGGCGAAGGAGGGAGTTGAAAGTATTGAATAACTGTTTGGGGTTGTGTGTTAGAGAGGATATGAGGTTTCTGAAGTATTCCTGTTTAGCCAAGGTAAGGGCCAAGCGAAATGTGTGAATTGCATTTTTGAATGTGGTGAAGTCTTCCTGGGAGTGCGTTTTCTTCCAGCGCCGCTCTGCAGCCCTAGACACTTACCGCAGTTTTTTAGTGAGGCTGTTGTGCCAGGGTTGTCTATTGATTTGTCTCACTCTGCCATGCACAAGAGGAGCAACTGAATCAATAGCTGATGTGAGAGTGGCGTTTTTGAAAGTGGTGGCACTGTTTGTGTCGTGGACTGAAGATATGGAGGACAGTGGTAGGATACAGTCAGAAAGGGTGTGTATGTTGACGTGTGCGAGGTTTCTGCGAGGGTGTGATACGTGCTGGACAGGAGAGGCAGGTGAGGAGGACAGGGCTGAGAAGGTCAATAGATGGTGGTCAGATAAGGGGAGAGGGGAGGTAGTGAGGTTAGATAGAGAGCAGAGACGGGTGAAGATAAGGTCTAATGTGTGTCCATCTTTATGGGTGGCAGAGGTGGACCACTGAGATAGACCAAAAGACGAAGCAAGGGAGAGTAGTTTGGAGGCTGCTGACTGGCGGGTGTCAGTGGGGATGTTGAAGTCACCCATGATGATAGTGGGAATGTCAGCAGAGAGAAAGTGTAGAAGCCAGGCAGAGAACTGGTCAATAAAGGAAGTGGTAGGGCCTGGGGGTCTGTATATGATAGCCACTTGGAGGATGGAAGGAGAATAGATGCGGACAGAGTGCACTTCAAAGGAAGGGTGATGAGCAAGTGGGCGCGGATACAGTATGGGGAGTGAGGGGGGATGTGTGAGGAAACAGTATATAGAGCAGGGGGTTATGCGTGCATTAACAGTATGAGGAGGGGGAATGAATGAGGAGACAGTATGGAAAGTTAGGGGGGAATGTGTGAGGAAACAGTAAGATGAGCTAAGGAAGTGGGGAAGGTGTGAGGAGATAATATGGGCGAAGTGAGGAGGTGATGCATGAGGAAACAGTATGGAGAGTGAGGGGGGAAGAATGGGTGTGGACATATTCTGGGGGGGGCGAGAGGAAGTAATGGGTGAGCAAACAGCATTTGGAAGGGGAAGTAGGAGGAAAGAATATGGAAAGTGAGGGAGAATGTGTGAGGGAACAGTATGGTGAATAAGGGGTGGAAATGGGTGATGAAACAGCATGGTGAGTGGAGGAGAGGCTGAATGAGGAAAAGGTATGGAAAGCGAGGGGGGATGAGTATGGACACAGTATGGTGAGAGATGATAGGGAAATGTGTGAGGAAACAATATGTAGAGCGAGGGTGGGGGGAATGAGTGCAGAAACAGTATGGGGACCAGGAGGATGCTTGAGGAGACAGGATGAGGGTGGCCGAAATGTGTGAGGGGGATAATGTAAGGAGTCAGTATGGGGGGGAAGAAAAGTGTGAGGGGGCATGGAATAGAGACTGGGTAGTGCGGGAGGAAGGGGTATAGATGGTGAGTAGCATGGGTGACAGTTTGAGGGCACATGAAAGAGGGGACAGAATGCCAAGTAGCGGGAGTGTGATGACGGGCACAATATAGAGACTGGGCAGTATAGGGGGGGACACAGTTTGATAAGACAGTGTGAAGAGGGAACCCAGTATGAAAAGAAGAGGGCAGTGATGAAGCCATGTACTATAAGAGGGGCAGTGATGAAGCCATGTACTATAAGAGGGACAGTGAGTAGGTCATATTTTGTGCAGGAAACACAGTAAGGGGCAATTATTTATTCATAGGCACTGCACAAGGCAAATATTTTCATTCAGGAGGATTATAATGATACTCTGTTTTTAAGAGCATCGTATCAGGATATGGTGCAGAAGACTGGAGAAGATAGAAGTCTGCAAAGACGAGCTGTAGACGTGAAAATTCATCATGGCAGAAGAAAAGAAAGAGAACATCTCCAATCAGAGAAGAGGTCACCTATAAGGTACCTGGATGTAAATGTTCATTTATGATACTGACTAATTCTCATCACCACTGTGGTTCGTGTTTTGTCTGCAGTCTAATGATAACTGACAACTCCCATTATCTCCTTAGCATTGTTAAAGGGGTTTTCCCATGAGCAAAGTTAATTTTAAAGTTCATTTTAATCAATAGATCTTGGAATTATATTTTCCACAATTGGATGTGGCCAGGGGAGATCATTTTCTGGATTTGGTCCTGTCAAATAGACCAGATACAATTTCAGATGTACAGGTCCGGAAGCACTTGGGCAGCAGGGATTATAATATGGTACGTTTCAGTGTAATATTCAATAGAACATGAAAGGGGAAATGATAAAACCTGGAATTTTAGGAAAGCTGATTTCAACAAATTAAGGGAAGAGCTTAATCGTGTAGATTGGGACAATGTCATGGTACCTGGGAATACTGAATTTAAATGGGGCAAGTTTAAGAATATACTACTAGAGTCTTGTAAAAAAAAACTTATACCCTATGGTAATAAAATGTCCAGCAATAAGAAGAAGCCACTATGGATAAATAATCTATATGAAGTGAAAGCTGCACACCAAATTCAGAGAAATATGAACAAGCATAACTGCTTTAACATACATAAGGAATGAAAAATACAATTAGCTATATGAAAAATTGAAAAAATTGAAATGATGTGACATTGCATAACTGCTGAGGATTATTTGAAAAAAGAGATATTTAGCTAATGTATTGATCAATTTATTACTGCCCCATAAACACTTCACGGTAATCTCTTATTTATGGGGTCCCTAACCAAATTTTTTTTTATTAATATGGATAAATAAGACAGTACAAAGTATAATAAAACAAAAAAAAATAGGCATTCAAAATGTTGAAGTCTGAGAATGCAGAAATAGCATTTAAGGAGTATAAAATTCTCAATAGGAAATGTATGTAAAAAAAGAAATCAAGCTGGCAAAATTAGCTACTAAAAAAAATTGCTACAGATATTAAAATAAACTCCCAAATTTTTTATAGATACATCAATGCCAAAAGGAAAAAAAGGATGGTATGGGTCTCATATAAAAGATTATAACAAGAGAAGTATAGTGGATATAGAAAAAGCTGAGATATTAAACAGGCACTTTTCATCCATGTTCACCAAGGAACTGACTGTTCCAGGGATAATTAAATAAGTAAAAAATCAAATCCCCCCCCCCCCCCGCACAATATAACTAATTTAACACAAAAAGAAGTACACCTGCGTCTGAGTGAATTATACATTGACAAATCCTGCGGTCCAGATGGCATTCATCCACGGATATTGAGGGAATTGAGCTCAGTAATTGACAGACCGCTGTATTTAATCTTCTTAGACTCCCTTGTAACAGTGTTGGTACCTCAGGATTGGAGAATAGCTGATGTGGTATCGATAATTAAGAAAGATAAGAGGGTGGATCCAGGCAACTACCGTCCAGTAAGTCTGACATCAGTGGTTTGCAAGGTTTTTGAGGGCATTTTAAGAGATGACTTGCAACAATATATTAGAGAGAATTTTATAATAACTGATAACCAGCATGGATTCGTGAAAGATAAGTTGTGTCTAACCAACATGTTGGGTTTCTATGAGGAGGTAAGTGCAAATCTGGATATTGGTAATGCAGCTGATGTGATTTATTTGAACTTTGCAAAGGCATTTGATACTGTGTTACATAACAATCTTGTAAAAGATAGGAAATAAAGATTTGTCATAAATGGTACTTTCCAATTGGGCTTTAGTCAGCAGTGGGGTACTGCAGAGACCTGTGCTAAGACCTATTCTTTTTAATCTCTTAATTAATGACCTTGTGGATGGCATAATCCTATAGCTGCATATACATTAAATGGAAGTAAACTCAGGACTACAGAACAGAGAAGGACTTGGGGATTCTGGTTACAAGTAAGCTGAGCAGCAGCACTCAATGTCAGGCAGCAGCTGCAAAAGCAAACAACATTTTATTGTATATAAAAAGAGACATTAGATCCTGGGATCCCAACGTATTGTTACCCCTCTATAAATCACTTGTAAGGAAACATCTGGAATATGGGTCCAGCTTTGGCCTCCACATTTTAAAAAGGTAAAAAGGAAATTCAGAAGATAGTTCAAAGGTGAGCAACTAGATTATTGAAAGGAATGGAAGGCCTCCCATATGGTGAAAGGTTGAAAAAGTTGGATTTCTTTAGCTTACAAAAAAGACGTCTCAGAGGAGATCTCATTCACATGTATAAATACATGTGTGGTCAATATAAAGGACTGGCACAAGACTTATTCCTTCCAAAGACAAAACCGCGCAGCTGTTTAGCAGCATACAGAATGGGACACTTTACTGACACCGGGATCCCCAAGTGCTTCACGCCACTGGGGTCCGATACTTAGCGCATCAAAGGAGGAAGGGCCCATAGGCTGACACACACCGGAATTGACCTTTCACGGATCCGGGATTGGCTGGAGCCCATCGTGGCGGAGACCAATACTTTGGGGCAGCGCCTGAACTATCAGTGAGTAAAAGACCTGGAACCGCAGCCCCGGTCTCTGCCTCTCCTTTACTGGTGCCGTCGCCCAGCGCTGTGGCGTCATCAGGGACTACCGCCACCCTCGTCCGTCCTCTATCATCCTCCTCGGGGTAATCCCGCTCCGCCTGTGGGGAGCGACACCATCCCGACTGCGACCCTCACCATCAGGCCCGGAGAGCAGCACCCGCAGCGGCGGCCCATCCCTGGCCGCGTACAACAGGTGGCGTCATGATCATAAAAGACTTTCCTAACCGTCACTACCACCCCCATCCTCCATCCTGCCTCCCGTCCACCACCTTTCCTCTCCTCCTGTTCATCTCGTGGTCACAAAACCAGGCCAGCCCAGCCTGTGACGACGCAGAGGATCTGCACCCCCAGCCCGGTCAGGTGAAACCCCCCCGACCCTGGGGTGTTACATTATGCTAATAAGCGCAGGGACTAGTTGCAAGGGTGTTAGTTCCTGCGCTCTTTCCGCCCTCTTAGCATGTTAACGCACCCACAGGGAGGTGCTAACATGCTATTCAATGCAGCATCACCAGCGGTGATGCGTGTACCTGTGTCCGCTGTCACTGCTGATGAGAAGTCCCGGAACTTCCAGTCATGCGCACTAGACCTCTCTGAAGCGGAGATGCATACACCCAGCTTTATACTGCGCATGACTGGAAGTGCCCAGCATTCAGATCAGCGGTCACAGTGGACACAGGTACATGCGTCACCGCTGGTGATGCTGCATTGAATGCATGCTAACATGCTGAGAGGGTGGAATGAGCACAGGAACTAACACCCTTGTGACTAGTCCCCTCGCTCATAAGCATTTCATAAAAGATCTTTAGAAATACTTTTTTTCTAAAGATCTCTCTATCTATGCTACTAGATACAGGGATGGTTAGGCAGGAATTAGCAATATGCACCCAGAACTGCTCTGGGTGCATATTGCGCCTCACAGGTTCCCTTTAAACTTTTTGAGGTATGCAAAAACAATTATTTTTTCAAGCAGAAGCCGCTTCAAGAAATGCTTCATTTTTGTTTTTTTTCTTTACCTGAAGCGGTTTTGAAGAGTTTTTGCCCCTGAAGCATTTTTTTTTTTGCAACCTTTAGTTTGGGCAGTGCCTTGTGTCCTTCAGAATCCACTTTAGACATGTGACATGCACTTTCTTTTTCCCACAGTCGAGATTTTATTATATATATATATATATATATATATATTAGTAGTGAATGCGTGGAGAAGCCACCTGAAGAATGGTCAGATCAATGAATAAAATCAAGAAATAACGTCTGGAACACCATTCTGAGTCTGAACTGGGTGCAAAAACCTAAAAAATCAACACTATATGGAGAGACGGTATGCACACCAGTGACTATGCAAGGGGAATATATGAAAAGCAGAAACTGCTGTGTGAATACTGACATGAAAAACCCAATAGCTATATGTAAAAGTGAAAGTATGAAAAATGGAACCTGCATTACTGCCATGAACATATGAATAAAGAGAAATTTAGCAATTGAATTGATCAATGCAATAGAGCCCCAACACTATGCCAAAAACACTACTGCTTGTCATATATTCCCCTTACTTAAGCCCGCTACACACACTTCAATATATCTCACAATCCGTCGTTGGGGTCAAGTTGTAAGTGACGCACATCCGGCATCGTTTGTGAGGTATCTGCGTGTGACATCTACTTGCGATCATGATTGAACGCAAAACCGTTGATCGCAAACACATCGTATCATTCTCTAGAATTGAGCGTTTTGTTGCACGAACCTAGTCAATTGTAACGTGTGACATCCCTCATACGATTTTGGTGTCTGATGCTATGTGCGCAGGTGTGCGATCTGCACCGCAGCTTAAAAAAGGTCCGCTTCAGAGCGCAGCTGAAAAGCTGCGTTCTGAAGCGCCTCACAATGTCTGTCATGCACTAATCTCTGTCAGTCGGTCACTATCTCTGTCCCTCACTCTCTGTCCATGTCAGTCTATCCCCCTCTCTCATATACTCACCGATCCCCGATCCCCGGCGCTGCACGGCGTTCACACTGCTCCGGCGGCTTTTACTGTTTTGAAAAAGCCGGCCGCCCATTAAACAATCTCGTATTCCCTGCTTTCCCCGCCCACCGGCGCCTATGATTGGTTAGAGTGAGACACGCCCCCGCGCTGAGTGACAGGTGTCACACTGCACCCAATCACAGCAGCCGGTGGGCGTGTCTATACTGTGTAGTGAAATAAATAATTAAATAATTAAAAAAAACGGCGTGCGGTTCACCCCAATTTTAAAACCAGCCAGATAAAGCCATACGGCTGCAGGCTGGTATTCTCAGGATGGGGAGCTCCACGTTATGGGGAGCCCCCCAGCCTAACAATATCAGCCAACAGCCGCCCAGAATTGCCGCATACATTATATGCGACAGTTCTGGGACTGTACCCGGCTCTTCCCGATTTGCCCTGGTGCGTTGGCAAATCGGGGTAATAAGGAGTTATTGGCAGCCCATAGCTGCCAATAAGTCCTAGATTAATCATGTCAGGCGTCTATGAGACACCCTCCATGATTAATCTGTAAATTACAGTAAATAAACACGCACACCAGAAAAAATCCTTTATTAGAAATAAAAAACACAAACATATACCCTGGTTCACCACTTTAATCAGCCCCAAAAAGCCCTCCATGTCCGGCGTAATCCAGGATGCTCCAGCGTCGCTTCCAGCGCTGCTGCATGGAGGTGACCGGAGCTGCAGCAGACACCGCCGCTCCGGTCACCTCCACGCAGGTAATGAAGACAGCCGCGCGATCAGCTGCTGTCACTGAGGTTACCCGCTGTCACTGGATCCAGCGGTGGCCGCGGGTAACCTCAGTGACAGCTCAGCTGATCGCGCTACTCACCGCCGCTCCTATCACCTCCACGCAGCAACTGAGGTGAGTATCGCGATCAGCTGAGCTGTCACTGAGGTTACCCGTGGCCACCGCTGGATCCAGTGACAGCGGGTAACCTCAGTGACAGCAGCTGATCACACGGCTCTCTTCATTAGCTGCGTGGAGGTGACCGGAGCGGCGGTGTCTGCTGCAGCTCCGGTCACCTCCATGCAGCAGCGCTAGAAGCGACGCTGGAGCATCCTGGATTACGCCGGACATGGAGGGCTTTTTGGGACTGATTAAAGTGGTGAACCAGGGTATATGTTTGTGTTTTTTATTTCTAATAAAGGATTTTTTCGGGTGTGTGTGTTTATTTACTGTAATTTACAGATTAATCATGGAGGGTGTCTCATAGACGCCTGACATGATTAATCTAGGACTTATTGGCAGCTATGGGCTGCCAATAACTCCTTATTACCCCGATTTGCCAACGCACCAGGGCAAATCGGGAAGAGTCGGGTACAGTCCCAGAACTGTCGCATATAATGTATGCGGCAATTCTGGGCGGCTGTTGGCTGATATTGTTAGGCTGGGGGGCTCCCCATAACATGGAGCTCCCCATCCTGAGAATACCAGCCTGCAGCCGTATGGCTTTATCTGGCTGGTTTTAAAATTGGGGGGAACCGCACGCCGTTTTTTTTAATTATTTAATTATTTATTTCACTACACAGTATAGACACGCCCACCGGCTGCTGTGATTGGGTGCAGGGTGACACCTGTCACTCAGAGTGGGAGCGTGTCTCACTGTAACCAATCATAGGCGCCGGTGGGCGGGGAAAGCAGGGAATACGAAATTGTTTAATGGGCGGCCGGCTTTTTCAAAACAGTAAAAGCCGCCGGAGCAGTGTGAATGCCGTGCAGTGCCGGGGATCGGGGATTGGTGAGTATATGAGAGAGGGCTGCTAACTTCAGTCACTTAGGAGATTAGCGGTCACCGGTGAGTCCTTCACTGGTGACCGCTAATCAGGACGCGGCACAGACAGAGCCGCAGCATGACCGTGAAGTCGGGTGAAGTTCACCCGAGTTCATTCTGACAGTGCGGCTCTGTCTGTGTCTGCTGTCATCTGCCATTCAGCTCTGCTACATGGCTGTCTGTGTCTGCTGTTAGCGGCCATGTAGCAGAGCTGAATGGCAGATGACATAGTAAAAACGCATCCCTACACATTACACACGCTTGGCAAGTCAATAAATAAAAAAAAAAAAAGGTGCCCAATGCATACGTCACAGAACACATGATCTAAAGGATCGCACACAAAATTGACCAATTTAACATAGACTACTAATGCACGTGTGACGGCAAATGAACGACCTACGTGTGATCTCATAAGATCCCGCATGCAACCTGGGCGTGTCACATCGCAAATGCGATTGTACAACTAATTGCAACGTGTAAAGTGGGCTATAGTCACTGGTGTGCATACCTTCTCTCCATATAGTGTAGATTTTTTAGGTTTTTGCACCCAGTTCAGACTCACAATGGTGTTCCAGACGTTATTTCTTGATTGATTTGTAATCTTTTGTTTGTGAACCCGGCCCCACCACACCTATTGCCAGTCCACATTATACGCATATATAGCCTGGGTCTCAGCTTCCCATACACGGTAAGTTTTTTAACTGCATGAGAGGACACACACAAGCTAGGGACCCCAACGTAGAGAAATACTTTGGCGTAGTGTTGGGGCTCTGTTGCATTGATCAAATCAATAGCTAAATTTCTCTTTATTCATATGTTCATGGCAGTAATGCAGGTTCCATTTTTCCCATTTCATTCTTACATATAGCTATTGGATTTTTCATGTCAGTATTCACACAGCAGTTTCTGCTATTACCTGTATTCCCCTTGCATAGTCACTGGTGTGCATACCTTCTCTCCATATAGATCAACGATTAAAGACTGAACATACACAGAGCAAATCGCTTTGGCATATGAGTGCAAATGTTTGGGGGTTTTTTTTTTGCATTTTTAGGCATGTTTTGGAACAAGCCTGACATAAAAAAAATGGTTGTGTGCACATAACCTTAAAGGGAACCTGTCAGGTCCCTCATGCCAGCAGCATTTATACTGTATTTGCTTGTCCATTCCTAACCATCCCTGTATAACATCATTCTCTAAAAAAAAACTTTAAAAAAAGCATGTATTACCTCCCATTTTCTTTTTCAAATTTAGGCCTATGACTAATCGCAGAAGTGTTGCTTTCCCAGAATAGTGGGCCCTTTTTCTGTGTTATCACACCCCTGTAAGCATGCTAAAATGATTTCCAGGACTCGGTGTCATTGCCAGCTCCTGGAAATATTGTGCATGCGCGTGGCTCAATCCGGCAGCGTCAATGAGCTTCAGAAGCTGAGTGTTCTTAAGGCTTCAGAAGGTGCACTACATGCATACCTGTTACGGTTGCTGCGAGCACTGGAGACTAAGTCCAGAATTCTTACTACTGCACATGTGCGAGCGCTGGAGACTAAGTCCAAATTTCTTGCTACTGCACATGTGCGAGCGCTGGAGACTAAGTCCAGATTTCTTGCTACTGCACATGTGCGAGCGCCGGAGACTAAGTCCTATCTTGGAGCCATTGCACATGTGCGGGTGACATCATCGCTGACACGAGGTCACATGTCTCTGACACCTTCTATGCCGATTGGTCGCTGGTCATGTGCTTGTGATGCCTTGCTCGGTGATAGGCCAGCATGACGTCACTCCTGTCGTTCTGGCAGCGGATTGGCTCTGGTGTCCTCCATCTTGGATGAGGCACAGAGTCTATATAAGACCCTGACACACGCCGCATGGCGCTCAGTCCTCTTGGTTCATGCATAAGAGTAGACGCTCTGTGCGCATTCCTCTAGGCATTCCTCTGTCTATGCTAGGTGAGCGCTACCGGCAGGGTAGCGTTCTTATACCTTACAGCTTTGGCTGCTGTCCGTATCCTTACCTCTTAGGGGAGCGGACATAGGCAGGTGCCTGAGGCACATGGTCTGGCTGGGCCTTGTGGTTCGACTCGTAGGTGGACGTTGCCGCTAGGGTAACGTTCCTTATACTGCGTCTGGCAGTTGTTCGTATCCTCGCACACTAGGGGAGCGAACAGAGGTAGGAGCTTTGTGCGGCTTACGCTGCTGTTCGTCTCTTTTGCACCACTAGAAGAGCGGACCTAGGCAGGTGCCATATCTAGTGGTTCGTGTCCTCGCACACTAGTGGAGCGAACGCAGGTAGGAGCTTTGTGCGGCTTACGCTGCTGTTCGTCTCTTTTGCACCACTAGAAGAGCGGACCTAGGTAGGTGCCATTTCGCACACATTGCCTTTGTCTCTGTGATTATTAACAGAGATCATTCCACACACCCTCCAAGTAAGGGAGGAATTGCTTTACTTACTTATTATATCCTAATGTGAGTTAACAGAGGTATTGCACTCTGCCATAGTCTGCAGCAGAGTCTTTGCACGGTGGACCCTGACTGTTTGATACTCCTTTAGGTTATCAGACAGCCCCCCGTAACAATACCTCCCAACCATCCCGGATTCTGTGGGACTGCCCCGATTTTAGAGGTGTGTCTCGCAGTCCCGCGGCTCACAACTGATGTCCCGGCTCCTCCCCTCAGTGCAGTGAATAAATTAACTTAAATTATCACTGCTCTGATTTACCAGGATGGCCAGGACACAAACTCATTGTCCATAGGCAGCAGCTCTACCAATTGAGACACTGCCTGTAATGAAAAACATAGGAAGATTTGGTAATCTTGACCTCTGTATTGCAGTAGAGAAACCAGAAGCAGATTATTCAGCTACAAAGATGATAGATAGATAGAGGGATAGATAGATAGATAGAATGGATAGATAGATAGAATGGATAGATAGATAGATAGAGAGATAGAGTGATATATAGCTAGATAGTGATATATAGATAGAGGGATAGATAGATAGAGGGATAGAGTGATATATAGATAGAGGGATAGATAAATGGATAGATGGATGGATAGATAGATAGAGGCATATATAGATAGATAGAGGGATATATAGATGGCGGGATAGATAGATAGAGGGATATATATATATAGATATGTAGATAGATAGATAGATAGAGGTATGGATAGATTAATAGGGAATAGATAAATAGATAGAGGGATAGATAGATACATGATAGATTGAGGGATAGATAGATGCATAAATAAATAGATACATGATAGATAGATAGATGATACATGATAGATAGATATAAAATAGAGGGATAGATAGAAAGATGGATAGCTAGATAGATACATGATGGATATATAATAGACAAATAGACAGAGGGATAGATATATAATAGATAGATACTGTATCTCTTTGTATGTGAAGGAAAGAGTCAGAATCATTTGTACCCATA
This sequence comes from Anomaloglossus baeobatrachus, assembly GCF_048569485.1. Taxonomy (NCBI): domain Eukaryota; kingdom Metazoa; phylum Chordata; class Amphibia; order Anura; family Aromobatidae; genus Anomaloglossus; species Anomaloglossus baeobatrachus. The sequence goes on along the minus strand of NC_134356.1, from coordinate 419,620,155 downwards.
AAACTACTATAAAGAAATGAGAAAAAAAATACAAATATATTTATAAAAAATTGTTCTTTATTACACCACCTTGGATTCAATCCAGCAACTTTCAAAAGCTCCTAGCTTTTCTAGCTGCACTAGCTGTTGAGGCACTAGGATTGATGATGTCAGAGGGAGGATTTTATATAGATAAACCTACTGTACAAGCTCCATTGTGCAGAGCAGCATCTCTATGTCCTGTATTCTAGAGGGAGATGAAAAGAGGTTTTTTTTCTTCTACTAAAATTACTAAAAATAATAAAAAAAATAGAATGTAATTTTATTACACTTTTTTATAAAATAATAAACATCACAGATTAGCAAATAACATGGACATATTTGGTGTCCCTGAAATCGTAACGACCCAAACAACACAGCGATCAGATTATTTATGGGGATCGGTAAATGGCGTAAAAACATGTCACAATTTATAATTTTTCTTTGTTAAAACCCATAGAAAAATGTGATAAAAATGTATTTCTGAGGCCGTGCTCACACGTAGCGTAAATGCTGCGTTTTTTCTGCAACTGTTCGTACTACGAGCGCAATAATAATCTTCTCTGATTATTGCGTGTTTGCGGTATGTTTTTTTCAATGAACAGTCCTGGGCATCTGCTGAATGACCCTTACTGCCAAATGGGTGTGTCTAGGGGTGTGGCTAGAGGCGTGGTAAAAATGTGCAGCGGCACGCGCAGCGCACCGCATGCTTTGTCCCTCTTTCCTTTTTTCAAAAGTTGGGAGGTATGTAATCGGACCGAAAAAACAGTCTCAGCATGCTGCGGGTGCAATGCGAGTCTTTTTCTCTCGCACCCATTCTAGTCTATGGGGCGAGAGAAAAATCGCACTGCACTCGCAGTACACTGGTGTACTGCGAGTGCAGGGCGAGAATGGCAATAGTCGGCTACTGAGGAGAGAGGGAGATAAATCCCTCTCTCTCCTCCACAGCGCCGCCCCCCACAGCTGTGGTTCGATCGCATGATCGGACCTCAGTCGCAATGACACTCGCATGACACTCGGCTCCCGCTGTGCTGCCAGCACGAGCCGAGCGTCATGTGAGGATAGCAGTGGGCCCCAGCCTTACCTAGGTCCTTGGCCACTCTGAGACCGCAGGTAACCGGACTCCTATGTAACAAGCTGTATGATATAAAAATACTTATTTTTGAGAACTGAGAGAAGTTGTAATGGGTAAATTGCAAAGTTGCTTCTTTTCACAAACATTTTAGAACTGTACTCATTTAAAGGGAATCTGTCACCAGTTTTTTGCTACCTCATCTGAGAGTAGCATAATTTAAGAAAAGAGACTCTCATTCCTTCCATCTATCACTTAGTTTATTAGGCCGGTTTCACATTTGCGTTGTGAGGCATCCGTCACAGTGCGTTGTGTGACGCATGTGACGGATGCGTTGCAAATAGTGTGCTAATAAAGGTAACGGATACCTTTAGAAGAACGTTTTGCGTTTATTTTTTCTTTTTTTTTTTTAATGTTTGCCGGGAAAGGAGATTTGCAGTCGGGAGGAGTGAGAGAGAGGTGACCGCAAATCCCCTGAGTGACCACAGTGAGTCGCGCGATCAGCTGTGCCGTCACTGAGGTGACCCGCGGCCACAGCTCCAGGCCTCCACCCGAGAGCTGTGTTCGCGGGTCACCTGAATGAGGGCACAGCTGATCGTGCGGCTCACTTCAGTTGCTGCGTGGAGCTGATAGAGAGCGGTCGTGTTCTACTGCCGCTCCTGTCAGATTCATGTAGCAGAGCTGAAAGCGTCATGGGACATCTGTGGATTAAGCCGGACCTGGAGAGGTATTTGGGGATTAATAAAGTGGGGAAAGAGGGGTTTTTTTTGTCTTTTATTCCAAATAAAGGATTTTTTCGGGTGTTTGTGTTTATTTACTTTCACTTACAGGTTAATCATGGAAGGTATCTGGGGTAGACGCCTGCCATGATTAACCTAGGACTTAGTGGCAGCTATAAGCTGCCATTTAACTCCTTATTACCCCGATTGCCACTGCACCAGGGCAATTCGGGATGAGCCGGGTAGAGTCCCGGGACTGTCGCATTTAATGGACGCGGCAATTCTGGGCGGCTGCTGACTGATATTGTTAGGCTGGGGGGGCTCCCCATAATGTGGGGCTCCCCATCCTGAGAATACCAGCCTTCAGCCGTGGGGCTTTATCTTGGCTGGTATCAAAATTGGAGGGGACTGCACGCCGTTTTTTTTTAATTATTTATTTATTTTACTACACGATATAGACCCACCCACCGGCGGCTGTGATTGGTTGCAGTGAGACAGCTGTCACTCAGTGTGGGGGCGGGTCTGACTGCAACCAATCATTGGCGCCGGTGGGTGGGGAAAGCAGTGAATACGAGATGGATTAATGAGCGGTCGGCATTTTCAAAAGAGGAAAAGCCGCCGGAGCTTTGTGACAGCTGTGCAGCGCCGAGCCAGTGATCGGTGAGTATGAGAGAGGGGGGAGAGGGGGGAGAGAGACTAGGAGTGATTTTAAACGATTTAGATCGTTCTGCTGGACGTGCTGAGCATGCTCAGTAGAACGTGACGGGAACCGTCAGCGGATTCCTCCGCTTAGCGCATTGCGGCGGAATCCGCCGCCATAGATAATCATTACACACCTTGGCGGATACTAACGGAATCCGTCAAGGTGCGATATTTTAACGACACAAAAAACGCTACATGCAGCGTTCCTTCCACCCGACGCGTCAAAATGAAGACGCTGCATTGTGCAGCGGATGCAATGCAGACACTTGCGTTACAGTGCGTCATCCATACAAGTCTATGGAGAATAGCGCAGTGCGTTAACGGACTGTGCTATTCTCCATAGCGGCGGACTGCGCTGAATGCAGGTGTGAAACCGGCCTTAGGTGCAGTAGTTGTAACACAATTAGAGTTTTTAGAAATAGCAGAGCACAGAAAGCTAACCCCACCCACAGCAGGCTGTGCACATTGTCTATTGACAGTGAGCTGCTTATTAGATGTGGGGGAGTGGTTGAACCAGGGCTCACATGACCTGTAGTTTTGGCAGTGATAATCGCTGGTGATAATGCATTCATTGCATTGAAACAACAGCCCGCAGCCTAATAAATAACATCCCTGAAATCTGTCTCAGCTGTCAATGCTGTCCTCAGATTACATACCAAAAACCAGTTGACAGATTTCGCTTTAAAGGGACTCTATAAGCACAGGATGATTGTGCAAACGAAATACAGGTGCATGTGCATCATGGTGGGACTAATCATTTCAAAACATCTTATTACTTTTTGTTTTCCTTCAATCTTCACCCTACTCTGGCTCTATGAAGCCGGAGCTGTCAATCAAAATAGAGCGGAGGGTGGAGATAGAGGGGAAACAAGCAGGTAGAAAGGTGTATTTAATTCATTAGCCCCACCATGATCCACCGAGCGCCTGCACATGGTTTGCAGTCATCCTGTCCCGACAGAATCCTTTTAAGAATATGAGACCTTTTTAAAAAGTAGGTTTTGGCGGCATTTTTTAATGGTCTATCTGCTGACATCTAGTGGCCAAGGTTAAAACTGCAAGTACGTTTTTTCACTTTACTGTTCTCAATGTGAAAAACAATATCCACTTTAAGCAAAAACTGAAAAAAGGTAGAGATGTTTCAAGGAATCCTATTGTCAGTTTTGATATACCCTCTCCAAACTTGTAACTTTGCTAAATAGGTGTTCAAATATAATCATTTTTTCTACCATAATCCAAATTTATCTAAAATGAACCTATATACTCACATGTACCAAATGCAAAATTAATTACCAAGTGTTCGCTTGGGGGTCCTTTATGTGTGTATAGTACGCGAAGTTATCTGTGGTAAACCCTGTAACCCCCTCCTTTGCTCTACGCTGACTTCTAAGGACTATAGGTCGTAAGCAAGGGGACTTGAACTTCAATACTCATTTCAGTACTTTTTACACCTAATTGGCTCCCATATTGACCATGCATACCGGATGGTAAGGGGCATAGGAATTATGGAGTCAAGTAAGCCTCACCAAGAACTTGCACCACACACATTTATTCAATTCCTTACCACTGACCATACACAATCATTAGTATAAAACTGTACAACTACATCTCTACACACTGCAGTCTCATCTATTACTAGAGACCATCAGAATATTCTTCCATTAGTCAGCTTTTTGCCTAAAATGACGTTTACGAACCAGCTCCAATAAAGATCTTTGCAACTAAAGCATACAAGCCAACTTTCTACATCATCCAGAATAAAGAAAGAAGAAACGTCTGGACTCCTAGAATAGAAGGAATAGAAGAGAATCTGTACTTTTGGTGTAGGGTCTCATCTGAATAAATGGAAGGTCTGGCATATGGTCTGCATAAGGAGGGGGTCTTATCTGGGGTCTGTATAAGGCCTCATTCATACATCCCTGAGTCACGTTCATGTGTTGGGCTTTTCATGGAGAGATGTACCCACTGTAGTCTATGGAGCTGTTTTTTGTGTATTGCAAAAAAAAAAAAACACAGAAAAATGTCTGGTTTTGATCCAAATCACGGATGAAAATCACCCAAACAAGTCTATGGGTCCATGAAAATCTCTGACAGCCCATGGATGTGATCAGTGTACAATACATGTGCTGTCCACGATTAACTTTATAATGTAAAGGGGAAGCAGTGCGGTTTATTTTTCCCATATATGAAAATCACTGAATAAACATTGATGGTAAAAACGGGCCAAACACTGATGAAAATCGTATTCAAACCACTGATGAAGATCATATGTACCAAAGAAATCACAGACATCTCAATGAGCCTGAAAGAAAGATTGTGGTCTGGTGAACAAACGTTTGAGGGTATTTTTTAGAGTGTCTGGTTTGGGGTGCTTCTTAATTAAGGGTCTTGTATGAGGCCTATATATAAAGTGGAGTTTGCTTTAGGTTAAAGGGGTTGTTCAGGTTTGACAGGAACATCTGCATCATTGTATGTGACTGCAGACTTGTGAGTCCTCACATCGTACAGTCAGGATTCTCTGATGCAGAGTAGGGCGATCATGTGACTGCAAGTATGTGAGATGCTCACTTCTGGACCACACTCAAACTAGACCTGGCAGTCTCGCTCACTTCAATCGCATTGAGCAAAGCTGCTCATGTCTAATCAGAATGTGGCCAAAAACGTGCAGACACCTGAATCCTGACTGTACACTGTTAAGATATATCGTGTTTTTTGTGGACTGAGTGGCTTGCAAAAAAAAATCACAGAAACATGCATGTCGCATACTTGCAGTCACACGATCGCCTGCCCTCGGCATAAAAAAATCCTGACAGTAGGCTGTGAGAATTCAAACCTGAACAACCTCTTTAAGTGCATGGAAAAGTTTTTGTAGAGTATCTTTTTTTTTTAATTAAAAAAAGGGACTTCTGGAGCTCTTAATGAGGCATCTAATCAGAGCTTTATATTAAGGATTTGGCTATGGTCTGCATGAAAGGGAGATATACGGTATTTTATTTATGTATTTCACACTCTGCAACATTGAGATTACATCACCACGCTGAAGACCCTTGGGCACACAAATCATCAAGATCCACTGCTGACAAATCCCTTGAAATTGCCAACTTGTGACAACTTTGATGTGCTCAATGGGAGATGATTCGAAAAACGCTGTAGGCAATGGTAGTATGTTTAGGCCACAAAGGTTTCTTACAATAGCACATGTGGCCTGGCGTTGTGTTGAAAAATGGCTCTTGGGACTCTTTCATGTCCCTCGTGAAGGCCTCTTCATAACATTGTCTATGTGGTCTCCTTTATCAATATCTGGCTATCATTGTGTCTAAAATAAACGTTGGGGCTCATATCCAAAGAAAATAGACCTCCATTGCTGCCTTGTTTTGCGGAATTCAAAATAAATGTAAAGTCCAGCTCACCATAACATTCATTCCTTCTCGTAATGGAACTCAGGATCCATCCCATGCCAACACAATCCAGAAAAAGGAAGAATCTGGCCCTTTAACATTCGAGGTTCTGTTTATTTTCCAATATGGTGCACTCCTACAATATGCAGTGAGAACATGAGTGGCACGATTTCAATGCATTTGAAGTGCAATAGCATTCTTAATCATGAATTCACCTTGAATGTTAAAGAGCCGGATTGTTCCTTCTTCTGTCTTGCTTTGCACCATGATAAGCTTTGACAGCGTTGGCAAAAGCTCTATGGAACACCTGTATCTGGACTTATGCTTCATAGCCCAAAGTCATGTAAATGCCTACCGATGGCTTGTGTAGACACTACTTCACACGTTAGGCTTGGTATGTGATGTCCATTTTCACTTGCAGAACAAAATGGATCACTATGCACCATTCTTCGAATTGGACAAGGACAATACCATGAAGAGGACTTCACAAGATCTTAATATGTGTGAAGAACTGATGCAGAAAGTATATTGAAAAATTGTAGAGGTGAGAAAAAGTATTTGTGTGACTCCGCTCTATTGGTCACATTGGTAGTTCATGGCAGTCAATCCAGGGCACCGTGGACTGCCTACTACCTGCTGGCATTCTCGGAACATCTTCTGATTAGTAGACCCTTGGGATGTAGTCATAATGCCATACTAATCAGAAGTGCCCAGGTAGTAGCAATTTTCAAGGCTCCCACCGGGCTGCCTCGCTGTGTAGTGATGTGACCGATTATCCAAAGTCCTGAGAACTATTTGATCAACTCTAGAAAATCATAATATTTTATATTGTAAAGAATAATGTTCATTTGCTATAACAAGAATAAGACTTTTGGCTAAGTTCATAGTGCTAAGGAAAAAAAATCAAAATATTAATACTAAACTGTAATCAGGGTAGGCCTTATGACGCCTTATTAGTGTGACTGTAAAGGTACCGTCACACTAAGCAACATTGCTAGCAACATCGCTGCTGAGGCACAACTTGCTAGCGATGTTGCGGTGTGTGACATCCAGCAACAACCTGGCCCCTGCTGTGAGGTCGTTGGTTGTTGCTGAATGTCCTGGGCCATTTTTTAGTTGTTGCTCTCCCGCTGTGAAGCACACATCGCTGTGTGTGACAGCGACAGAGCAACAACTAAATGTGCAGGCAGCAGGAGCCGGCTTCTGCGGACGCTGGTAACCACGGTAAACAGCGGGTAACCAAGAAGCCCTTACCTTGGTTACCCGATATTTACCTTCGTTACCAGCATCCGCCACTCTCAGTGCCGGCTCCCTGCTCTCTGCACACGTAGCAGAGTACACATCGGGTAATTAACCCGATGTGTACTGTGGCTGTGTGCAGGGAACAGGGAGCTGGCACTGGCAGTGTGAGAGCAGCGGACGCTGGTAACGAAGGTAAATATCGGGTAACCAAGGGAAGGGCTTCTTGGTTACCCGATGTTTACCGTGGTTACCAGCGTCCGCAGAAGCCGGCTCCTGCTGCCTGCACACGTAGCAGAGTACACATTGGGTAATTAACCCGATGTGTACTGTGGCTAGGTGTGCAGGGAGCCAGCGCTAAGCGGTGTGCGCTGGTAACCAAGGTAAATATCGGGTTGGTTACCCGATATTTACCTTAGTTACAAAGCGCAGCATGCTTCCACGTGTAGTGACGCTCCAGCGATCCCTGCCAGGTCAGGTTGCTGGTGGGATCGCTGGAGCGTTGCTTAGTGTGACATCTCACCAGCGACCTCCTAGCAACTTACCAGCGATCCCTATCAGGTTGTATCGTTGTTGGGATCGCTGGTAAGTTGTTTAGTGTGACTGGGCATTTAAGCCTACCACTAGATTAATAGCAGCTGAGATGGGTGCATGCTGATCAACTGAACTATTGTTTGGCCGAAAGCCATTTAATTTATATGGTGGAGTTTAATCTATGTAATTGTGTCCATTGTTTGACCCTAGCATAGAGTTTACTCTGTGATAAAGCTGATACCACTAGAATGCTCTGACCTAGCTAAGTAGGTGACATAAGAGATCTGGAGCAGGAGTCTGAAGGCCCAGTCACACACAACGACTTACCAGCGAGCCTGACAAGAATACGACTTGATTGCTGGTAAGTCGCTGGGAGGTCGCTGGTGAGATGTCACACAGTCAGGCCTTACCAACGACGCAGTAACGATGAGCAACCTGTATAACGATCTCGGCGACGGTGGGACCCTGTGTTAGGTCGTTGGTAGGTCCTGCCCAGCAGGACATTGCTTTTGAAGAAAATGGTCCGGACCATTCGGCAACGACTAGCGATCTCACAGCAGGGGCCTAATCGCTGGTGTCACACAGAACGAGATCGCTGGCGAGATCGTTGCTACGTCACAGAAACTGTGACTCTCTCGTTGTGTGTGACGGGGCCTTAAAAGCCACATACACTGGAGATCAAAATTAGAGAACAATGTATGATCACTTGATTTTTTCAGAAATAAAGTAATCTTGTAATCTACTTTAATCAATATTTGAGGGGTTTTTTTTGTAAGGGGTACACCATGCTACTAGAACAGTGTTTTACAAAAGATCCAAAGTTTCTCAACATAAAACCTTTATTTTGCCTAAAACGTGATGATCATAATTAGAGGACAATGACTGTACCACAGAGTAAGATTATAAGTAAATTTTCTGAAGGTAACAACAGTCGCCAATCAGTAAGAAGTGTAGAGGTCTTTGCTTTGAATGACTTCAGCACATCTGCAGCCACAGGACATCACTAGCCTCTCACACTGCTCTGGTGTGATTTTGGTCCACTCTTCTTCCAGTCTCTTCCACAATTCTTTGACTGTTGTGGGTTTCTTGGCCATAACTTTGTCACCAAGGATTTTCCAGAGGTTTTCTATTGGGTTTAGATCAGGACTCTGGGCTGGCCATTTCATTCAGTGTTTTCTGTTTCAAGGAACTACTTTACCCATTTTGCTGTGTGACAGGGCACATTATCCTGTTGCTGGCTGATTGAGTGATGAATGCAAGTAAGAAACCATGTGTTGTTTTATAAGGTTCTGATACTCACTTGCATTCACTCTGGCATGTAGCTGTACGAGAGGCTCAACTCCTGCAGCAGAAAACATTCCCCAAACCATGACATTTCCTCCACCACCTTTCACTGACTTCTCAGCACACTTTGGGTTCAGTCTTTCCCCAGTTTGTTGACGAACATGTTTCCCATCAGACCCAAATAAATTAAACTTGCTTTCATTACTAAAATGAACTGTGAACCATTTCTCTTCTGTCCACACAACATGCTCCTCATCAAAGGTGGGTCTAGCCTTTTGATCCTTTCTGCTAATCAGAAGTTTGGTCACTGCAGAGTGGCCTTTCAGTCCAAATGCTCTTATACGTTGTGACACTATCACGAGATAGATCCTTACCCTGTTCAGTACTGAATTGGCGGGTAATTCCAGCTACAGTGTCGAACGATTACCCATGGAGATTCTCCATATTATCCTGTCCTCTCTTGCATTTGTCTTTCAAGGGCGACCAGGCTTCTTGGGGAACATGAGTTAGTGATGTTGTACAGATGCAATATTCTCGAAATCACAGACTTGGAACGAACAACTTCTCTTGCTATGGCTGATAGGGTCACCCCTTTGGCCTTCATCTGGACAACCTGCTGCCGGAGGGTTTCAGTCACTTTGGAACAGCACCTCATTTTTGCAAAGTCAGTGTAAACTGGAAAGTCAGGCTGCCAGTTAAATAGGGTTTGTCAGATAATTAAGGAAATTAGCACCAGGTGCCAGATGAACACCAATAACTTGCAGGTATCTGAAAGTCTCCTCTAATTTTGATCAGTGTTCTTTTACATTTATCTCATTTACATTTTTATTATGTGCTTTAGAATAAATTATATTTATGAAATAAGCTTAAAATACTGTTAGTTTACTCATGTTAGGATATAATCACATAGGACTACATAATGACCTTAACATTTAGGAAATTGACATTTTGATTTCCAGTGTAAAGAGACATGCCTAGCTTTCTTCGTACAGTACAGTAGGCTTGAGCTTCTTGATTTATAAACACATCAAAGTTCAGCTCAACTTTGACTTATTCTGTGGTCACAATGAGTTCACTGCCATTAACGAGCAGGGAAACAACGCGCCTGTAAACAATGCAACATTTTACTGAGACCCAATTTCAAAGATTATTTTTAGCCTACCGTAGAGTATTTAAAGGGATTATCCATTACTTGGACAACTCCTTTTTGAACGCTCGAGCTTCTTGAGTAAGGGGTGCTTCACATATAGCGAGATCGCTACCGAAATCGCTGCTACGTCACGGTTTTTGTGACGCAGCAGTGACCTCATTAGCGATCTCGCTGTGTGTGACACTGAGCAGCGATCTGGCCCCTGCTGTGAGATCGCTGCTCGTTACACACAGCCCTGGTTCTTTTTTTATTGTTGCTCTCCCGCGGTGACGCACAAATCGCTGTGTGTGACAGCGACAAAATGAAGCGAGCAGAGAGCAGAAGCTGGCATCTGGCAGCTGCGGTAAGCTGTAACCAGGGTAAACATCGGGTAACCAAGGTGGTTACCCGATATTTACCTTCGTTACCAGCCTCCGCCGCTCTCACGCTGCCAGTGCCGGCTCCTGCTCTCTGCACATGTAGCTGCAGTACACATCGGGTAATTAACCCGATGTGTACTGTAGCTAGGAGAGCAGGGAGCCAGCGCTAAGCAGTGTGCGCGGATCCCTGCTCTCTGCACATGTAGTGACGTTATGATCGCTGCTGCGTCTGCTGTGTTTGACAGCTAAGCAGCGATCATAACAGCGACATACAAGGTCGCTGCTACGTCACAGAAAATGGTGACGTAACAGCAACGTCGTTGTCGCTATGTGTGAACCCAGCCTAACATAAGAAAAGATTATACTCACCTGCCACACCTTATCTCCCAGCCATCACGTGAGCGCTGCAGCCAATCAGTAACAGCCGTCTTTATTATTTCCTTCAGAGCAGACATCATCTCTGATGGAGTAGTGAGGAGCAGCAGTCGATTAGCAAGCACTGATTGACTGCAGCAATAACCCGCCGGGAATAGGAGAGAAGTTAACAGTGCAACAGCGCCACTGCAGGGGGGGTGTATGGGACACCAAATGGATTAAGCAGGTGTTCAACAGTAGTGGACAACTTCTTTAAGTATAGCTGGGTTTACACACTGCAACATCTCAAACGACATCGCTGTAACGTCACCGGTTTTGTGACGCAATAGCGATGTTGTTTGCGATGTTGCAGTGTGTGAAACCTATCAGCGACCCGGCCCATGCTGTGAAGTTGTAATCGCTACAAATCGTTCAGGACCATTCCTAGGTCCTTTGTTTCCCGCTGTGCAGCATGCATCGCTGGAAAGTTTCAGCGTGTGAAAGACTTTGCAGCGACTTTGTTAGCAACTTCCCTTTCAAAAGGCTGCTTATCAACGTCCCCAACAACCAGCTAGGTCGCTCTGCAGGTCCGGATCGCTGTTGCGTTGTTGGCCAGGTTTGCCTGTTTGACAGCTCACCAGCGACTTAGCAGAGACTTAGGGAGGTCGCTGTTACGTCACAAAACCGGTGACGTTACAGCGATGTCCTTTGCGATGTTGAAGTGTGTAAACCCAGCTTAAAAAAAAAAAAGTCCCTTAAGGTATCTTTACGTTGAGCCTAAAATGAGCCAACATTTCAATAAATAAATCACCATGAATACTAAGCCTTTTCTTACAAAACCTTATATTAACGCGCTTCTGCTTTATCCTATGTGGCCTGCATCTTCCATGTTGCTTGTGTACATGGTTATGCTTTTATACTGGTGTAGTTTACCTGACCAAGAAGACAGTCCCTCCCTGAAACGCGTTGTATAAGAGTACCATTAAGAAAGACAAAAAATGCTATTTCCCAACGATTTTTTTTTTTTTCTACAGGAAATGCGCCGACCAACAGGAAACTCCGATTTCTATAGTTGCCTACTGAATTTATCACCGACCTCACGGACAGAGGACGTACAGACTTCAGGGGGTATCGTGCCTCTTGGTATAGAAGGCGTGCCAATGAAACGTTTGTTTGGTTCGGACACAAGTTCCTCTGTGAAGGGACTTTCTTAAGAAGATCTTGTCTACTCTCCTTATTATCGCATGCGGACTTCACAGGAGGGTCCAAGCCTCTTCTCTATTGTCTACTTCGCACGGGGGGCTTAGTCCATTACTGCCATAAATGATAAGCCATTCATTCTATTGCATAAGGCCCCCTTCACACATCCACGTCTCCAGTACGTGTGACATCCATTTTCACACGTACCGGAGCCACGGACACACGTAAACCCATTAAAATCAATGGGCTTGCACGTGTGCATATTTTTCCATGGACAGTGTTGAGCATACGTGTGTCCATGTGCTCCACATGGCGACATTTCAGTTTTTCTCTGGCAGCACGGGTGTCACATGAACCACACACTGATGTGACCTCAGTGTGACACATACCGGAGAAAAAACTGTGTCTGTGAAATAAAATCCTTTTCTATACTCACCTGTCTCCACCGCTGATGTCTCCAGCACTGCTGTCACTTGTTTCCGACCCCCGCTCATTATGCTCATTGCATATGCACTGCACTTCGGACAGAAAGCAGCAGCACCAGACACAGCAGCACCATGGACAGGTAAGTATAGAATTTCATGCTGTCCATGTGCTATGTAGATATCATAAGAATAGCACACTGACAGCACACGTCAAACACACATAGAGACGCGCGCACACATACGCATCTACACCACAGACCGTGCAAAACGCATGTGTTTTGCACGGACGTGTGAAAGGGGCCTAAGAAAATGGAGCTGAATTTGTAATTAACATACCATTAAGAGTCCATTCCAAGTAACGTACCATCTTATGTCTGATATTAAGAACGTATCTGTCAGGGTGGGCAGTGTACACATCTATAGAGTGGTTTTAGACGTGAAAATAAAAAAAACTTTGTAAGCTATTGGAATCTGCTTCTTTCTCAATTCACAGGTAAAGTCTGTCATCAGTTAATACAGATTGTTACATTACTGAGATGGGAAATGATAGTTGGTGCTCATAAGGCTCTATGGAGAATTGTAACTGTGGTTTCAGGAGACTGTGTCTGCCTCTAGCTCCTCCCCCCATAGAAGTTTAAAAGCACCAACCATAATCTATCTCAGTAAGGGGAAAATCTGTCATTACTGGATACAGATTTAATGAAATTGAGAGGGAAAGATCAGTTCAGGAGAAAGAAGCAGATTCCACTGATAAGATTTATCACAAAGATGACATAATTATAATATATTTATTCACTTATATAGCGCCATTAATTTCACTAGGCAGCATGGTGGCTCAGTGGGTAGCACTGCAGTCTTGCAGCACTGGGGTCCTGGGTTCAAATCCCACCAAGGACACCATCTGTAAGGAGTTTGTACGTTCTGCCCGTGTTTGCGTGGGTTTCCTCCGGGTACTCCGGTTTCCTTCCAAAGTCATTCAGATAGGGAATTTAGATTGTGAGTCGAAATGGGGACAGTGTTCCTGATGTATGTAAAGTGCTGCGGCATATGTTAGCGCTATATAAAAATAAAGATTGTTATTTTTTTGACACTTTACATACATCAGCAACACTGTCCCAATCTAAACTCCCTGTCCGTAGGTCTTCGGAGGTGGGATAAAACCCATAACGACGATCGATGACACTTTAAATTCATGTAATCAATGCAGATCACTGAGATGCACTCAGAATGGGATGGCTGGAGCAGTTGTCTATCACCTGCCTCCTTGGAAGGGTTCTCCCCCAACACGGTGACGCACAGAGGGGCACATGGAGAAGTGAACAGAGCACCTGGAGCACGGGAAAGAGCTCATGGAGGAACGCAGGAAACGCATGGAAAAGCGCACGGAAGAGAGCACGGAATAGAACACGGAATGCACGGAAGAGAACACGGAATGCACGGAAGAGAACACGGAATGCACGGAAGAGCGCACGGAAGAGCGCACGGAATGCACGGAAGAGCGCACGGAATGCACGGAAGAGAGCACGGAAGAGAGCACGGAAGAGAGCACGGAAGAGCGCACCGAATGCATAGAAGAGCGCATGGAATGCATGGAAGAGCGCACGGAAGAGAGCACGGAATGCACGGAAGAGAGCACGGAATGCATGGTAGAGCACACGGAAGAGAGCACGGAATGCATGGAAGAGCACACGGAAGAGAGCACGGAATGCATGGAAGAGCACACGGAAGAGAGCACGGAATGCATGGAAGAGCACACGGAAGAGAGCACGGAATGCATGGAAGAGCACACGGAAGAGAGCACGGAATGCATGGAAGAGCGCACGGAAGAGAGCACGGAATGCATGGAAGAGAGCACGGAATGCATGGAAGAGCGCACGGAAGAGAGCACGGAATGCATGGAAGAGCGCACGGCAGAGAGCACGGAATGCATGGAAGAGCGCATGGAAGAGAGCACGGAATGCATGGAAGAGCGCACGGAAGAGAGCACGGAATGCATGGAAGAGCGCACGGAAGAGAGCACGGAATGCATGGAAGAGCACAGAATACATGGAAGAGAGCACGGAATGCATGGAAGAGCGCACTGAAGAGCACGGAATGCATGGAAGAGCGCACGGAAGAGAGCACGGAATGCATGGAAGAGCGCACGGAAGAGAGCACGGAATGCATGGAAGAGCGCACGGAAGAGAGCACGGAATGCATGGAAGAGCACAGAATACATGGAAGAGAGCACGGAATGCATGGAAGAGCGCACTGAAGAGCACGGAATGCATGGAAGAGCACAGAATGCATGGAAGAGCACAGAATACATGGAAGAGAGCACGGAATGCATGGAAGAGCGCACTGAAGAGCACGGAATGCATGGAAGAGCGCACTGAAGAGCACGGAATGCATGGAAGAGCGCACTGAAGAGCACGGAATGCATGGAAGAGCGCGCGGAAGAGAGCACGGAATGCATGGAAGAGAGCACGGAATGCATGGTAGAGCACACGGAAGAGAGCACGGAATGCATGGAAGCGTGCACGGAAGAGAATACGGAATGCATGGAAGAGTGCACGGAAGAGAGCACGGAATGCATGGAAGAGAGCACGGAAGAGAGCACGGAATGTATGGAAGAGCGCACTGAAGAGAGCACGGAATGTATGGAAGAGCGCACTGAAGAGAGCACGGAATCCATGGAAGAGCGCTCGGAAGAGAGCACGGAATGCACACGGAAGAGCACAGAATACATGGAAGAGAGCACGGAAGAGAGCACGGAATGCATGGAAAAGAGCACGGTGCACACGGAAGAACACATGGAGCCCCGGCTGGTGCATAGACCGTCCGCTCAATACTGCGCCTATGGGGACCTCCACCATCCGCGCTGCGGATATGAGATGCGCAGAGAGATTAGGGCTCGGCTCTAACGTCTCCCCTGTACAATGGGTAACACTTGCTTCCGCTTTCTTAGTTCCGTACAACTGGGGGGCGTAGTTGAGCGGCGGACTAACAGGAAGTGGCTGCTGACGTACGTCCTGCCCGGGAAGCAGCCGCCTTCCTGAGGTGCTGGAGAGGTGGGGAGGCTGCGTGTGACGGGTGAGAACACCCCGCTGCCGCTGTATACGACCCTGTTTGGCTCCCGTTCATTGCAATCTCCGGGGAGAGCAGGCGGAACGTCGCCGCGCTGAGGACGAGTTGCCGGTCGGACACGTTGCTGGTGCACAATCACAGTTCCGGCCGAGGAAGAGGATGAGTCGTGGGGAGCGGCGGCTGTAAGACACTACGAGACCTAGCGTGCACGCTGAGCCATGGAGAAGCCGGCCCTGCAGACCGTTTACCAGGCCGTGCAGGCGCTCTACCACGACCCGGACCCCAGCGGAAAGGAGAGGGCATCGCTGTGGCTAGGAGAGCTGCAGAGATCGGTGAGAGGCCTCATGGACGATTCCTGGGGGACAGGGCATCACACGTACAGCATGGAGCAGCCGGATGGAGCAGTCTGCCCTGGCACAGAGGGCACTGGGGACAGCTGGCATGCAGGCACCAACCATATCAGACACCCCCCGGACTGGGCGCACGCCTGTCCCCCCGGACTGGGCGCACGCCTGTCCCCCCGGACTGGGCGCACGCCTGTCCCCCCGGACTGGGCGCACGCCTGTCCCCCCGGACTGGGCGCACGCCTGTCCCCCCGGACTGGGCGCACGCCTGTCCCCCCGGACTGGGCGCACGCCTGTCCCCCCGGACTGGGCGCACGCCTGTCCCCCCGGACTGGGCGCACGCCTGTCCCCCCGGACTGGGCGCACGCCTGTCCCCCCGGACTGGGCGCACGCCTGTCCCCCCGGACTGGGCGCACGCCTGTCCCCCCGGACTGGGCGCACGCCTGTCCCCCCGGACTGGGCGCACGCCTGTCCCCCCGGACTGGGCGCACGCCTGTCCCCCCGGACTGGGCGCACGCCTGTCCCCCCGGACTGGGCGCACGCCTGTCCCCCCGGACTGGGCGCACGCCTGTCCCCCCGGACTGGGCGCACGCCTGTCCCCCCGGACTGGGCGCACGCCTGTCCCCCCGGACTGGGCGCACGCCTGTCCCCCCCGGACTGGGCGCACGCCTGTCCCCCCGGACTGGGCGCACGCCTGTCCCCCCGGACTGGGCGCACGCCTGTCCCCCCGGACTGGGCGCACGCCTGTCCCCCCGGACTGGGCGCACGCCTGTCCCCCCGGACTGGGCGCACGCCTGTCCCCCCGGACTGGGCGCACGCCTGTCCCCCCGGACTGGGCGCACGCCTGTCCCCCCGGACTGGGCGCACGCCTGTCCCCCCGGACTGGGCGCACGCCTGTCCCCCCGGACTGGGCGCACGCCTGTCCCCCCGGACTGGGCGCACGCCTGTCCCCCCGGACTGGGCGCACGCCTGTCCCCCCGGACTGGGCGCACGCCTGTCCCCCACTCGCCCATCATACAGACATGTAAACTGTGATCCTACAGCAGCTATTGAGCCATCACCTTTCTCCTGTAGGTGTCTACAGTCTGCCCATTTGATCCTAGCAGTCTTCTTCCGTTGGCATGCATCACCCATAGGGTGCCACTCGTGTATTTTAATGCCTTCCTCCTCGATGTCTGATCTCTGTCGGCGCTCTATGGACCTGTTGATTCATCTTACACCTGGCTTATATGCCAAAACTGTGAATGATGGTTTTTCCGTCCACACAGACCTCCATGCCAAAGCGGTACAGGATTGGGACGAGGAGATGTAGTGGTGCAGCCTCAGGATATGGGCGGTGCACAGAATATATTATACACTATTTTGATGTTGCTCATGTGCCCTCTATAGTCTTATAGATTCTTCCAGTTTGGATTTATTCTGTTTTTCTTTATTTTCAGCCCAGTCTGCTGAATGGCTCTGGACGTCTACTGCTGATATGCAGGGAACGTTGCCTGATTTTCTTTGCTGTCTCGTTCATAGGTGTATGCTTGGGAGATCTCGGACCAGTTGCTGCAGATTCACCAGGATGTGGAGTCTTGCTACTTTGCAGCACAAACCATGAAAATGAAGATTCAGACCTCTTTTTATGAACTGCCCGCAGACTCCCACGCTTCCCTGCGGGACTCCTTGCTGTCTCATATACAGAACTTGAAGGACATGTCACCGGTCATTGTAACTCAGGTACAGTTGTATGCACTTTACTTCTGTTGACTTCCGGCCAATCTTTTCTACACTTTTTGCACAATATTTTGTCAAACATGATAAAATTCCTATAATCTGTATTGGATCAAACGCCTTCCTTTTTTTAGGTTGTGTTTCCTTTACATCCACTTTGAAAGAACCAAAAATGGCACAGGTATTTGGAAATACTGATTTTTATCTGCCTCCCAGGAATTTTTCTTTTTTACTTACATAGCTCATGGACTCACAGGTCTCCTAGCCCAAATTTACAGCCTCATAGATGGGTCAAAAGACCCACATTCAGTCCCTGCTTTACAGACCATGACCTGAGGCAGTCTGATTGGGGCCTTTTAAAGGGAACCTGTCAGCAGATTTGGGGCCTATAAGATGCGGCCACCACCAGTGGTCTCTTATATACAGCATTCTAACATGCTGTATATAAGAGCCCAGGCTGCTGTTTAGAACGTAAAAATCACTTTATAAGGGCTCTTTTCCATTTGCGTACCGCTTCAAATGTGGGAGCATTGGAGCGATATGCTATGACCCTCTGCTGCGGGTGTCAGCCGAGGGTCATGCGACTGATGCATCACAGGAGCGAAGAAGAGGGAGGAAGCGCTTTATCCCCATCTCCTCCGTTCTATGTCTCTGCGTTCACCACACTGAAGGTCGCATAACATGCGAGTGCTGTGCGATTTTACACACATGTGAACCGAGACTGCAAAACGCAGCATGCTGCGATTGTACTGAGAGCCCAATTCGTTTGTAGAGAAAAAACGGGACAGAGGAAAGTGCTTCATTGATTAACACTGGTGCGAGTGCAATCCAATTTTTTTTATCAGATTGCACTCACACATGAAAATCGCAGGTGGAAAAGAGCCCTACTACTCACCTAAGGGGCGGTGTGGTGCAAACCAGTCGGATGGGTGTCTGTTCTCCGGTCCGGCACCTCCTCTTTCGGACATCTTTGTCCTCCTTTTTCTGAAGCCTGGGTTCATGACGCGTCCTACGTCATGCACATGAGCCGACATTGAGGTCCTGCGCAGGCGCACTACAATACTTTGATCTGCCCTGCTCAGAGCAGATCAAAGTGCGCCTGTACAAGACCTCAATGCTGGCTAGTGTGGATGACGTAGGACGCGTCATGCACCCAGGCTTCATTAGAAGGAGGACAAACATGGCCGAAAGAGGAGGCGTTGATACCGGAGAACGGAGACACCCATCCGACCAGTCTGCACCACACCCACCGTTAGGTAAGTATTATAAAGTGATATGTGTTCTGTACAGCGTCCTGGACTCTTCTATACAGCATGTTAGAATGCTGTATATAAGAGCCCACTGGTGGTGCCGCAGCTTATAGGCCCCAAATCTGGTGACAGGTTCCCTTTAATGTTTATTTCTAATTTTGTATGAACACTTGTTGATTGATTCTGGAAGCTGTAACATCTCATATCAAGTTCTTGGAATCCAAGGCTGAAAGGGTTAATTCATTGTGTAATGAAGCATTCATCACCTTTCTAGGATACTTTGGGTTTCATATCCACCACATTTTAAAGATCTCCTCTTGCTTTAATGTGTCTTGTAAATATTGAGACCTAAAGCTTTTGTGCACATGGTCATACACGAGAACTTGTCATTGAGTGTCAGGTTTACATAGAGACTTGTAAATCTTGGGATTTCTGGATTGCGCCATGATATTGCAGAGATTTTCCTATACAGTACTTCATGAGGTATTATATGCTGCTTATGGGTCCATAAAAGTCTCTCCATGTGGTGGGGTATGATATAGGCATGTAGAAGAGTGCTTACAGTCTCACAGGCTAGGATCTTACGGGTTGGTCACCTTCCAACAGAAATGTGCAAAAATCCATGTAATCAAGTTACTTGGCTGCGGATAGAGGGACCAGACTTGTTCGTCATACACCTATGTAGTCACACTGTGCACAGCACTACTCATCTGCTGGTTACTAGTGCCGTGCACAGTGCGCTTGCCTGCCACTGATGTACATTTTCCTCCTTAGTGGCCATATTTTGGACCAGTGCCATCCTGTGTGGAAACAGCACAAGTGGTGAGCGAGCCCTACCATGTTCAATACTCATAAAGAGCAATTGGTGTTCGGATGGGCACAACTCCAGTGAAATGGAAGTCAATGGAGAATTTGAGTATTTTTCCAGATTTCCCAGAAGAATGCTCGAGTTCCCCATTGACTTCCATTATACTCAGGTAGTCAAGTTGCGCCCATCCGAGTTACGAGTACCAAGCACCCGAGCGTGGTAGTGTTCACTCATCACTAGGCAGCACTTGTGGTACGGGGCCGTTGGAGCTCCAGTGACAATTAGGAAATTCTAGTAACATGGATGTTTGCTACTCAGAAATGTTTTCTATCTCCCAGAGGATTGCTTCCGCCGGATACTGCACAGTATTACACGCAGTATTAGATGTAAGCTTTCATGCACTGTGCAATCAGGAGAGAATGGTGAAGAATGTCCTGATAATATATGGAAACATCTGAGGACGCGCCCTTCTAGATTATTTTTCATGACCAGTAGTGTGAGGACTCCCTTGTAATGGTAGGTTCTGCTGTTTCAGCCACACCCATGACCTTCCGTGTGGTAAAGGATGTAGGAGCTTTGTGCTGGCGCTGCCCCAGGTCACTGCCAGTGCTGCTGTGTGTAGGAATGTTCACAATGGGGCCATCATGGCTTTCATTATCAAATCCCATCCTGAAGCCTCATTACAGGAGCTGTCATCCATTGATTATAGTGCTAGAATCAACTGGAGTAAGAGGAAGACTTATCGGGGTGGTTTTATCAAAGCAATTACCTCACAATTCTGAGGTAAATTGCTTTGAACGGTCAGAAGAATGTGGTGTGACTGAATTGGGCAGCAATTTGGAATTTTCACTCAGTTTCTCTCAGCTCCACCAAACTAGGAAAAGTTAGGATGGGACAACACAGCTTGTCTAATACATACTGCAGAAATCTCACTCCAGTCAGGGACTAGGGTCAGATTTGTGGTGCGGCACACGCCACTCGTCAGACGCTCACGACTCATTAAGAACTGTCACCTAATGAATCAGGAGCATATCTCTTACATGTCTCTCATGAAGACCAGTGAGAAATTCACCCATCTTGATGAATTGGGGCCCGTGTGTATGTACAGGAGTCTTTTTTTGCCATGAAGTGTTATAACAATGGTGCAAAAGATGGCTCCTGTATTGTATTTGTAGTGGAAAAGTAAAGCCGTTCTCCTTGGCAGCCAATTAGTTTTCGTTTTTATGTTTAATGGCCTCTTAAATCGCACGAGCTGTGGGCAGATTTTCCATTTCTGCTTTTGATGCTCATGCAGACATCTGTGCCAATCGGTCATGGCATGGTCGTGGGTCTTGACTGGAGTGTGGCGGCTTCATTTATTTTCATAAAGCTGTCGCTCTCTGGTTGGGAGTGCCGCGGCCAGTCCATGCATTGTGGTCTGAGATCGGACTGAAATCTATGAGTGCCTACATGAGCTCTAAGAAGTTCTGTAAAATCCCTACCATTCGTGATGGAGCTGTGTGGCACATGCCAGGCGACCACATTTACCTGTAAGAGAAGGGAATATATTGGTCTGGGCCATTGCTGCTTTGTTAAGGATATGTTCTGTAACTCTGGTGAAGAAAAGTGCTCTTTACTGTAGCACAGCATCTCTTAAGGGCTGTATACCCAAACAGGCCATGGTTCAGGATTTTCTTGGTACTGGAGAGGTGTAACGATTAGTGTCCTCCATAGCATATCCTGAAATCAGGACCTGTTGGGGGTTCTGGAGATGGGAAATGCCGCTGTACCACAGTAAGTGTTTTTTGAGGCAGGACAATGCCCTATGTGCCAAGCAGGGCACCCAAAAATCTAGTCCTATGTTCTTGAATGAAGCTCATGCCATTGTGATATGAGAACGGAGGGTGATCTGCTCCGAGGAGTAGAGACTGTTCTGACCACCTTTCGGGAGCAATTCCATATTAATACAAATGGTTTTGGAATGAAAAGTACCCCCAGTACACAGACACCTACTGGTTCCCAACACTTTTGCCTGTCTTTATAATTTCTCGATAACGCTCCACATTGCATTTTTGATTGTTAATAAATGAAGCAATGTTTGCTTTTGTCGTTTAGCTGGCTTTAGCAATAGCAGATCTGGCCCTGCAGATGGCTTCTTGGAAAGGCTGTGTGCAGACACTTGTAGAAACGTAAGTACTTTCCTCCGGCTGCCCTTTGTGAACGTATCTGTCCTCCATAATGATGTCCTGTTCCTCACTGAGCCGATGTTTTCTCCAGGTATAGTAATGATGCCTCGTCATTACCCTTCCTCTTGGAGATCCTTACTGTGCTGCCTGAGGAGGTGCATAGCCGATCCCTGCGAATCGGTGCTAATCGTCGCTCTGAGATCATTGAGGACCTGGCATTTTACTCCAGCACTGTGGTTTCTCTTCTGGTATGGAAACTTAGTTCTTTACTATGTTGATGTAGGCGGTGCCCTGTGGGATGCTGATACTAGGTTGAAAAGCACTTCAGATAACCTTTTGCAATTTTCATTTTTTACTAATGTTAATCCCCAAAAACAAATTGTATAACAGACATATTAGGCCGGTTTCACACATCCGGCTTTTCGCCGGTTTGCCGGATTCGGCGCATGCCAGTACAGTGTATACATTATAATGGCAGCGCCGCAACTTCCGGGTCACATGCTCCAGTGACATGACAGCACGTGACTGGCGCTTGTCGTGCTGCCATTGTACTGTATACACTGTACTGGAGTGCGCCGAATCCGGCAAATCGGCGAAAAGCCGGATGTGTGAAACTAGCATTACTTGAAGCTGAATTTGGATCACTTTACTGTGACTGCTTCTATTGTGGGTGAAGCTTTTAAAATACAAGTCTGTCATACGGATTAATCCCATCCTACAAAGTTGTTGTATACCGCTAGCATATGCCTTCCCATAAATCAATGTGGCTCCAAGTAGTGTATCCCCCATACTGATCATAAAGTGATGGCAGCTTTTAGCAATGTGCTGTCAGTTTAGTAGATAGGAATACTCCATTTTTTTTTTCCATGCATTGGAGTGGTGCTTTAAGAATAAGTCCCCTGTCGTATACTCTCCTGCTGGTGGCTTCACCTTTTGCCAAAGCCACTCTAGTGCCATCTTGTTCCCCTTAACTTCTGACTGGCCTGAAGACAGAAGTTATATCACAAGCTCCCAATGCATCTCTGAGAGCCAAAACAAGGCTCTCATAGACTTCTGTTGCGTTGTGGTCTCTGGCGCTCTCCATGAAACACTGGATCTGCCTGCACAAATCGCTGAGCCCTACCAGAGCAGCGGCGATAGATGAAGCCTCCAGAAGATAAGTATATGACCAGGAACAGGGAGCTTAGATTGAAAGCACCACTCCAGCTGTGCTGTGTTTGGCCCTAACTTTCTTATGTGGGGGGGCCTAGACTGTAGTCGTCACTAATGGTTAGCTGCCCATTGCTTTCCTGCTGTTGGGAAACGCCTAGCATTCAGGGCAGAGGATCACAGCAGCTTATATGCAGCAAGACCAACTTGATTATGTAAGAATTCGTCCAGCTGGGATATACGCTTCTAAGCGGAGACTGTTCTTTGCGTGTAGAGTAGGATTGTTCCCCACTAAAATAATTAAGTACCCCTCTGTTTATATCAATGTTGTGTGAAACTTAATTTTATATTGGGTCATTCCGTGTCAAGTGGACCAGTGGTCCCCACTCGACGTTCTCCGATTTTGCTGAAAATTTATAAGGATGTACATGTATGTTTGAAAAGAGGTTCTGTAAATTTTTAGGGCCAGATCTCAAATATATTGGGCACTGTTGACCTTTCACTGGAGGCCCCCCCCAAGCCTGCGGCTTCAGCTAAGAGGATTTTGCAAACTTTGGCACATAGCCATTAGAGTTCTATACTGGCTATGATACTGAAATTTGGCATACTAGCTCAACTTTTGCTGCTAAACGCGATAAAATTATTACCGGCTATGACAAAACAATATTTCGGCCGCAATTTTGTGTCAAAGTAGCTTGCAAAACGCCTCGCATAAAATTTATGCCAAACTTTGCCCATATATAACTCAAGACCAAAAACCAATAGGAACTGGTGCTTTACCCTGTACAACAAACATCTTCATGACTTTGCATTGCTGCAATATCACGGTCAAAGCATATGTATTTGTGGAAATATTCACACCCACATATGATGAAAAACTTAAAAAAAACGAATTTTACCTATTTTTAGGTCAAATTTCCCAAAAAGGGTACCCCTAAAATATATTAATTCTGTTATTTGAAAGAGCACATTTTTCTCTATAAGGATCATTGGGGTTTTTTTTTGGAGTCTCTCCATTTAAGAAAAGAAAAATGCCACTGAACATGGTGTTATTTATTAATACGCAATGAATGCTAACTGCACTATTCAAACCCTTGCGTTGGTCCATGGTGGTTATACCACAACCAATTCACTAAGAATTGGTATTATAATCCTATTAAGAATTGTAATAATGCTGTCTTTCGAGAATTGGCAGCCCCATCGCCTAGGAGCCATGGCCGATAGCCGTGCAAGGCCAGCCGCGGGTGGTCTCTTTATCGCAGGTTCCAAAGCCTGAGGGTGGGTGTCTTTGCCTAGGATCCCAAGCCTAATATTGGGTATCTTTTGTTGGTTCCCAAGCCATAATGTTCAGTCTAAGTAAGTGGTCTGGAATTGTTGCTGAATTTGCAATGAAAGATGAAGGGTCATTTGACACCCTTGTTGCAGTCCACACTTTCTTAACAGTAATTGTGGAGTATCTCAAGACTCTCATCAATGGGATTCATCATATCCACTACTTCAGTGATGGATCTGCAGCCCAGTACAAAAATTTCAAAAATTTTCTCAACTGGTGCCATCACAATGCTGATTTCAATATCAGCGCTGAATGGAATTTTTTTGGTACCAGTCATGGAAAGTCGCCCTGTGATGGGATTGGAGGGACAGCAAAGAGGTTGGCAGCTCGTGCCAGTCTTCAACGCCCAACTGAAAACCAAATACTGACCCCGGTGGATTTATTCAACTTTTGCAACGAGCAACTGCATGGAATCAAGTTTTTTTTTTTGTTCCAAAAGAAAAAATTGACGAAATACGGGTAGTTCAAGAGGAAAGGTTCAAAGATGGACATACAATTGCTGGAACAAGAGAAAATCACCAGTTTGTGCCAATTGAAGACAAAAAGATTCGTATTTCAAGGGTGTTAAATGACCCATCATCTTTCATTGCCCATGTAGATGGATCTGTCAGATCAGAAATGCCTTTTGTGCCAATTGCAAACCTCCAGCCAGGGCAATACATTGCCTGCATTTACGATAGGAACTGGTGGATTGGAAATATTTCTGAAATTTCAGTCGACGACCATGATGCATTAATACATTTTATGCATCCTCATTGACCAGCTAGCTTCTTTCACTGGCCTGTGAGAAATGATACATGCTGGATTCCCGAGCAGTCAATCATTGCAATAATTCCAGCACCAGCAATGGGCCGACAATACAGCTTCTCTGAACCCATTATGTTGCAAATTCAGCAACAATTCCAGACCACTTACTTAGACTGAACATTATGGCTTGGGAACCAACACAAGATACCCAATATTAGGCTTGGGATCCTAGGCAAAGACACCCACCCTCAGGCTTCGGAACCTGCGATAAAGAGACCACCCGCGACTTGCCTTGCACGGCTATCGGCCATGGCTCCTAGGCGATGGGGCTGCCAATTCTCGAAAGACAGCATTATTACAATTCTTAATAGGATTATAATACCAATTCTTAGGGAATTGGTTGTGGTATAACCACCATGGACCAACGCAAGGGTTTGAATAGTGCAGTTACCATTCATTGCGTATTAATAAATAACACCATGTTCAGTGGCATTTTTCTTTTCTTAAATGGAGAGACTCCAAAAAAAACCCCAATGATCCTTGTAGAGAAAAATGTGCTCTTTCAAATGATAACAGAATTAATATATTTTAGGGGTACCCTTTTTGGGAAATTTGACCTAAAAATAGGTAAAATTCGGTGTTTTTAAGTTTTTCATCATATGTGGGTGTGAATATTTCCACAAATACATATGCTTTGACCGTGATATTGCAGCAATGCAAAGTCATGAAGATGTTTGTTGTACAGGGCAAAGCACCAGTTCCTATTGGTTTTTGGTCTTGAGTTATATAT
Source organism: Anomaloglossus baeobatrachus (assembly GCF_048569485.1). Classification (NCBI taxonomy): domain Eukaryota; kingdom Metazoa; phylum Chordata; class Amphibia; order Anura; family Aromobatidae; genus Anomaloglossus; species Anomaloglossus baeobatrachus. The sequence continues at coordinate 419,594,336 of NC_134356.1, read as the reverse complement.
GGGCAAAGTTTGGCATAAATTTTATGCGAGGCGTTTTGCAAGCTACTTTGACACAAAATTGCGGCCGAAATATTGTTTTGTCATAGCCTGTAATAATTTTATCGCGTTTAGCAGCAAAAGTTGAGCTAGTATGCCAAATTTCAGCATCATAGCCAGTATAGAACTCTAATGGCTATGTGCCAAAGTTTGCAAAATCCTCTTAGCTGAAGCCGCAGGCTTGGGGGGGGGCCTCCAGTGAAAGGTCAACAGTGCCCAATGTATTTGAGATCTGGCCCTAAAATTTACAGAACCTCTTTTCAAACATACATGTACATCCTTATAAATTTTCAGCAAAATCGGAGAACGTCGAGTGGGGACGATTTTTAAAACTGGTCCACTTGACACGGAATGACCCTATTTCTTTCTTGTCTTTACCAGTAACTATTACTTGGGCTCAATACACACTATTGAGCACAGCTTATTAGATATTTGGTGCTGCTTCTATTGGGATCGGTGCATGATGACTGTTTCCTTTTCCTTTTTCTCCTCTTTAGATGAACTGCGTAGAAAAGTCTGCTGGCAATGAAAAAATGCTGATAAAAACCTTCAAATGTTTGGGCAGCTGGTTTAATTTGGGGGTCCTAGACAGCAATTTCATGGCAAACAATCGGCTCTTGCTGCTCCTCTTCCAGGTCCTGGTAAGCCATGGTGCAGGCCATTGATTGCATGGGGTTGTCGAGTTTTGTGTGAAGACCCTCCTCACTTTTGTTTTGAGCTTCCGCTTGATGTCTGCCAGGAAAGCTCCTGACATGCACTATCGATGGAAGGCTGGCCTATGTCTTTACAGTGAGTTACGGTGCCCTTAGGCTTCCATTGTAAGCAGTGCACAGTGCTGAATACATAATGTGCAACTCTCCTTTCCAGATTAGCGGCATGGAGTCTAATTAAGTTCTCAAAGCAAAATTGAAAAGCATTGTACCTGCAAATACCCATAGTAAAGCTGTTCCTCCTCTTCAGAATCAGTGGGGAGCAGAGGTGGTGGGGTGAGACCTCCCTGCTGTCTGCCCTCACTTTTTGTCTGGCAGTGCTGCTTGTTCGGGAGTGCGTGTTGGCTGCAGTCCAATCCTGAGATAGTATAACTAGACCTGAGGTGTCACAGCCCTAAGAGCTCAAAAAGAGGAGTGGGAACGCACAGCCAAACAAAGTAATAATAATGAAAACGTGAGGGTGCACTGTCTGCTGCAAAGCAAGGCACAAGAGAAAGGAAGCAGGCAACGGCACTCACAAATAATGCATAGCATGTAGAAAATACCAATATTTTATTGAAAAAACACTTATTAAAACCACTTAAAAAGTACATCACAAGACACCAATGTAATACCATTAGATATGGAAATAGCCCCAGCCTGAAAATCATCCAACAAGGCCTGTGGCCTTCAGGACATATTAGGCAATATCCATCACTTTCTAAACAATTAGAGGCTGGAAAGGAATGATAAAGGACAAGCCTACCATCAGACAATATCATTTACCATGGTATACACAAAACCGACAGGTGTCCGGTAGACCCCCCCCCCCCCCCCCCCAACAATGCTTTAAGGGTATGTATATATACCCTATCATTGTTGGATGATTTTCAGGCTGGGGCTATTTCCATATCTAATGGTATTACATTGGTGTCCTGTGATGTACTTTTTAAGTGGTTTTAATAAGTGTTTTTTCAATAAAATATTGGTATTTTCTACCTTATATGCTATGCATTATTTGTGAGTTGAGTGCCGTTGTCTGCTTCCTAAGAGCCACTGCTTGAGTACACTAGAGCGCGGCTGCACCAAGGATCAGAGACTGCGCCAAGGAGCACCACACGCTGCTCCGGCCGAGCACGAGCCTGTACTGAGACGCAGGGTATGCTGGGAGCGAGGCCTTGCTCTCATCAATCTCCGTATTCTGCCAGAACACAGCGGAATATAAAATCCACACACAACCGTGGTACAAATGGGGAACGGGGTAGAGGTGGTAGTTCAGAAAATAGTAAAACATATAAAATTGTTGAAGCTATTTGATGCAATAAAATCCTAAATTACTTTTTCACTGACCCCATTTGGCCTCTGTTGGACAAATGGAGTCTTAGGGATATGTGTGGTGTATACGTCGGGTGCTTTTCCCAGCATATGGAGGAAGTGTATGGCTAGGACATGATGAGAGCTTGCTATGTTACTATTTACTGGCTGCTGATTTTGTTTCACAGCATGTTATGTTGACCCTTGTGTCGTACTGACAAGTTGTGTACTTCACAGCTCTTATTGTGATGGCCGTGACCCGACAATATGAAGTTTCATGTTTTACTGTAGCTTGTACTCTTGACCACATTGAGGTGTCTTGTCTTTGCAGCAACAGGACCAGACCCCTTCCAATCTTCATGAAGCTGCTTCTGATTGTGTCTGTTCTGCTCTCTACGCTATTGAAAATGTTGAGATCCACCTGAACCTGGGAAGGCAGCTCTTCCAGGGAGTGCTCACACTTGAACCAGCATATCACATGGCGGTGGCCCGAGAGGACATGGACAAGTAAGATACAGAATACAGTAACAGGCTGGGTGTTGACTTGGTGAAGGAGTAATGTAAAGGTGACTTATATATAAAATAACAATCCGTGTACATTACAAATGTGATAACCCACCATTTTCTGAGCTCACTTCTAGCCTGGCATCTGTGCACGTCTGGCCGCTCCGCACAGGGACGTTTACTGCCCGTGTTGTGTCGCTCCTATGCCTTTCCATGAGAAGTTGCCATTTCTCCTTTTCAGAGAGATTATTGCTTCTCAGAGGAAAATGACAGTCGTGACATGATTGCTGGCATATCCAAGTCTAGCTGCTATGGACAACGCTTCCCAATATCACAGTTTGGACCAGTAGTGTGCTGTAATGAACACTAAAAGATGGAAAAGAATTTTATCATGGTTGTCACCTATGAGTTGGTACCTCAGAATCCAAAAGTAATTGTCACTTTGCCAGTGCTCAGTCACATTAGATGAATTTGCTACAGTCTAAATGTGAGACACAGAATCGCAGCCTTTCCTTATTGTAAGAATGCCCACATCAGTAAGGGTGTGTTCACACTGTCACCTGTGTGTCTTCAGTTACCTGCACACAGCAGGACACTGTGAAGGAGCCCTAATAAGAGTTTTTGCACTGAAAGGGAATCTGTTCGCAGGATTTCACCCCCAGAATATTCATGTGCACATGAAGCTCTATCAAAGACAAGTCCAGTAATACCTTTACATGACCAGTCCATTCCTCCATTACTGAGAAATCAGTGTTTGAATTGCTATGCAAATGGTTACGGTACATCAATGCAGCGTCAGTCACTCCAGCTCTATAGCCCTCCCAGTGCTGCCTCTTCCTCCTTGACAGATGGCTCCTTTGCCTAAATTCGCATAGTATATAGGCAATCTGGAGGCAATGCTGGGCGGGGAATAGAGCTGGACTGACAGATGCTTCAGGTCTACAGCCACATTTGCATATCCCGTCAAACGCTGAATCTCAGTAACAGGACTTAACATATAAGGGTATGTGCCCATGAGCATGGTTTGCAGCGTTTTGGATGTAGTGTGTTTTCGCTGCGTCCAGAACGCTGCATTGTACAGTACAAGCACAGTGGATGAGATATCTAGAAATTCCGTACCCACTGTGCTTGTTTTTTCGCCAGCAAACACTTACCTGCGGTGAGTCTTTCCAGACCGCAGCATGTCAATTGTTTGCTGTGGATTCGCATGCGTCCTCCGTAGGGAGAACAGAAGCAAGAGACCGCATTGCACGGAACCCTGATCATGGGTATGAGCAGCAGTGTTCTCCTGCGGAGGAGACTCACAGCCCTGCAGGTCAGGACCCTCTGCGTCCAGGATGCAGGGTTCAGGAGAATTTGTGGAGATAATCTATCCAGCTCACAAGTGTGGTATATCAGGATACTGATTAGACAGAATGATTATTGCTCAGCTGTGCCTTAGGCTGGCCACAATAAGAGGCCACTCTAAAATGTGCAGTTTTACAGTATTGGGAGGGCCTGGGGGTGGTCCGATAACCAGTCAGTATCTGATGTCCCCACCATTTGCCTCATGCAGTGCAACACATCCTTCACACACACAGAGTTGATAAGGGTGTTGATTGTGGCCTGTGGGAGGTTGGTCCACTCCTCTTCAATGGCTGCTATGTTTCTGTATATTGGCAGGAACTTGAACAAGCTGTCGTATACACCGATTCAGCACCTCCCATATATGCATAATGAGTGACATGTCCAGTGAGTATACGGCCCATGTAAAAATTGGGATGTTTTTAGCTTCCAGGAATTGTGCACAGATCCTTGCAACATGGACACATGCATTCACATGCTGCAACATGGTGATTGATGTGGATGAATGGCATAACAATGGGCATCAGGATTTTGTCACGGTATCTTCGCGCATTCAAAGCGGCATTAATAAAATGCACTTGCCCATACCATAACCCCACCACCACCACCATGGGCCACTTAATTCACAACGTTGCCATCAGAAAACCACTCACCCACACAACACCACACACACAGTCGGCCATCTGCCCTGTACACTGTACACCGAGATTCATCTGTGAAGAGAAAACCTCTCCAACGAGCCAGATGCCATGCAATGTGAGCATTTATCCACACAAGTCAGTTACGACAACGAACTGCAGTAAGGTGGAGACCCCGATGAGGACGGTGCGCATGCAGATGACCTTCCCTGAGTCGGTTTCTCACAGTTTGTGCAGAAATTATTTGGTTAACCAAACTGATTGTTGTACAGTAGCAGCTGTTTGGGTGGCTGGTCTCCTGACAATCTTGGAAGTGAAGATGCTGGATATTGACGTCCTGGGATGGTGTGGTTACACGTGGTCTGTTGTTGTGAGGCCGGTTGGATGTACTACTTAATTCTGTGAAATGCCTTTGGAGGCAGCTTATGATAAAGAAATTTACATTCAATTTATGGGTAGCAGTTCTGGTGGACAACTGCACGCTCCCTCAAAACGTTTGACATTTGTGGCATTGAGGGCCTTTTATTGTGGCCAGCCAAAGGCACACCTGTGCAATAATCGTGCTGTCTGATCAGCATCTTGATATGCCATACTTGGGAGGTGGGTGAATTATCTCAGCAAAGGAGAAGTGCTCACAGATTTCGACAAATTTGTGAACAAAATTTTAGAGAAAAAGGCCTTTCTTTGTCGCTCCATTGGGAGACCCAGACAATTGGGTGTATAGCTTCTGCCTCTGGAGGCCACACAAAGTATTACACTTTAAAAAGTGTAACCCCTCCCCTCTGCCTATACACCCTCCCGTGGACCACGGGCTCCTCAGTTTTATGCTTTGTGTGGAAGGAGGCACACATCCACTCATGAATTCTCAGACTTATTTATGTCGGTTGGAAGAAAAGAGGACCCCCACGGGGTCCCCGGCATGTTCCCTTCTCACCCCACTATGTCGGCGGTGTTGTTAAGGTTGAGGTACCCATTGCGGGTACAGAGGCTGGAGCCACATGCCGTCTCCTTCACCATCCCTTAGCGGCTCTGGGAGAAGTGGGATCCTGAGCGGTCTTCCATTTGCTGGGACCGTGCTCCATCCGCAGCCCCTGAGGGAACCTGCCGGACCGGAGCCTCTTCAACCCTAGGGACCGGGCCCTGCAACTTAAAGGTACTCTGTATCCCTGTCGGGGATCGTACAGAGAGCGCACCTTCTTCACGGGAGCCGCGGTAGTTTTAAAACTGAGGAGGCTGGTGGACTTCCGCGCCGACCGTGCCTGCTTGTCGGGCGCGGCCTCAAATTTAGTCCCCGGCTTCACCGCGGCCTAGTCGCAAAAATCCCGCCCCCGGGCCTGCCTGTCAGGGGTAAGGGCGGGTTCTCCGGCATGACGTCGGATGTGAGGGCTGGAGCATCCTGCATGTCTTCCTCCCCCCTCACTGACCACTGTGGGGACCCCAGATTCCCGCTCTTGGCTGGCGCCGCCCTCGGCTCCACTCCTCCCCTGAGAGCTCCGGCGGCCATTTTCTGGCATTCTGCCGGTGGATGCTTCTCAGTGAACAGCTCATCTTTTGCTGAGAAACTCTCTCAGTCCCTTTCTCAATCCATGGCACAATCTTTGGACAAATGGTCTTCTAGGCTCCTGGAGGCATTGCAATCCAGACCGGACCCTTCACAGGCCCCGGTTCCTGTTAGCTTGTCTCCTCCAGGCCCCTCTCGGTCCGCGCCGCAGCGCGCTCCCAGGTTGGCCCCTAGGTCTCAGGCGGAGGACTCCTGCCCGGACCGCAGTCCCAGACCGGCAAAGCGGTCTCGCTGGGACTCTTCCCCGTCTTCCTCACGCTGCTCGGAGGACTCTCAGGAAGACGAGGCGGATGTGGGATCTCAGGGCTCTGACCCTGACTTCGCCCTTAACCTTGATACACCTGAGGGGGATGCCTTAGTAAATGATCTTATCTCATCCATCAACCAGGTGTTGGATCTCTCTCCCCCGCCTCCTCATGTGGAGGAGTCGGCTTCTCAGCAGGAGAAACACCAGTTTCGGTTCCCCAAGCGTACGCGAAATACGTTTTTTGATCACTCTAACTTCAGGGATGCTGTCCAGAAGCCCAGGGCGGTCCCGGACAAGCGCTTTGCTATACGGCATGCTGACACACGTTATCCCTTTCCATCTGAAGTTGTTAAGGGCTGGTCTCACTCTCCCAAGGTGGATCCGCCAGTCTCCAAATTGGCTGCTAGATCCGTTGTGTCTGTCGCAGATGGCTCATCCCTGAAGGATGCCACTGACAGACAGACAGAGCTCTTGGTGAAGTCCATCTATGAGGCCACGGGCGCGTCTTTCGCCCCGGCCTTTGCCGCTGTGTGGGCTCTCCAAGCGATCTCTGCTTGTCTGGCTGAGATTAATGCTGTCACACGGAATTCTGCTCCGCATGTTTCGTCTTTGACTTCCCAGGCATCTGCCTTTTCGTCCTACGCCATGAACGCCGTCCTGGACTCCGCTAGCCGAACGGCTGTAGCATCCGCTAACTCCGTGGCAGTCCGCAGGGCCATGTGGCTGCGCGAATGGAAAGCAGACTCGGCTTCCAAAAGGTTCTTAACTGGTCTGCCTTTTTCTGGCGACCGTTTATTTGGCGAACGATTGGATGAGATTATTAAGGAATCCAAGGGAAAGGAATCCTCCTTACCCCAGTCCAGACCTAAGAAGCCTCCGCAACGAAAAATACAATCAAGGTTTCGGTCCTTTCGTCCCTCCGCCAAGCCACAATCCTCCTCGTCCAACAGGCCGGAGAAAGGCCAGAGGAACTCCTATGCGTGGCGGTCCAAGTCACGCCCCCAAAAGGCCGCAGGAGGCACTGCCTCCAAGACGGCCTCCTCATGACTCTCAGCCTCTCCTAGCCGCATCCTCGGTCGGTGGCAGGCTCTCCCGCTTTGGAGACGCCTGGTGGCCACATGTTCAAGACCGATGGGTGAGAGACATTCTGTCTCAGGGTTACAGGATAGAGTTCAGCTCACGTCCTGCGGCTCGTTTCTTCAGAACCTCCCCGCCCCCCGCTCAGGCCGATGCACTTTTTCAGGCAGTGGACGCTCTGAAGTCAGAAGGTGTTGTGATCCCCGTTCCCTTTCAGGAACGTGGTCGCGGCTTTTACTCCAACTTGTTTGTAGTGCCCAAAAAGGACGGGTCATTCCGTCCCGTTCTGGACCTCAAGCTACTCAACAGACATGTGAGAACCAGACGGTTTCGGATGGAATCTCTCCGCTCAGCCATCGCCTCGTTGTCACAAGGAGACTTCCTGGCATCGATCGACATCAAGGATGCTTATCTCCATGTGCCGATCGCACCCGAACATCAACGTTTCCTGCGTTTCGCCATCGGGGACGAACACCTCCAGTTCGTCGCATTGCCCTTCGGCCTGGCGACAGCCCCACGGGTTTTCACCAAAGTCATGGCATCTGTCGTGGCGGTCCTACACTCTCAGGGCCACTCGGTGATCCCCTACTTGGACGATCTCCTAGTCAGGGCCCCTTCTCGGGTGGCGTGTCAACAAAGCCTTACCGTCGCTCTGGCGACTCTCCAGCAGTTCGGGTGGATCATCAACTTCCCGAAATCCAAGTTGACACCAACCCAATCACTGACTTACCTTGGGATGGAGTTTCACACACAGCCAGCGTTAGTCAAGCTACCGCGGGACAAACAGCTTTCTCTGCAGGCGGGGGTGCAATCACTTCTTCGGAGTCAATCACACCCCTTAAGGCGCCTCATGCACTTCCTGGGGAAGATGGTGGCAGCTATGGAGGCAGTGCCGTTTGCACAATTTCATCTACGGCCACTCCAATGGGATATTCTCCACAAATGGGACAAGAGTGCGGCTTCCCTCGACAAGAACGTCTCTCTTTCCCTCGCGACCAAAACATCACTTCAGTGGTGGCTCCTACCCACATCTCTGTCGGGAGGAAGATCATTCCTACCCCCAACCTGGGCTGTGGTCACCACGGACGCGAGCCTGTCAGGTTGGGGAGCGGTTTTTCTCCACCACAGGGCTCAAGGAACCTGGACTCCGATAGAATCGTCCCTTCAGATCAATATTCTGGAGATAAGGGCAGTATATCTAGCCCTATTGGCTTTCCATCGGTGGCTGGAGGGCAGGCAGATCCGAATCCAGTCGGACAACGCCACTGCCGTCGCCTACATCAATCACCAAGGCGGCACTCGCAGTCGTCTGGCCTTCCAGGAAGTCCGGCGGATTCTGCAGTGGGTGGAAGACACAGGCTCCACCATCTCCGCAGTTCACATCCCGGGCGTAGAAAATTGGGAAGCAGATTTTCTCAGTCGTCAGGGCATGGACGCGGGGGAATGGTCTCTTCACCCAAACGTGTTTCGGGAGATCTGTCGCCGCTGGGGAACGCCGGACGTCGATCTCATGGCGTCACGGCACAACAACAAGGTCCCGGCCTTCATGGCATGGTCTCAGGATCACAGAGCTCTGGCGGCGGACACGTTAGTGCAGGATTGGTCGCAGTTCCGATTGCCGTATGTGTTTCCCCCTCTGGCAATGCTGCCCAGAGTACTACGCAAGATCAGGTCCGACTGCCGTCGCGCCATTCTCGTCGCTCCAGACTGGCCGAGGCGGTCGTGGTATCCGGATCTGTGGCATCTCACGGTGGGTCAACTGTGGGCACTTCCAGACCGCCCAGACTTGCTGTCACAAGGTCCGTTTTTCCATCTGAATTCTGTGGCCCTCAACCTGACTGTGTGGCCATTGAGTCCTGGCTCCTAGCGTCTTCAGGGTTATCTCAGGATGTCATTGCCACCATGAGACAGGCCAGGAAGCCAACGTCCGCCAAGATCTATTATAGGTCTTGGCAAATCTTCCTGTCCTGGTGCACTGCTAACGGTTTTTCTCCATGGCCGTTTGCCTTACCCACATTCCTTTCATTCCTTCAATCTGGAGTGGACAAGGGTTTGTCCCTCGGCTCTATCAAGGGCCAAGTGTCGGCGCTCTCCGTGTTTTTTCAAAAGCGTCTAGCCAGGCTTCCGCAGGTCCGCACGTTCCTGCAGGGGGTCTGCCACATAGTCCCACCTTACAAACATCCGTTGGAACCTTGGGACCTTAACAGGGTCCTGACGGCTCTTCAAAAGCCGCCTTTTGAGCCACTGCGGGATGTCTCTCTCTCCCGTCTTTCGCAGAAGGTGGCCTTCCTAGTGGCAGTCACGTCTCTTCGGAGAGTGTCTGAGCTTGCAGCGCTGTCATGCAAAGCTCCCTTCCTGGTTTTTCACCAGGATAAGGTGGTTCTCCGTCCGTTCCCGGAATTTCTCCCTAAGGTGGTGTCCCCTTTTCATCTCAATCAGGATATCTCCTTGCCTTCCTTTTGCCCTAATCCAATTCACCAGTGTGAAAAGGATTTGCACTCTTTGGATCTAGTGAGAGCACTCCGGTTCTACGTGTCTCGCACGGCGCCCCTGCGCCGTTCAGATGCGCTCTTTGTCCTTGTCGCTGGCCAGCGTAAGGGCTCTCAGGCCTCCAAGTCAACCTTGGCTCGGTGGATCAAGGAACCGATTCTCGAGGCCTACCGTTCTTCTGGGCTTCCACTTCCTTCAGGGTTGAAAGCCCATTCTACCAGAGCTGTAGGTGCGTCCTGGGCTTTTGCGGCACCGGGCGACGGCTCAGCAGGTGTGTCAGGCAGCTACGTGGTCTAGTCTGCACACTTTCACGAAGCACTATCAAGTGCATACCAATGCGTCGGCTGACGCCAGTCTAGGTAGGCGAGTCCTTCAGGCGGCGGTTGCCCACCTGTAAGAGGGGGCCGTTTTTCGGCTCTTTCGATTGAGGTATTCTTTTACCCACCCAGGGACTGCTCTTGGACGTCCCAATTGTCTGGGTCTCCCAATGGAGCGACAAAGAAAAAGGGAATTTTGTTTACTTACCGTAAATTCCTTTTCTTCTAGCTCCTATTGGGAGACCCAGCACCCACCCCTGTGCCCTTCGGGCTGGTTGTTCTTTTGTGTACACATGTTGTTCATGTTGAATTGTTCTTATGGTTCATGGTCTTCAGTTCTCCGAACATCCTTCGGATTGAATTTACCCTAGACCAATTTATAAGCTTTCTCCTTCCTGCTTTTGCACCAAAACTGAGGAGTCCGTGGTCCACGGGAGGGTGTATAGGCAGAGGGGAGGGGTTACACTTTTTAAAGTGTAATACTTTGTGTGGCCTCCAGAGGCAGAAGCTATACACCCAATTGTCTGGGTCTCTCAATAGGAGCTAGAAGAAAAGGAATTTACGGTAAGTAAACAAAATTCCCTTTTTCGTATACGTAGAAAAAGTCTAAGATCTTTTGAGGTCAGCTCATGAAAAATAGGAGCAAAAACAAAATTGTTGCATTTATATTTTTGTTCAGTGTGTATGTACAGTTCAAACCAGAAGTTTATATTTGCCAAACACCAGGATAAGGAGAGCGAGAGAATGTTTTAAGGCATTTTTATTACTTTCTGGAAAGTCAAAAGTTTACATACACTAAGAGTACTTTGCTTTTAAACAATATGGGACAGCCCATATGATGATGTCATGTCTTTGGAAGCTTCTGATAGGTTTATAGGCAACATCTGATTTAATTAGACACCTGTGGATGTATTTTAATGCACATCTGAAACACACTGCTTTTTTTGAGTTTCGCATGATGAGAAAGTCGCATGAAATCGGCCGAGATCTCAGGAAGAGAATTGTGGACTTGCATAAGTCTGGTTCATCCTTGGGTGCAATTTCGAGATACCTGAAGGTACCTCGTTCATCTGTACAAATAATTATGCGCAAGTACAAACAAGCTGGAAATGTCCAGCCATCATATTGCCCAGGAAGGAGACTGGTTTTGTGTACCAGAGATGAACATGCACCAGAGAAGAACGTGCTATGGTTAGGCATGTGCATATCAACCCAAGAACAAAAGCAAAAGACCTTGTGAAGATGCTGGTGGAAGCTGGTAAGATTGTGTCATTATCCACAGTGAAAGGAGTACTATATCAACATGAGCTGAGAGGCCACTCTGCCAGGAAGAAGCCATTACTACAAAAGAAACATAAAAAAGCCAGATTATTGTATGCGAGTTCTCACTGGAACAAAGAACTTAATTTTTGAAGACATGTCCTGTGGTCTGATGAAAGTAAAATACTTTTTGACCATAATGACCATTTACGTTTGGGGAAAAAAGGGGGAAGCTTTGAAGCCTAAGAACACCATCCCAACTATAAAACACGGGGGCGGCAGCATCCTGTTGTGGGGTTGTTTTGCTGCAGGAGGCTGTTTTGCACTTCACAAAATAGATGGCAACATGAGGAAAGAAGACTGTGGCTATATTAAAGAAACATCTCAAGACATCAGCCAGGAACTTAAAGCTTGGGTGTAAATGGGTCTTCCAAATGGACAATGACCCGAAGCATACTGCCAAACTGGTGACAAAGTGGCTTAAGGATAACAAACTCCGTGTTTTGGAGTGGCCATCGCAAAGCCCCGATCTCAATCCTATTGAACATTTAAGCTGAAAGGGCAGGTGCGAGCAAGGCAGCCTACAAACATGGCTCAGTTACACCAGTTCTGTCAGGAAGAATGGACCCAAATTTCGTCCAGCTATTGTGAGAAGCTTGTGGAAGGATATCCAAAATGTTTGACCCAAGTCGTACATTAAGGGTAATGATACCAAATACTAATGAAATGTATGTAAACTTTTGACTTTGCAGAAAGTAATAAAACTCCTTAAGGCTATGTGCGCACTGGGAAATGGAATTTTCTTGAGAAAATTCCGCATGCTCTCAAAGATTACCGCACCCGCGGTAAAAAACCGCGGCAAATCGCACCCGAAAACCACATGCGGTTTGCTGCGGTTTTACCGCGGTATTGTTCGCGGTATTGCCGCAGTTTTGCCGCGTGCGGGTTGGTACATGTGCTTATTGCATTCAATGCAATAAAGCACATTGAAAAAAAATAAAAAAAATAAATCATTTCCTTCTTAGATAGTAATAGATAGATAAAGAGACAGAAGAATAGATTGAGAGAGGGATAGATAGATAGAGGGATAGATAGATAGAGGACAGATCGCTGCATTTCCCACGGTCGGCAGTGAGTTCACATTACCGGCTGTGGGAAATGACCGGTAATTACCTCTGCTGTCTCGCTGAGAGGCTGCATTCAGCAGTGTCTGTGTCAGTCGCGGCTGGATACAAGCCTCGCAGGACGTCGGAGCTGTGGATTACGCCGGAGCTTTGTTTCGGGAGGGGTTAATAAAAGGGTGAACAAGGCTTGTTTGTGTTTTATTTAAAATAAAGGATTTTTCGGTGTGTGTTTTATTCACTTTACTTACGGGTTGATCATGTCAGCTGTCACATAGACGCTGCCATGATCAAGCCTGGAGTTAATGGCGGTGATCCACCACCATTAACCCCTTGTGTTACCTTGCCTGCCACTGCTACACGGCGGCAGGAAGAGCCGGGGACACGCCGGTTCTGCCGCATAATGCATGCGACAGTGCCGGGGCAGCTGCGGCTGATATTCTCGGCTGCCGGAGGGGGAGTGAGGCGGGGGACATTAACCCTGCCCATCTCCCTCCCCAGCCTGAGAATACCGGGCCGCCGCTGTGTGCTTACCTCGGCTGGACGGTAAATATACAGCGGAGCCCACATGTTTTGTTTTCTATATTTCCGTTTGCTTTCTATGTGTGTTCTATGTGTCTGTGTCTGTGTTCTATGTCTGTGATGTGTTCTGTGTCTGTGATCTGTGTGTGTTTACTCTCTGCACGGCTTCCTCTTCCTGTAATGACATCACTTCCCTGCAAAACCGCAAGCAAGTGATGTACATTACCGCAGGTAAACCGCGAAATACCGCAGGGAATAACGCAGCAAAACGCAGTGAATCGCACAGAATTTGCTGCCTGCGTTATTCCCTGCGGGATTTCACGATTATATTGGAGTCAATGGAGTGAAATCCCGCAGCGACGTGCGGAAAAGAATTGACATGCAATTGTTTTTGCTGCGGGAATCCTGCAGCAAAACATGCAGCTGTCAAAATCCGCCTAGTGCGCACAGGATTTTTTTTTCCCATAGGTTTTGCTTGTGATTCACTGCAGAGATGTTATGAACATTTTCTGCAGCAAAACATGCAGCAAAACCGCGAAAAATCCGCGGCAAATTCCGGTAAGTGCGCACATAGCCTTAAAACATTCTCATTATTCTGGCATTTGGCAAATATTAATAATTTTGGTTCCTATTTGACCTAAAATGGGAAACGTTTATTCTGATTTCATGTCACAGTGAGAAAACCTGCAGGTGTGTCTTTTTAGATAGTGGATGGAAACTATGTATATTTGTATGTGTGAGTGTATAATATATAATACACACACACACACTTGCTAGCGCAGCCTTTCCTGCAGACTGCACAGCCCTCCTGTTCATAAATTGGCTTGTGATACAGGAGCCTGTGAGCAGATCTGTCCATCACCAAAATGAAAAGAAAGTCAGCTCACTGTGGGAAAAAAAAGCCCTCACTCAGCCCCATCAACAAAAAAATTAAAAATTTTACAGGACTGTGAAAATTGTGACACAAACTTTTTTTTTTTTTTAAACAATTTTCTTAAAAAATAAGTCTGCATTAAGGCTATGTGCGCACTAAAAAAGTGATTTTTCTCAAGAAAATTTCTTGACAAACTTCTGGGAGTTGAAGATTACCGCACCTGCGGTAAAAAAACGCACCAAGACCGCGGGAAAAACGCATGCGTTTTTGCCACGGTTTTTCCGCAGGTTGGTCCCTGCGGTTTTTTATGCTGAACTGCAATAAATAATATAGATAATAGCTAGATAATCGATATATAGACAGATAATGGATAGAAGGAAAGATGGATAGATGAATAGATAGATGAGAAAGACATATATTATGTCCCACCTCCCTGCATATTCTAAGCTGGCACCCTTCAGTGACTTTCATGTGGCACTAAAGGGTGCCTAGCCTTGTATTTAGCCAAAAAATAAATAATTAAAAAAAAAAAAACGACGTGAGGTCCCCCCATCTTTTGTAGCCAGCTAGGGTAAAGCAGACGGCTGCAGCCTGCAAACCACAGCTGGCACCATGGCTTGTAATCCAAAATAGAGGACACCCCACGCTGTTATTTTACATTAAATAAATAATTTAAAACAAAAACGTGGGGTCCCCCCCAAATTGGATCACCAGCCAAGGTAAAGCGGACAGCTGGGGTCTGATATTCTCAGACTAGGGAGGTCCACTGTTATTGGACACTCCCCAGCCTAAAAATAGCAGGCCGCAGCTGCCCCAGAAGTGGCGCATCCATTAGACGTGCCAATCCTGGCGCTTCGGCCCAACTCATCCCGTTGCCCTGGTGCGGTGGCAAACTGGGTAATATATGGGGTTGATGCCAGATGTGTAATGTCACCTGGCATCAGGCCCTGGGGTTAGTGATGTCACGCGTCTATCAGATACCCAACATCACCAACCCAGTCAGTAGTAATAAATAAAAAATGGACAACAAAAAAAAGTTTTATTTGAAAAAACGCTCCCCACATTCCCTCTTTCACCAATTTTTTGACAAGAACAATCAAATCCGGGTCCGGCGTAATCCATACCATAGTCACTGTCCCAGTCAATGAAGAACAAAATCTTCCCCATTGGCTGGGAGAGTAATGCAGTGACCTGAGCTAACATCAATAGGTTAGCCCAGGTCACTGCAGGGGATGACGATCGCTGACTTCAGGAGGTTAGATGAGATCATTACCTGCAGTGACGATCTCCTGCACTACTGACGTCAGCGCTGTCACTGCCTTCTATGCCTGCCGCGTTCTCAGCAGTATCGGGAGAGCCCGTGACGTCACCGCTAGTAACAGTCTCGGGCCGCGGGCATAGACGGCAGTGACAGCGCTGACGTCAGGAGGCAGGAGATCGTTACCGCAGGTAATGATCTCATCTCACCTCCTGACAGCAGCGCTCGGCCTCCCTGCGGCTGCACGCGCTGCAGGGTGACAAGCTGCTGATACTGCGGGTAGACACTGACACTGCTGTGCAGGCAGCGGCGAGGATGCAGCAGAACACAGACTGCATGGGCACAACATGTCAGAAGAACGTTCTGGTGAAGGTCCAAAGTTTGAGGCTTGGCTCTTGGAAGCTTTATTTGGAAACCACATCCATCGTAGTCTGTTTTGATTATGTCTCTTGATAGGAAAGTCAAGTCTGCAAATTTTTCTTCTCATTTAGAGTTCACTCACCCTGGCGTATAACATGGCTGAGTGCTATCCGATGTGTTATCCAGTAGCCCTTGGCGCATTGTTATACTATACGCTTTTTTTTTTTCTTGTAAAGTTGCATGCTGCGAGTGGCAGAGTATCACGGATGGCGCGCACCCATTCAAGTCTATGCGGGCATGGCAAGTATCGGAGTGTAGTCTGATTTACGCCTACACAGACGAGGGAGAAGATGGAGAAATTAACTTCATCTTCTCCGCAGCTGTGCTCCGATTCTCGCATTTGAGACAATTGGAGCACAGTGAATGCACTTGGCTCATTCTGATCAGTTTGAGCTGGGTGTCATTTGCTTAATGCATCCGATTCTGTAGCTGGAGAGAATCATCACCAGTGTGAACGTGCCCTTAGAAATATGTATGTAGGTACAATATCTTCTTTTACTGGTTTTGCTTTTTGTTTTGTTTTTTCTCTGATCTCCGTCTTTAATCCAAAATAACCAAAGCAATGTCATTCTAAATACATTTCTATGTATTTTTTTTTTTTTAATTAGTAACTCACAATAGTTTTCTTTAGGGAGGTGATCACTATAGAATACAACTGCTGCCATCATGTTACACTGACAGAAAATTGTCCTAAAATGTTGAGACATGTCTTTAAGCATGTGCAGGAGGAAGATCCGGTGCAGTGACCTGGAGATAACAACATATTTTGTATTGATATTCAGAAAGACTGGGCAGACAGCAGTGTAAGCAGCCTCCTCTTGCCTAATCTAACCTAACCTATCTCCAGAATTAGTACATAAATACTAGGTGGACAACCGTGTGAGCAGCTTCTTCTTACCTCAGCATCCCTGGCATCTACAGTATGAAATTAGATAAGCAGGGTGCACAGCAGTGTGAGCAGCCTCTTATCTTAACATCCCTGGTAGTTACAATATGAGATTAGATGGGCAGGGTGCACAGCAGTATGAGCAGCCTCTTATCTTAACATCCCTGGTAGTTACAATATGAGAGATGGGTAGGGTGGACAGCAGTGTGAGCAGCCTCTTCTTACTTCAGCATCTCTGGCAGCTACAGTATGAGATTAGTCAGGGTGGACAGCAGTGTGAGCAGCCTCTTATCTTAACATCCCTGGTAGTTACAATATGAGAGATGGGTAGGGTGGACAGCAGTGTGATCAGCCTCTTATCTTAACATCCCTGGTAGTTACAATATGAGATTAGATGGGCAGGGTGCACAGCAGTATGAGCAGCCTCTTATCTTAACATCCCTGGTAGTTACAATATGAGAGATGGGTAGGGTGGACAGCAGTGTGATCAGCCTCTTATCTTAACATCCCTGGTAGTTACAATATGAGATTAGATGGGCAGGGTGCACAGCAGTATGAGCAGCCTCTTTTAACATCCCTGGTAGTTACAATATGAGAGATGGGTAGGGTGGACAGCAGTGTGAGCAGCCTCTTATCTTAACATCCCTGGTAGTTACAATATGAGAGATGGGTAGGGTGGACAGCAGTGTGATCAGCCTCTTATCTTAACATCCCTGGTAGTTACAATATGAGATTAGATGGGCAGGGTGCACAGCAGTATGAGCAGCCTCTTATCTTAACATCCCTGGTAGTTACAATATGAGAGATGGGTAGGGTGGACAGCAGTGTGATCAGCCTCTTATCTTAACATCCCTGGTAGTTACAATATGAGATTAGATGGGCAGGGTGCACAGCAGTATGAGCAGCCTCTTTTAACATCCCTGGTAGTTACAATATGAGAGATGGGTAGGGTGGACAGCAGTGTGAGCAGCCTCTTATCTTAACATCCCTGGTAGTTACAATATGAGATTAGATGGGCAGGGTGCACAGCAGTATGAGCAGCCTCTTATCTTAACATCCCTGGTAGTTACAATATGAGAGATGGGTAGGGTGGACAGCAGTGTGAGCAGCCTCTTCTTACTTCAGCATCTCTGGCAGCTACAGTATGAGATTAGTCAGGGTGGACAGCAGTGTGAGCAGCCTCTTATCTTATCTCCCCTGTTATTTTCAGTATTCATTCTAGGTCAGGGTTTCTGTCAGTATAAAATTGGAGAAGATTTTAATTATATAGTGATTACCTCCCTAGACAAATGTGATTTGCTAAATAAAGGTATTTATGAAGGTATT
This sequence comes from Anomaloglossus baeobatrachus, assembly GCF_048569485.1. Lineage (NCBI taxonomy): Eukaryota > Metazoa > Chordata > Amphibia > Anura > Aromobatidae > Anomaloglossus > Anomaloglossus baeobatrachus. Next base: position 419,576,452 of record NC_134356.1, on the reverse strand, counting down.
TATAATGATATTTCCTTTAGTTATTTAGTTTCTCCTAATCCCTGAGTGCCCCATTAGAAGTTGACAGAATTTTGTAAACCATATTAGTCATCAGTCTTATGTGTACTGTATTTTGACCCGTGAAGAAGGATCAATAAATACAAGCTAGTGTGCCCGGTCAAGGTCTTACAGGAGATAAGCTGCCGTTATGCTTGGTGTCTTATTCCCGGTTGAAATCACAAGTTGCTGTTTGAGGAAGTCTGGAGAAATATCTTGTGCCAGCCTTCAATCTTGTCAGTCATTGACTACAACCCTCCAATCTTTCTAGCAAGAGTAATCTAAAGGCCCAGTCACACACGACTTACCAGCGATTCCGAAAACGATGCAACCTGATAGGGATCGCTGGTAAGTCGCGGGGAGGTCGCAGGTGAGATGTCACACAGTCAGATCTTACCAGCGATGCAGGAACAATACAGGTCGCAGTAGCGACCTGTATAACGATCTCAGCAGTCACTGTGACCCTGTCACACAGTGTCAAACACAGCGATGTGTCCTGCCCAGCAGGGCATAGTCTTTGAAGAAAATGGCCTGGACCATTCTGCAACGACTAGCGATCTCACAGCAGGGGCCTGATCGCTGGTAGGTGTCACACATAACAAGATCGCTAACAGGATCACTACTACGGAAACCGTGACTCAGCTGCGATCTCGCTAGCGATCTCGTTATGTGTGACGGTACCTTAACATACATGTTTACTGACAGAGAAAAAAGCTAGTAGCATGCACCATATGGAGCCGATCTTTTGAGTCAATGGAGGACTGGACATTATAGTATCCGAAGTCCCCGAGACCCGCTCACCGGACAATTGCCCACATTGGATATCACTGGCCTTACACTGAGTGCATCTGATCATTGGAGTACAGTTTGAGCTTTTTTTTTTCCAGTCTGATGATGGTGGTGTAGTAACATAATCTAAAAGTGTTGCAGATATTTAGTCTTTTAGTTTCATTTAGTCCTTTATGTAAACTAATGCATCAAAATGATAACCCAAAATGTAGCCGATAGTCTGGTGGTTGTCTGCCAGCTGACTCAGGGTTTTCTTAAGCCCCATTCATTTGTCTAGTTCCATATTATCCTGGCTGTGACATTGGGCCTTAGTCATCCAATTTGAGAATGTGAATGAGAAAAGTCCTCTTCTAATCTTCTGTAGTAATCAGCAATTTCATGGAGTGAGAAAACAGGAACAAGGGGACGCCTTAGTCTGTGTAAAAGGGACGTAACTTTCATAATTCAGCAGGGGCGATCCTTGTGCAACTCTTTTTTTTTTTTTTTTTTTTTTTTTTTCTCCCTCTCTGTAATAAACCTAGTTTCATATGACATCCTGTATGGAAGACACCTCCATGGTATGTGCTGGCAGCATACATGACATTTACAGCATAATCTGAGCCGTGCAATGCTCACATGGTTGGTTTCACGTTTCTCTATTGAAAGCCAAATGCTGTAACCCAGTTACAGGCTTAAAGAGATGGTCCCCTTTCAGAAAAAAAACTACTTCCCTTACTCTCCTATGGTCCACTGCTGCAGCAGTGACATCAAGTCTCAAGCGCTGCAGCCAATTGGTGTGCTAAGCAGCTCGCGCCATCTACATGGACAAAGCAGTGTCGACATGGTCACCCCTGCAGCCAAAGAACAGAAAATGGGACAGTGGCGGAGGATAATTACATCACAGATTTGTTGGGTGTTTTTGGGGGGGTTTAACTGTACCTTACAGAAATTTTTTTTCTGGTAGGAAGCAACCCATTAAGACTAAGTTCACACAGGGCATCTTTTGCTGCGTTTTTGAGGTCATAAAGATGCACCTCATGCATGCCCTTCTCCCAGCAACGTCTAAGATTTCTGTTTTGCTGTCCACATTGGGCATCTTTTGTTGGCTGTGTCTTGGCTGCGTTTTTGAGGATGCAGCATGTCAATTATTTTTCAGTTTTTCCAGCGTTTTTGAGCCCTTCCAGTCAATAGATTTCACTTTTAAAACGCATTGGGAAAGACGCGGTAAAAACGCGTCAAAACACATTGCGTATTTTGGGACAAAAACGCGGCATCTTTCTGGTAAACAAAAGATGCCGCTTGTGAACATACCCTTGAAGGTTTAACTTTTGCTCGATTTATTAAGTGGATTTTACCATTTGGAATCGGGTCCTGTTACCCATCATATTGTCTCGTACATTGTTACTATTATACTTTAAGTTGTGGGGTTTATTATTCATATCATCTCACACCACAAACTTCAGATTACTGGGTAAAGTGTCCATGTACGCAAGTACAAAGTTTGCAAATCCAGCCAATTTCGGTTATACTTGCCAACTGTCTTCTGTGTAAGGCTTGAATCACACTTGCAAGAGACTCGCGCTGCATCACCCGGCACGTCCACACACTCTCCTGACAGGAACAGGATGGCTGCATGTATTTCTATGCAGCTGAGATGCTCCAGTCCTGAGAGCTGCAGGCCGTGCCAGGTGATGCGATGCGAGACTCACGAGGGACTCTCACAAGTGTGACTCCGGCCTAAGAGGGTGTGCTGTATCGGCAAGCTGAGACCGGTGTATAGTTGATTGCTTGCTCATATGAGAATATCCCTTTAAGTCTTATTGAGGAAAATAGCAGCAGAAAATCCAGCAAGCGAACCAACGAATCCTTAAAGGGGATCTGTCACCGGGATATTGCAATGTAAGCTGAGGACAGCATGCTGCGATGGTTAAAGTAAAAACATCTGTGTTTCTCTTTTCTGTGTGCAATCTATTGTTTATGCTGCTTTCACACCCCCGGTTTCTGCAATGCGGCACTTTGCAGGAAAAACGGAACCGTTTTTTTTGCTGCCAGTTGCGTTTTTCCTGCATAGACTTTAATTAGTGCCGCATGGGCTCGCGTTCCGTCCGGTTTTTGCCGCATGAGGCAGATTTAGCCGATGCGACGGCCGGATGGAACGTTCCCTGGCACGTTTTTTGCTCCAGCAAAAAAAAAAAAACGCATCGCGCCGCATCCAGCCAACGCGGCGCTTTTTCCAATGCATCCCTATGGATGCCGGATGCGGCGCGATGCGGCAAAAACCGCATCCGGCCGCTGCATGCGGTTATTGCCACTGCGCATGCTCAGTAGCATGCCGCAAGCGGCAAAAACCGGACCGGCCGCATGCAAAAAACTTATGCAAAGGATGCGGTGTTTTCACCGCATCCGTTGCATAGGCTTCACAGCCGGATTGAGCCGCACGGCTCAAACCGATGTGTGAAAGCAGCCTTACTCATGCTAAAGGGTTTATTCCTCTGTGATTAACCTTGGTGTGACTCCTCTGCAGAGCACACCAGCACACCCCCCTGCTATGATTGACACCTCAGTCAGTGCACAATCTCTAGCTCCCAACTCTGCTACACTAAATTCTGAGATAAAGTCAGAACAGCTGCACACAGTGATCTAAGATAAACCTGGTTACTTTCGGAATCTCCTTCCCTACATTATACTGCTTTCAGATGAATTAGCAAAAATCTGGTGACAGACTCCCTTTAAAAAGTAACTTGTATTCCATCTTTAAAATCGTGAGACAAAGTAACACTGAGTGGCAATATTGTAATGCAGTAATGGGCAGACTACGCGTTTCAGCTTTACAGCCTTCCTCATGGTCTTTGCAAATAAACTCACTCTCCACTGATATAGTAAGACAATGAAAACCTGACAGAAGGGAGTTCCTCTAATTGATCGCAGAAAAAGCCTATCTAGAGGAAACTCCAGTAATAGGACAACACAACTGCATAATAATGATTGCTATTGTAAATGGTTTCAAGTCATGACCAATATAATATTTAGAACAATAAACATATATGGAGGTAATAATTAAATAACAGGGGAATAAGTTAGATATATTAAAAATTCCCATTGGTTTACATTAATCAGCTATAAAGAGATGTTTCCTCTAAATTGACATCTAGAAAGATGCAGATTTCATTTAGCCCTGATTAAAAGCAGCTTCTTCTGACCATGCCCTTGCACAGTCTGTCGCTTGTCAAAGTGCAAGTTACCCACTTTCGCCACCACCTTCCTTGCCCTTTTGTGGCAAAACTTGCACTGTCTTGAGTGTCTGCTATTCAGAAGGAACCTTAGATGTGCCCAGCACAGGCGGCATCGGCCACATGATCCTTGCAGAGCGCATGCAGCACATCAATCATTCAGGAATGCGGCTTCTGTTCAGACTAGCTTATATTACTGGAACCAGCGTTGGAAGGACAACTTATGTTTGAGTTCACATCTGTATGATGTAATCGTGAGGCAGCATGGCTGCAGCTCAGATATGTGAAATCTCTGTGGTCATTGCTTTAGGAAGCTTTGCTTCTTCTTTTACGTGACACTTAACTTATGTTCATTTCCACAGGTTAATTCTCTTTCTTTTTTTTTTGTACATTTCAGGGTGTTAAACTATTGCAGGATGTTTACAGAACTGTGCGAAACCTTTCTAGAGAAGATCGTTTCTACTCCAGGTCACGAGCTGGGAGACCTCCGAACGCTGGACCTTCTCTTGATATGTGCTGGTCACCCACAATATGAGGTAGTGTGAGTGCATGGTTACTAGGTCTTTTGGTTTCAGATGTCCCTAGAAATGTATGTAAAAATAACTTGTAGAGTTCAAAATAAAACGCTAAGGCTGTGTTCACATGGTGTTGGTTGTCTGCATTCAGCACATAGGCTCCCAATGCATGCAGTGAACATATTCTGTCGTGGTGGACACTAGAATATTGTCCCACTGATATATGCCATGCAGCACCGTGTTGGCATAACTTTCTTTTGTTGTTGTATAGAATTGTGATATCCTACACAGCGTGCGGCTAATGGCTACTTAGGCCTACACAGTTATCTCGGTGATGTTGCAATTTGTTTATTTATAGCAATCCCAAAAACACAATTGTACTTTTCAATCACTTCTTCCTCAGACAATCGGATTTCCACAAAATCTGTTTATTGAGGTAGGTAGAGCTGATGAAAAGAGGGAGTATAAGACATTAACGCCAACGGCATACCTTGTTATCCTCAGCACTACCTAATTCTTCCATATATGAGTTTCTGTGATAATCTTATTGTGTGTCGAAGGTGCAGTTGGAACGCAACATTACAACAATTGTGTTTTTGGGATTGCTACATATATCAAATATACTAAAAGCAGAAGCATGACAAGTGTCAAGTTCTGTTTTATAATTGTCTGTATGGAGTAGGTGCCTACCTAGGCACATCCTTCATGGAAGTTTAGGCCTAGACGTGTTGAATACTTCAGCTGTAGGGAATAAAGCTCCGCTTGAACCTAGCTTAATGCTAAGCCTACTTTCACACATCAGTTTTTTTCCATCAGTCACAATCCGTTTTGTGACTGATGCGACGGATCCCTGTGGAACAAAATGGATCCGTCGTACCAGCTTTGGAGCCTTGCAATGTGATTGTGTACATACTGGGCATACTCAGTAGAACATGATGGAATCCAACACTGGATTTCCTTGTGTGACGGATTACGGCGGAATCTTGCACCATAGACAGCCATTATACTTCTTGACAGATTGTGACTGAATCCTGCGCAGTGCATAGTTTCGATGCTCCAAAAAAACGTTACATTGTGTGTAACTGCTGTATCTGCCGACTGTCAGTCATTCCATGACTGATCCGTTAACCGACGGATGCAACGCAAGACCATCAGTCGCAATCCGTCGTTAATACAAGTCTATGGGAAGAACGGAATCCTGCTAATTATTTTGCAGGATTCAGTTTTTTCTCAAAGCGACGGATTGCGACTGATGGAAAATGACGGAAATGTGAAAGTAGCCTTACAGTTATGTAGTTCTGTGACGGACTAAAATAAATTCACAAAATTCCTATAACTGTTACCAATGGGGAAGCAATATTTATTTTTAGAGCACCAATGATTCCATGGCGCTGTACATGTGAAAAGAGGTTTACATACAAAAGACAAGTATAAATTACAAAGAATAAACTAAAAATGACAGACTGGTACAGACAGAAAAGGCCCTGCCGTTGCAGACTTAGTCTGCAGTATAATAAGGAAAGAGACAGTAGGTTCAAGGTTGCAGTTCCTCTGGTGGTGGTGAGGTGATAGCGGGGTCATTGCAGGCTGTAAGCTGCAGAGATGGGTTTTCAGAATTCCAGAGCATGGGGGATACTCGGAAGAAGTCTTGGAGGTAATTGAGTGAGAAATGTACAAGTGTGGAGGAGAGAAGGAGGTGTTGAGAGGAACAGAGATTACGTGTGGAAAGATATCAGGAGATTAGTTTGGATATGTATGGAGGAGAGGTGGCTTAGCCATGCAGGAAAGATAAGGACTGACTGGAGAGGTGCAAGACTATTAGCAGGATGGCCAGAGGAGGATATTGCAGTAGTCGAGGCGGGAGATGTTGAGGGCATGCACTAGCATTTCAGTAGATTCATTTTTGAAAGGATAGATTCTGGAAATATTTATGAGTTTGAGGAATCAGAAGGTGGTAAGAGTTTGGATGGCGCAGTTTGAAGGACAAGGCAGAGTGAGGGTTACTCAAAGGCAGCGGACTTCTGAAACACAGGAGAACGTAATATCTTTTGTCATGTATAGATCAGCAAGGGGAGGTAAATGGGATGTAGGAAAGATGATGAGTTCAGTTTTGTCCACACTGAGCTTTAGAATGTGTGATGTGAAAGAGGATATGGCTGATACACACTCTGTGATTCTGGACAGCAGAAATTTGATGTCAGGACCAGATGGGTAGATCGGAGTGTCATCAGCATATAGATGGTACTAGAAGCCATGTGACTTTGAGGTGTTTCAGGCCAAAAATATAGGTGAGGAAGAGTAGCACCCCCAAGGCAGAGCCTTGTGGAACAACAACATATATACAAAGGGGATGAGGAGGTAGTATGTGACTAGGAGACTCTAAGACCAGTTTCAGACGTCCATGTTTAATCAGGTACCAGTCACCCATGTTTGCATACGTGTGACAGGTTTCATAGAAAATACGGGTCTTTGAAATTAAAAATTTTCCATAGTCACCTTCTGTCTCAGGCTCTGCTGCCTCCCGCTCCTGACCCCCGCTCATTATATTCATCGATTATTCACCGCACTCAGGAGCTGGAAGCCGGAGCAGCGCAGAGACAGCACTGCCGAGGACAGCACCGTGGGGACACACACACACACACACACACACACACACACACACACACACACACACACACACACACACACACACACACACTCTGCTGTATACTCACCCAGCGACGAGGTCCCTGGCACTGAAGTCCCCACCGCTGTCCCTGCTTCCAGCTCCACGGGGCACTGAATATTCAGTGTTTATAATGAGCGGGGGTCAAGAACGGGAGGCAGCAGAGCCGGAGACAGCATCGCTGCAGGTAAATATAGAAAATCTTTTTAATAAAAAGGTCTCTGTTTTCTCCGATACATGTCACACTGATGTCACACGGATCACATCAATGCGCGATCCGTGTGACACCCGCGCTACCGGAAAAAAACGGACATGCCTACGTGTGTGCGTGCAGAGTCATGAGAGCTCACACGGTCCGTGTGAAACCACGGACGTGTGAGTAACAGCAAATAATAACATGGGTATATGTGGCATCCGTGTTAAAAACAGAGGTCACACGTACCTGAATGTCTGAAACCAGCCTAAGTGTGTAGTTAAAAGAGTAGGTCCATTTAGAGGAGATCCATGAAAGGGCAAGTCTTTGACACCAAGGGAAGGGAGGATCTGTAATATGACGTAGGGGTTAACTGTGTTGAAAACAGAGGACAGGTCTATAAGTAGGAGTTTAAAATATTGTATTCGCTTTGTCGTTAAGTAAGTCATTAGTATTTTTGGTTAGGGCAGTTTCTGTGGTTGGAATGGAAGCCCGATTGTAGGTTGTTGCAGATGAGTTAGGAGAAGTGGTAAGAAAGTTCAGTGTGTCATGCTGTTTGAGAAGTTTGGAGGTGAACGGGAGCAGTGATATGGGACGATAGCTGAATTTTCAGGTTGGGTCAAAGAATGGATTCTCCAGGATGGGTGTGATTGTGGCATATTTGAAAACAGAAGGGAAGGTACCAGAAGTTGTTGAAGAGTTGGGCTAGGGCCAGGTTAAGCGTGATAGTGAGTTTGGGAAGGAGGGGAGATAGGATGTGGTCAAGTGCACAAGTGGTAATCTGTGATTTGGAAAGAAGATGAGTAAGATCTAATTCAGTGATGGTGGGAAGAAGGGAATTTTGTTTACTTACCGTAAATTCCTTTTCTTCTAGCTCCAATTGGGAGACCCAGACAATTGGGTGTATAGCTATTGCCTCTGGAGGCCACACAAAGTATTACACTTAAAAGTGTAAGGCCCCTCCCCTTCTGGCTATACACCCCCAGTGGGATCACTGGCTCACCAGTTTTAGTGCCAAAGCAAGAAGGAGGAAAGCCAATAACTGGTTTAAAGACCAATTCAATCCGAGGAAACATCGGAGAACTGAACCATACCACATGAACAACATGTGTACCCGAAAAAACAGAAAAACCCAGAGAAAACAGGGCGGGTGCTGGGTCTCCCAATTGGAGCTAGAAGAAAAGGAATTTACGGTAAGTAAACAAAATTCCCTTCTTCTTTGTCGCTCCATTGGGAGACCCAGACAATTGGGATGTCCAAAAGCAATCCCTGGGTGGGTAAAAGAATACCTCATGATAGGGCCGTCAAACGGCCCTCTCCTACAGGTGGCCAACCGCCGCCTGAATGACTTATCTACCTAGGCTGGCGTCTGCCGAAGCGTAGGTATGCATCTGATAATGCTTGGTAAAAGTAAGTAGACTCGACCAGGTGGGTGCCTGACACACCTGCTGAGCCGTAGCCTGGTGCCGTAATGCCCAGGATGCACCCACGGCTCTGGTAGAATGGGCCTTCGGCCTTGAGAGAACCAGAAGCCCAGTAGAACTGTAGGTTTCAAGAATTGGTTCCTCGATCCCCCGAGCAAGGGTGGATTTGGAAGCTTGCGACTGTTTACGCCGACCAGCGACAAGGACAAAGAGTGCATCCGGGTGGCGCAGGAGCGCCATGCGGGAAGTAGAACCTGAGTGCTCTCACCAGAACCAACAGATGCAAATCTTTCTGAAATTGATGGACTGGACGAGGACACAAAGAAGGTGAGGTGATATCCTGATTGATATGAAAATGGGATACCACCTTAGGGAGAAATTCCGGAACCGGACGCAGAACTACCCTGTCCTGGTGAAGGACCAGGAAGGGAGTTTGTATGAGAGCGTTGCTAGCTCGGAAACTCTCCTAAGAGACGAGACCGTTACTAGAAGGCCACTTCCCGTGAAAAACGGGAAGGGAGACATCCTTCAAAGGCTCGAAAGGCGGCATCTGGAGAGCAATTAGAACCTTGTTCAGATCTCAGGGCTCTAACGGCCGCTTGTACGGAGTGCTGAGAAGACAAACTCCCCGTAGGAACGTGCGTACCTGAGGAAGTCGTCGTTTCTGAAAAAATACAGATAGCGCTGAGACTTGTCCCTAAAGGGAACTGAGCGACAACCCATTTTCCTACCTAGATTGCAGGAAGGAAGGAAACATAGACGATGCAACCGGCCAGGGAGAAACACCCTGCGCCGAGCACCGAGATAAGAACATCTTCCACGTCCTGTGGTCAATCTTGGCGGACGTTGGTATGCTAGCCTGTCTCATGGTGGCAACCACGTCCTGAGGTAATCCTGACGACACTAGGTTCCAGGACTCAATGCCACACCATCCGGTTGAGGGCCGTAGAATTCAAATGGAAGAATGGCCCTTGAGACAGCCAGTCTGATTGGTCTGGTAGTGCCCCCGGTTAGCCTACCGTGAGGCACCACAGAACCGAGTACCACAACATCCTCGGCCAATTTGTAGCGACGAGGATGGCGCGGCCGCAGTCGGTCTTGATCTAGCGCAGTACTCTGGGCAACAATGCCAGAGGTGGCACCTAAGGTAGCTGGAACTGCGACCAATGCTGAACTAAGGCGTTTGCCGCCAGAGCTCGATGATTGTGAAACCGTGCCATGAAGCTGGCACATTGTTGTTGTGCCGTGACGCCATTAGATCGACGTCCGGCCTCTGTCAGCGGCGCCAGATCTCCTGAAACCCGTCCGGGTGAGGAGACCATACTCTTTCGGCCACACCTCAGCGACTTAGGAAGTCAGCTTCCTAGTTTCCACACTTGGGATGTGAATTGTGGATATGGTGGATGCCGTGTCTTCCACCCACATCAGAACCTGCCGGACTTCCTGGAAGGCTTGCCGGTTGCGCGTTCTTCCTTGGTGGTTGATGTATGCCACCGCTGTGGAGCTGTCCGACTGAAGTCGGATATGCTTGCTTTCCAGCCGCTGTTGGAAGGTTTGTAGGGCAAGATACACTGCTCTGTGTTCAAGAACATTGATCTGAAGGGTGGACTCTTGCTGAGTCCACGTACCCTGAGCGCTGTAGTGGAGAAAAACTGCTCCCCACCCTGATAGACTCGCGTCTGTCGTAACTATCGCCCAGGATGGGGATAGGAGGGACCTTCTTTTTGACCAAGAGGTGGGAAGAAGCCACCACCGTAGAGATTCCTTGGCCGCCTGAGAAAGAACGACGACTCTGTTGAGGGACGTCGACTCCTCGTCCCATTGGCGGAGAATGTCCCATTGTAGTGGACGCAGTAAAACTGCGCGAAAGGAACTGCCTCCATTGCTACCATCTTACGTAGGAAGTGCATGAGGCGTCTCAATGTGTGCGACTGGTTCTTAAAGAAGAGCTTGCAGCCCGTAGTGAATGCTGTTTGTCTAGCGGAAGCTTCACTATCGCTGAGAGAGTAAGAAACTCTATGCCTAGATATGTTATCGATAGGGTCGGGGTCGGATCTGACTTTAAAAAGTTGATGATCCACCCAAAACTCTAGAGAGTCTCCAGCGCAACGTTCGGGCAGTGTTGGCATGTTTCCTAAGAGAGTGCCTTGACAAGTAGATCGTCTAAATACGGGACCACAGAGTGACCCTGAGAGTGCAGGACTGTGACTACTGCTGCCCTGACCTTGGCGAAGACCAGTTGGACTGTCGCTAGCCGGAAGGTAGAGCTACGAACAGAAGGTGTTCGTCTCCTATAACGAAGCGTAGAAACGCTAGTGCTCTGGATCAATCGGCACGTGTGGCTAAGCATCCTTGATGCCTAATGATCCTTGGGACCTTGAGGCGATGACATGGCGGAGGGATTCCATCCGGAACCGCCTGGTGTCCACGAGCTTGCTGAGCATTTTTAGATCCAGAACGGGACGGAACGGCCCGTTGTTATAGGTACCGCAAAGAATTTGGGGTAAAAACCGTGACCTTGTTCCTGAAGAGGAACGGGGGTCATCACTCTTTCTGCCTATAGAGTGCACCCTGTTTGCAGAAGAGCAGCGGCCCGGCCGGGAGGTGGAGAAATTCTGAAGAATCGAGTTGGAGGACGAGAAGTGAGCTCTATCCTGTACCCGTGAGACAGAATGTCTCACACTCAATGGTCATTGACCTATGGCAGCTAAATATCGCCAAGGCGGGAGAGCCTGCTACCGACCGAGGCCGCAAGTCATGAGGAAGCCGCCTTGGAAGCGGGTTTTCAGACTGTCGCTTTTTTGGGCGAGACTGAGCCCGCTAAGAATCTTAGCTCCTCTGATCCTTTTGAGTCCACATTGGACGAGGAAAAATGGGACCTGCCCGAGCCTCGAAAAGGCCGAAAACCCCGACTGCCTCTTGCTCTGTTGGGGTTTGTTGTGTCCGGGCTGAGGAAAGGATGAATCCTTACCCCTGGACTGTTTAATGGATACATTCAACGCTCACCAAACAGTCGGTCAGCAGAAAAAGGCAACTGGTTAGGCAACCTTTTTTGGAAGCAGAATCTGCCTTCCATTCACTTAACGAGCAGACCAGGCTCTGCTTAAAAACACGGAGTAGCGGAGGCTACCGCCGCACGGTTCGCAGAGTCCAGGACAACCTGAACCGCGTAAGAAACAAATGTAGACATTTGAGAGGTTAAGGATGCCACCTGCGGCACAGATGTACGTGTAACCGTGTCAATCTGTGTAAGACAAGCTGAAATAGCTTGGAGTGCCCCAAGGGAGAGAATGCCGGAGCCAACGGTGCGCCGACAGCCTCATAGATGGCTTTCGACCAGAGATCCATCTGTCTGTCAGTGGCATCTTTGAGTTTGCAGTTCCATCTCCCACTGCAACTATGGATCTAGCTACAAGCCTGGAGATTGGAGGATGCCGCTCGGGACATTGGGTCCAGTCCTTGACCAAGTCAGGGGACAGGGATAACGTGTATCCTAAGCCGTTTGGAGAAGCGCATATCTGGATAAGCGTGGTGTTCCTGGACTGCCTCTCCGAAGGCAGAGTGGTCCAGAAAAATACGTGAAGCTGACTCCTCCACTGGAGGAGCTGTGAGAAATAACCCACATTCTATAGATGGACGCTATAAGATTATTTACTATGGCGTCACGATCAGGTGTATCCAGATTGAGAGCGGTCTCAGGATCAGAATCCTGAGCCGCTACTTCCGCCTCATTACACAGCGAGTCCTTCTGTTAGGACCCTGATGAAACCGAGGCCGCTCATAGTGAGCCCGCTTAGGCTGTCTGGGACTGACGTCCGTGCAGAGCCGTGACTCTGGGATGCGTGTGACATTCCCGGAGCTGTTAGTTATTCACACTGAGGGGGGCCATGGATCAATGATTCAACAGTGCCCATATTGTGAGAGACATGTCCGGACTGCTAGGCTTCTAGTATCATAGCCATAGTCTCAGAAAAACTGTCAGTAAATACTGCAGACACCGTCCTCATCCCCTGGCCATTAGTGCATACAATGGGAGTCTATGTAACCTGCCGGCCGTATAGCCGTACATGCTGTACCAGCTGTATAGAAAAACATGTGGTTCTGCACCTTTGTTTTACACAGAGAATATGCTGATAACTCCTCCGCATAATCCAGGAGGGTATATACAACGTGCGACCAAACAGTGCAATGTATATAGTACAAGCATATCTATAAGTGCACTTCTGCACTAGTGGGGTTAGCACCACAGGTGCTGCTTAACGCCTGTTGCAGCGATTGTGTGACTATCAGAATGCCAGGGTCTTCCACACTTGTCTCTGTATCGTACAGAAACTGACACTAATGGCTGCCGGCGTCCTTGTAGAGAAGGAAGCCGTGGGCGTGCCTGAGAAAGTGCGGGAATCCGGATTCACAGTGCACACAGTGAGAGGGGTGGAGTATGCAAAACATACTCCAGCTCTCAGCGCTGCTCTATGCAGCGTCACGCCCCTACCCTGACTGTCAGGGCTGTGGGCGGAGACGAAGGGAGACTAGGCCCAGAAGCCGGGGACTCGAGTTAACAGCGCGGCCGCCGTAAAAGCGCGGGCCGCGCTGAAGTCCCCGGCGCACCACAAGTGCCAGCCGCGCCGCAGTCCCAGCGGCCGGCGCGACCGATTCATAGAAGTGGCCAGCGTCCCGCCCCTCTCCTGACTGGCAGGTCTGGGGGCGGGAACGAACGGAAGCAGGCCGCAAAAGCCGGGGACTCTAGTTATCAGCGCGGCCGCCGTAAAAGCGCGGGCCGCGCTGAAGTCCCCGGCGCACCACAAGTGCCAGCCGCGCCGCTGCCAGCGGCCGGCGCGACCGATTCCTGGAAGCCAGCGTCCCGCCCCTCTCCTGACTGGCAGGTCTGGGGGCGGGAACGAACGGAAGCAGGCCGCAAAAGCCGGGGACTCTAGTTATCAGCGCGGCCGCCGTAAAAGCGCAGGCCGCGCTGAAGTCCCCGGCGCACTACAAGTGCCAGCCGCGCCGCAGTCCCAGCGGCCGGCGCGACCAATTCCCATAAGTGAGCCTGCTTCAGCGAAGCTGAATGAGGCCATGGCACAGGCGCCGCAGCGCTGATGTCCCCCGGCGCACTACAACACCCAGCATGCTGCGGTGTGAGCGCCAAATGCACGGGGACACAGAGTACCTTGAGGAAGCAGGGCCATGTCCCTGATGTACTCCGCTCCATCCAGCATCTTCTCCAGGGGCTGTAGATGGAGCACGGTCTCAGTGCCTGGAGACCGGTAAATCCCACTTCACCCAGAGCCCTGTAAAAAGGGATGGGGAAGGAATCAGCATGTGGGCTCCTGCCGCCGTACCCGCAATGGGTACCTCAACCTTACAAACACCTCCGACATACAGTGGGGTGAGAAGGGAGCATGCTGGGAGCCCTTAGTATGGGCCCTCTTTTCTTCCATCCGACATAGTCAGCAGCTGCTGCTGACTAAAAAGTGGAGCTATGCGTGGATGTGTTGCCTCCTTCGCACAAAGCACAAAACTGGTGAGCCAGTGATCCCACTGGGGGTGTATAGCCAGAAGGGGAGGGGCCTTACACTTTTAAGTGTAATACTTTGTGTGGCCTCCAGAGGCAATAGCTATACACCCAATTGTCTGGGTCTCCCAATGGAGCGACAAAGAAAGAAGGTTATAAGGGAAGGGCAATGGTCTATTATACATAGGGGGGTTGTAGTTGTTGATTAATGTAGACTTGCCTGATTTGGTCATTCTTGTTTTTGAATTGTTTCAGCAAAGTCTTCTGCAGAGATGAGGGTGGTTGGTTGGGCTAATAGTCGGTTGAGGAGGGAGTTTAAGTGCACCAATGACCAGTATTTTGTTATATAACCTAAGCCCAGTGCTGTACTGGTGCTATCATGCTGATTCTATACATACCTTTACTGGTCAGCTGGGATCTATAGGTTTTGAAACAGAAGCAAGTAAAGTTTGTAAAATCAACAGCTTGTTGAGTGACACCAGCTGCACCAGCTGATAACTGGCGTGGATATTCATGGTTATCCCTTATGCTAATTCTGTTATACAATCGTTTTACTATTTGACTAAAAGGACCTGTGCTGATGTCATACCCATGTGACTAGAAGGGGCAGGGCCTCAGCCAATATAGCTGATACCAGGAAGCAACATTTATCTGTTGGCTGAGGCACCCGCCCCTTCTGGTCACATGGGTATGACATCAGCACAAGTCCATAAAGGTATGTATAGAATCGGCCTGATAGTGCCAGTATAGCACTGCATTTAGGTTATATAGGAAAATCCTGGTGATTGGTGCACTTTACGTGTTGAATAACCGTTAGAGGTTGTGGGATAAAGAAGATATGAGGGTTGTGAAGTGGTCCTGTTTAGCTGAGAGGAGGACCGATTTGAATGTAAAAGTTGCTTTTTTTTTTGACTGGTGAATTTTTCCTGAAAGTTCCTTTTCCTTCTGCACCA
Source organism: Anomaloglossus baeobatrachus (assembly GCF_048569485.1). Classification (NCBI taxonomy): domain Eukaryota; kingdom Metazoa; phylum Chordata; class Amphibia; order Anura; family Aromobatidae; genus Anomaloglossus; species Anomaloglossus baeobatrachus. Next base: position 419,561,156 of record NC_134356.1, on the reverse strand, counting down.
GTCCACAACTTTGGACCCTTGCTGAAGCTGTTTAGTTAGGTTGGTGTGGCAGGGTTGTCTATTGATTCGTCGCACTCTGCCATGCATAAGCAGGGCGAACGGTTGTAGCTCTTACCTTCTGGTAAATTTCTGTTATATTTCTAACATGCACTTAAAGCACTCCAGTGTTTTGTTTTGTTTTTTTGTTTGTTTTTTTTCCCATTTTTTCACCATTCGAGTGGTGCTTTAAAACCAAGTCCCCTACCCCTGGTCTTATACTCATCTGCTGAGGTCTTCAACTACTTTCAGTGTCGCTTCGGTATCACGGCGCCAACTTGTGACTGCAATTTTTGACTGGCTGGAAATCAGATGTTACATCAAAAGCTTTCAATACAAGTCTGTGAGTGACAAAATGAGACTCTCATAGAAGTGTACTGACTTGTGACCTGTGGTGCACTCCAGGAAACACTGGTGCAGCCAGCAGGTCATAAAAACTGCAGAAGACCAACTGGTGCGGCACCGATAACAGATGAAGACTCCTTACGGTGAATATAAGACATGGGGCAGGGAATATTTGGGTTTTTTTCTCCCCTATCGCTGGAGTGGATCATTATTAGCTGCAATCGATTGAGCTGCATGCATAAACAGTCAGCATAGATCTAGCCTTCCAAAGTTACACACCTATAATAACTATTAATAGATTACATGCTTGTTATTATGAGTGTGTATACTATATTGTGCTATATTGAAATATATATACCGTAGCTTGTATATAGATGTGCATATATTTGTATGTGTATGAAAATACACTGGGCATCAAAATTAGAGAACACACAATTTCCTAAATGTTAAGGTCATTGTGTAGTCCTATGTGATTATATCCTAACATGAGTAAACTCGCAGTATTTTAAGCTTATTTCCTAAATGGAATTTATTCTAAAGCACATAATAAAAATGTAAATGAGATAAATGTAGAAGAACACTGATCAAAATTAGAGGACACTTTCAGGTACCTGCAAGTTATTGGTGTTAATCTGGAACCCCAAATATCAATAGAACAAACGTCAACATTCAGCACACCCTTGTGTGGACTTGAATCAGAATTCCATGCAGCTCGGACTTTCAGGTGTGGTCACCCAGATAACCATGAACAAAGAAAAACTTGTGTCCAGCGCAATGAAACAGGTCCAGCTCATAAAACTTCCAGGTTTATTTTGACACAAAGCGGCTTCGTTAAAATAGACAATTACATACATGTAAAGGTCAGGCAAAATCTCCGATGGAGGAAAAAATATAGACAACGGTGACGCATTTCAACTACGTAAATGTCAAGTCTTTGTCAAGCACAATGATAATAATCTTGGAACCTGGTGCTAATTTCCTTAAGTATCTGACAAACCCTGTTTAACTGACAGCCTAATTTTCCAGTTTGCACTGACTTTCCAAAAATGATGTGCCATTCCAAAGAGACTGAAACCCTCCAGCAGTAGGTTGTCCAGATGAAGGCTAAAGAGGTGATCCTCCTATCAGCCATAGGAAGAGAAGTTGGTCCTTCCAAGTCTGATTTTGAGAATATTGTATCTTTACAAAATCACAAACTTTTTCAAGTCCCCCGAGAAGGCTAGTCGCCCTCGAAAGACAAATGCAGGACAGGACAGGATATGGTAGAGACATTGTAGATATTGCAGCTGTAATTGCTCGGCAGTTCAGCACTGAAAAGGGTAAGGATCTGTCTCATCATACAATGTCACAACGTTTAAGCGCATTTGGACTGAATGCCCACTCTGCAGTGACCAAACCTCTCATTAGCAGAAAGAATCAAAAGACTTGACTTACCTTTGGTGAGGAGCATGTTGTGTGGATAGAGAAGTAGTCACAGTTGATTTTAGTGATGAATGAAAGTTTAATTTATTTGGTTTGATGGGAAACGTTATGTTTGTCGACAAACTGGTGAAAGACTGAGCCCAAAGTGTGTTAAAGGGAACCAATCACCAGGATTTTCTTATATAACCTAAAGCCAGTGCTATACTCGCACTATCAGGCTGATTCTATACATACTTGCAGTGGTCGGCTCGGATGTTTAGGTTTTAAAATCCAAGAAAATGAAGTTTGTAAAATGAGCAGCCTCTTGAGTGACAGTTGCACTGGAGCAGATCATATATTCATAGTTATCCCCTCCCTCTGTGAGAAGTAGCATTATACAAACGACTCATTTTGTCTAGCAGGACCTGTGATGAGGTCATACCCATGTGACCAGAAGGGGCGGGGCCTCAGCCACCAAAGCTGGATACCAGGTCACATGGGTATGACCTCACCACAGGTCCTGCAAGAGACAAAGGGAATCGTTTGTGTAATACTTATGCTAATTCTAACAGGGGGAGGGGATAACTATGAATACATTATCTGCTCCAGTGCAACTGTCACTCAAGAAGCTGCTCATTTTACAAACTTCACTTTCTTGGATTTCAAAACCTAAACATCTGAGCTGACCACTACAGGTATGTGTAGAATCAGCCTGATAGTGCCAGTATAGCACTGGCTTTAGGTTATATATGTAGATCCTTGTGATTGGTTCCCTTTAAGAAGTCAGTGAAAGGTGGTGGAGGAAGTGTCATGGTTTGGGGAATGTTTTCTGCAGCAGGAGTTGGACCTCTCATACAGCCACATGGCAGAGTGAATGCAAGTGTGTATCTGAACCTTCTTCAACAACACGTGGTTCCTTACTTATATTCATCACTTAATCAGCCAGCAATTTTCATGCAGGACAATGTCTCCTGTCACACAGCAAAATGGGTCAAGCAGTTCCTTGAAACCTAAAACATTGAAACCATAAAATGGATATGACAGAGTCGTAAAGTACAGCCAATAGAAAGCCTCGGGAAAATCCTTGGTGACAAATTTATGGCCAAGAAACTCACAATTATGGCTGAGCGGGCCCGGGCTGTAAAAGTCCGGATCCGCGCGGTTTCAGCACTATTCCCGGGCCCGATTCGGGCCCGGGATTCCGGCTGCACGATCCGGAATCTGCAATTAATAAAAATGTTAAAAATCAATAAATAAATAGCGTTTCATACTCACCAGACTCTGTCATGGCGGCACACTTGCTTCCGGGTCGCGCTTTCACTTCCTGTGCTGTGCACGCAGTCTCAGCTTTCCGTGTTTTCCCCGCCCACCGGCCATCCTCTCAACTGTGATTGGTTCTTGGCTGACGCGCCCCCCAGCCTGTGACAGTCTCTGCCGCGGTCATCGCTTATCGCGGCTCAGTAATAGCCTGCACTCAGAGCGGGCGGTCGTGCTCTATGGCTGCTCGTTCTGAGATGTAGCAGAGCCGGATGTGTTGCCGCGGGACTTCTCCTGTGGATTACGTCGGAGCTGCAGGATGTTTGGGGTTAATAAAGTGGTGAAGGAGGAGTGTTTTGTATTTTATTTCAAATAAAGGATTTTTCTGTGTGTCTGTGTTTATTTACTGTCACTTACAGGTTTGTGTGATGCAGGTATCTGATAGACGCCTGTGCCATCACACAAACCTAGGGTTTAGCAGCAGCTATGTGCCCCTGCTAACCCCTGCTATTACCCTGACTGGCACCGCATCACACCAGCGGGAAGAGCCGGTATCGCACACCGGTATGTCGCATCTAACAGATGCGACATACCGGACGGCTGCGGGCTGAGGATATACCAGCCCCCGGCCGGCGTTATCTTGGCTGGATGTGAAGATTAGGGGGACCGCACGTCGTGTTTTTTTTTTTTTTTTTTTTTACTTTCACTGGAATCACAAGTGCGAGGGGCTCTGGCAGCACCCGGCAGCCTCACACGTGTGACTCTGGGCACTGGATAAACAGCACAGATAATGCGCGACGGCTGGGGCTGCAGCCGAGCGCTATAACTGTGCTGCCGAGTGTGTTTACCACCAGTGCACTGCTTTCCCCGCCCACCGGCCGTCCTGGCGCCTGTGATTGGTTGCAGTTAGCTGACACGCTGACACTCAGGATGGGGGCGTGTCTAGCTGCAACCAACACACGCTGGTGGGCAGGGAAAAGCATGAATATTGAATTGTCAGCTCCAGAAGGTAACAGCATGACTTGGAAGGAGTGTGCCACCATGACAGCTCCTCGGTGAGTATGCCGCGCTCGCTACTAGCCCCCTAGCCCCTCCACAAACTTTTTAACCCTCCGGATTCCGGTCCCCATTGACTTATATGGGCACCGGATTCTGGAGCGGATCGGACTTATTTTTAAGTCTGTTAACGACCCGCCGGCCCCGGATTTTTGCCATCCCGCTCAACTCTACTCACAATAGTCAAAGAACTGTGGAAGAGACTAGGAGTGGACCAAAATCACACCAGAGCAGTGTGAGAGACTAGTGATGTCCTGTGGCCGCAGATGTGCTGAAGTCATTGGTGACTATTGTTACCTTCAGAAAATTTACCGTATTTTTCGGATTATAAGATGCTCCGGACCATAAGACGCACCCTGGTTTTAGAGGAGGAAAATAAAATTTTAAGCAAAAAATGTAGTCATGATGACACACTGTTATGGGGCGAGGATCTGCTGCTGACACTATTATGTCTTATAGTCCCAAACATACGGTAGTTATAATCTTTCTCTCTGCTACAGTCGTTGTTCTCTAATTATGATAATCACGTTTTGGGCAAAATAAAGGTTTAATGTTGATAAACTTTGGATCTTTTGTAAAACCCTGTTCTAGTAGTATATTGTACCTCATACAATAAACCTTCAAATGTTCATCAATGTAGATTACATTACATTATTTCTGAAAAAAGCAAGTGATCATACCTTGTTCTCTAATTTTGATCTTCAATGTGTGTGTGTGTGTGTGTGTGTGTGTGTGTGTGTATATATATATGTATGTATGTGTATATATATATATATATATATATATATATATATATATATATATATGTATGTGTATATATATGTATGTGTATGTATATATATATATATATATATATATATATATATATATATATATATATATATATATATATATATATATATATATATATATATATATATATATATATACACATATATATATATATACATATATATATATACATATATATATATATATATATATATACATATATATATATATATATATATATATATATATATATATATATATATATATATATACACACATACATATATATATATATACACACACACATATATATATATATATATATATATATATACACACATACATATATATATATATATATATATATATATATAATGTATATGTATGTGTGTATATATATATATATATATATATATATATATATATATATAATTTATTATTATTATTATTATTATTATTATTATTAATTTATTATTATAGCGCCATTTATTCCATGGCGCTTTACAAGTGAAAGGGTATACGTACAACAATCATTAACAGTACATAACAGACTGGTACAGGAGGAGAGAGGACCCTGCCCGCGAGGGCTTACAGTCTACAGGGAATGGGTGATGGTACAATAGGTGAGGACAGAGCTGGTTGCGCAGTGGTCTACTGGACTGAGGGCTGTTGTAGGTTGTAGGCTTGTTGGAAGAGGTGGGTCTTGAGGTTCCTCTTGAAGCTTTCCACGGTAGGGGAGAGTCTGATGTGCTGAGGTAGTGCGTTCCAGAGTATGGGGGATGCACGGGAGAAATCTTGTACGCGATTGTGGGAAGAGGAGATAAGGGAGGAGCAGAGAAGGAGATCTTGTGAGGATCTGAGGTTGCGTGCAGGTAGGTACCGGGAGACTAGGTCACAGATGTAGGGAGGAGACAGGTTGTGCATGGCTTTGTATGTCATGGTTAGTGTTTTGAACTGGAGTCGTTGGGTGATGGGAAGCCAGTGAAGGGATTGGCAGAGTGGCGAGGCTGGGGAGTAGCGAGGGGAGAGGTGGATTAAGCGGACCGCAGAGTTTAGGATAGATTGGAGGGGTGCAAGAGTGTTGGAAGGGAGGCCAGAGAGCAGGAGGTTGCAGTAGTCGAGGCGGGAGATGATGAGGGCATGCACTAATGTTTTTGCTGATTCTTGGTTAAGGAAAGCACGGATCCGGGAGATGTTTTTGAGTTGTAATCGGCATGAGGTGAAGAGGGCTTGGATGTGTGGCTTGAAGGATAGAGCAGAGTCGAGGGTCACTCCAAGGCAACGAGCTTGTGAGACTGGGGAGAGTGAGCAACCATCAAGTTTGATGGAAAGGCTTGTTGGAGGAGATGAGTGAGGAGGAGGAAAGACAATGAATTCTGTTTTGTCCATGTTAAGTTTTAGGAATCGCACAGAGAAGAAGGATGAAATAGCAGACAGACATTGTGGGATTCTGGTTAGTAGAGAGGTAATGTCAGGTCCAGAGAGGTAGATCTGTGTGTCATCGGCATAGAGATGATACTGGAAGCCGTAGGACTCAATGAGCTGTCCCAGGCCGAAGGTGTAGATGGAGAACAGCAGGGGTCCAAGAACTGAGCCTTGGGGAACACCGACAGATAGGGGGCAAGATGAGGAAGTTGTGTGAGAATGGGAGACGCTGAAAGTTCGGTCGGTTAGGTATGAGGATATCCAAGATAGGGCCAAGTCTGTGATGCCCAGAGATGAGAGAATCTGTAGTAGGAGGGAATGGTCTACTGTGTCGAATGCAGAGGACAGGTCCAGGAGGAGGAGGACAGAGTAGTGTCGCTTGGCTTTGGCGGTTAGTAGGTCGTTAGTGACTTTAGTTAGGGCAGTTTCAGTGGAATGATGCGGTCGGAAGCCAGATTGTAGCTGGTCAAAGAGGGAGCAGGAGGAGAGGTATGAGGACAGTTCAAGATGGACATGCTGTTCCAGTAGTTTTGAGGCATAGGGGAGAAGGGATATGGGGCGATAGTTTGACACAGTGGATGGGTCAAGGGAGGGCTTTTTGAGGATGGGTGTAATAGAGGCATGTTTAAAGCATGAAGGGAATACACCAGTTGTTAGTGATAGGTTGAAGAGATGGGTTAGGGCTGGGATGAGGACTGCGGTGATGTTGGGGATGAGATGTGATGGGAGCGGGTCAAGTGCACAGGTGGTTAGATGTGATCTTGAGAGTAGAGTGGAGAGATTGTTTTCTGTCATGGTGGAGAAGCTGGATTTGGAGGAAGAAGGCTGAGTAGCTATGATGAGGGGCTGTGGTGATTGTGGGCCAAAGCTTGCTCTGATGTTGTCAACCTTCTGCTTGAAGAAAGAGGCAAAGTCTTCAGCTGAGAGGAGAGGAGAGGGAGGTGGTGCTGGAGGACGGAGGAGAGAATTAAAAGTGTTGAATAGCTGTTTAGGGTTGTGAGAGAGAGAGAGGATATGAGGGATGAGAAGTAGGTTTGTTTTGCAGCAGTGAGTGTGGACTTGAAAGTGGTGAGGGACTCTTTATATGCAATGAAGTGCTCAGTGGAATGAGACCTCTTCCATCTGCGCTCAGCAATTCTGGAAGCCCGTCTCAGTTCTTTAGTCTGACTGGTGTGCCAGGGTTGCCTGTTGATTGTGCGGGTTTTGGTGTGTGTGAGGGGGGCGGCTGATTCGAGAGCTGCAGAGATTGTAGTGTTGTATAAAGTTGCAGCAGCATCTGCATCGTGTAGAAATGCAATGTCTGTGAGAGGGAGAAGGGACTGAGAAAGGGCTTGTAAATCAATGTGTTTTATATTTCTGCGAGGGTGTGAAAGTTTGTGGAGGGGGGGTTGCGTAGTTGGAGAAGAGAGGGAAGAGAATGTGAGTAGGTTGTGGTCAGACAGGGGGAGAGGTGAGTTAGAGAGGTTAGATAGGGAACAGAGGCGAGTGAAGATGAGGTCCAGCGTGTGGCCATCTTTGTGAGTGGCTGCAGAAGACCATTGGGTGAGGCCGAAGGAGGCAGCGAGTGTTAGAAGTTTGGAGACAGATGGGTGGGAAGTGTCAATGGGGATATTGAAATCACCCATGATGATGGTGGGGATGTCGTTGGAAAGGAAGTGTAGTAGCAAGGTGGTGAAATGATCAAAAAAGGCAGTGGCTGGCCCTGGAGGGCGGTAAATGACAGCCAGCTGAAGGTTGGAGGGGGCGTAGATGTGTATGGACTGCACCTCAAAAGATGGGAGCGTGACAGAGGGTGGTAGTGGAATTGGTGTAAGGAGCATTGGTCGGACAGGAGCAAACCAACTCCTCCACCATGCTTATTACTGGGGCGGGGTGTGTGAGAGAGTTGGAAACCGCCATAAGAAAGTGCAGCAGGAGAGGCAGTGTCAGAGGGGGTGAGCCAGGTTTCAGTGATGGCGAGGAAAGAGAGTTTATTAGTGATGAAAAGATCATGAATGTAGGATAGTTTGTTGCAGACAGAGCGAGCGTTCCATAGAGCTCCTGTTAGTGGGACTGGGGGAGCGGGGGTCAGGTGAATGTGTATGTGTATATATAATATATATTATATATATATATATATATATATATATATATATATATATATATATATATATATATATATATATATATATATATATATATATATATATATATATATATATATATATATATATATATATATATATATATATATATATATATATATATATATATAATATATATATATAGATATATATATAGATATATATATGACAGACTGTGACTGGTGAGGAGGGCCGAACCAATAGGCTCAAATGAGTTCTACTCAGTTTTAATTATAATTATTTTATAGTAATTGCACCACTTAATATATAAGCCCACAAACAGCCCCCCTATATACAGCATAAGTCTCACATACTCTCTATATACAGTATGAGCCCCCCACGCAGCCTCCTAAATACAGCATGAGCCCCCCTCCGCGCAGCCTCCTAAATACAGCATGAGCACCCCGCGCAGCCTCCTAAATACAGCACGAGCCCCCCCGCGCAGCCTCTTAAATGCAGCATTAGCCCCCACAAAGCCCCTATATACAGTTTGAGCCCTGATATTGCCTCCTATATGACCCCCACATACAGTATGAGTCTATATCCATATGAAACCCACCACCACATCATACTCGCCTCAGCGCTCTGCTGCACTGACCCTCCGTACAGCATATATGCTTATGTGATGCCATCATGTCAGCTGTCTCACACTGATTGGTGGAAGAAGGTATCAGTGGCCCCTCCTCCACCAGTGTATTCACCGCTGTCCACATCCTGAGGTTGCAGGTAGCGGTGACATTGGGCAGCAGTGGCAGACAAGCGACACTTTTTTTCCCAGCCCTAATATAGATCTATACATAAAATGTCTTATCCATGATAATTAAATACCTCAGATGAACAACAACAGATTACATTACACTGTCATTATTTCTTAAAAAAAAAACTAGGTCGCATAGCAGACAATGGGTGTGAAAATTAAGTACACCGTCACTGCTTCTATAGGAATGTAGGTAAGTAGCAGGCAGGTGCTGCTTAATGACTATTTGTTCATCAGCAATTATGGTCACCTCTATAAAATCATAAGTTGTGGCACATTCAGACGTGTTTACTGAATGCTAAGAAAGAGAAGAAAACATCAGTATGATCTTAGAGAAGCAATCGTTGCTGCCCATCAATCATAACTAAAAAGATAATGCACAGGTGAAAAACATTCACAGCCAGCTGACAATCTTCACACGAGTGGAAGTCCCTGCAAAGTGGCCCCCGGGAAAAAGCCAGTATCCACAGCTCAGCCTCTAAAGGCCTCCGCATGTTAAAGATCAAGTTCATCTAAGTACAATTAGAAAGACTGAACAAGTATGGCTTGCTTGGATGGCTTGCCAGAAGAGAGCCTTTTCTCTCTAACAATATCATGACAGTACAGCGAAGGGCTGTAAAGTTCTACCTGAAGAAACTAAAAGGTTCCTACTGTGGCTTTGATTTATTAGGGTATGTGCCCACGATCAGGATCAGCGGGCCACAGGTCTCCTCCACAGGAGACCCCGCAGCTGCCCGTGCCCATGATCGGGGTTCGGGGAGCTGCGGTCTCTCTCTTCTGTTTTCCCTATGGAGAATGCTTGCGATTCCGCAGCAAAGAATTAACATGCTTGTGGCTCGGAAAACCGCACCATAGGTCCATTTTAGTTTAGCCGTACGTACACTAGCATTAGATTTCTATAAATCCCATCTAAGGCTATGTGCGCACTGGGAAATGGAATTTTCTTGAGAAAATTCCGCATGCTTTCAAAGATTACCACACCCGCGGTAAAAAACCGCGGGAAACCGCACCCGAAAACCGCATGCGGTTTGCCGCGGTTTGCTGCGGTTTTACCGCGGTATTAGTCGCGGTATTGCCGCGGTTTTGCCGCGTGCGGGTTGGGATGTGCTTTATTGCATTCAATGCAATAAAGCACATTGAAAAAAAAAAACATTTAATTCTGAGATAGTAGATAGACAGAAGAATAGATAGAGGGATAGATAGACAGACAGAGGGATAGATAGATAGATGACAGATCGCTGCGTTTCCCACGGTCGGCAGTGAGTTCACATTACCGGCCGTGGGAAATGACCGGTAATTACCTCTGCTGTCTGCTGCTTTCATTCAGCGCTGTGTCTGTGACAGTCGCGGCTGGATGTAAGCAGCGCAGGACCTGTGGATTACGCCGGAGCGGTGGATTACGCCGGAGCTTTGGTGCGGGAGGGGTTAATAAAATGGTGAACGAGGCTTGTTTGTTTTATTTAAAATAAAGGATTTTTCGGTGTCTGTGTTTTATTCACTTTACTTACGGGTGGTTGATCATGTCAGCTGTCACATAGACGCTCCCATGATCAAGCCTGGAGTTAATGGCGGTGGTCCCCCACCATCATTAACCCCTTGTATTACCTTGCTGCCACTGCTACACGGCGGCAAGAAGAGCCGGGGACACGCCGGTATTGCCGCATAATGCATGCGACAGTGCCGGGGCAGCTGCGGCTGATATTCTCGGCTGCGGGAGGGGGAGTGAGGCGGGGGACATTAGCCCTGCCCCTCTCCCTCCCCAGCCTGAGAATACCTGGCCGCCGCTGTGTGCTTACCTCGGCTGGAAGGTAAAAATACAGCGGAGCCCACGTTCTTTTTTTTCTATATTTCCGTTTTCTTTCTATGTGTGTTCTATGTGTCTGTGTCTGTGATGTCTGTGTGTGTGTGATCTGTGTGTGTTTACTCTCTGCTCCGCTTCCTCTTCCTGTAATGACATCACTTCCCTGCAAAACCGCAGACAAGCGATGTACATTACCGGAGGTAAACCGCGAAATACCGCAGGGAATAACGCAGGAAAACGCAGTGAACCGCACAGAATTTGCTGTTTGCGTTATTCCCTGCGGGATTTCATGATTAACATTGGAGTCAATGGAGTGAAATCCCGCAGCGATGTGCGGAAAAGAAGTGACATGCACTTGTTTTTGCTGCGGGATTCCCGCAGCAAAACATGCAGCTGTCAAATTCCGCCCAGTGCGCACAGGATTTTTTTTCTCTATAGGATTTGCTGGTGATTCACTGCAGAGATCTTATGAACATTTTCTGCAGCGAAACATGCAGCAAATCCGCGGAAAATCCGCGGCAAAATCCGGTAAGTGCGCACATGGCCTAAGGCTATGTGCGCACACTGCAGATTTGTTTGTATAGAGAAAAATGCACCCTCTGGCAGAAAAACGCACCTCCCTGTGGAAAAAGCGCACCAAAAACGCATGTATTTTTACCGCATATTGGTGCGGTTTTGACTACATTTTTTTTCCCCTGCGTTTTTTTTTTTTTTTTTACGCAGGGAAAAACGCAGATAAGTGGTGACATGCTGCTTCTTTTTCCTGCAGAAAATCTGCAGCAAAACCTGTAAGGAAAAGAGAAGCAACGTGTGCACAGCATTTCGGATTTCTCATAGACTTTGCTGGGAAAGGACTGCATGAAGCTTATGAACAAAAACTGCACCAACTCTGCACCCAAAACAGCAACAAAGCCGTGGCAAAAAACGCAGGGCCTAAAACACGCTGTATCCAAGACGCTGTGGACACTCAGCCCTAAGACTGACGTTGCTTCATACTGGTGTGAATACGCCAAAAGTCGCAAAACGTTTGTGCAAACTCCAGGTTACGCAAAAAGAATTTGCATTTTTTTTTTAATGTGTTTTTACATCTGTTTTCAAGCGAAAAATCTTTGAATCACCTCCTGTGTCTTTTGGACAGAGAAGACTAAAATGGAGATCTGTGCTGCGCAATATTTGGCAATACCCAAATACACTATATTAGCACAAAGATCATCTGTATCGTGGATGCGGGGATGAATTGAGATCATTTTGTAGACAAAGAAGCTTGGTACCTGGCAGTCTGAGTCGACCATGAACTCCTCAGTGTACCAAAATATTCTAGATGTGAGGCCACCTATCCAAAAGCTAAACTTGGCCGAAACTGGATCAGGCAACAGGACAATGATCCCACACAACAGCAAATCTGTATTAGTATGGCTGAAAAAGAAAAGAATCGAGCTGTTGCAGAGGCCCAGTCTCAGTCCAGACCTCACTTCATATGCTATGCATAAATGAAGGCCCACAAATGAGTGTAAAGGAAGATTTCCCCGGTGGATTGGTATGTTGTTAAACAACAAGCTATAATCACCTCCAGGCACTTCCCAGGATCCAGTGCAGGCCGCGCCATTGTCTGTGCTAATACTGTCAGGAAGGAAGTCGTGACTATTCAAATCAGCAGCAGGGACCTGGACTGACTGCATTGTGCATCATCGGTGTCATCACTAATGACATGCTGTGAAAGTCACCTCACCTCCTTAGCCGATCACCGGTCCCGTTGACCACTTCCTGCCAGTGTAAACAGACCACATAGCGTCCAGGTAAATGCTGGGAAGTGCGTGACAAGAATAGTGGGCCAAAATTCCTCTAGAAAGATCTGATAGTCATACAGAAAATGATAACTTCAGTCATTGCTGCTAAAGGTGGTTCTTCCGGCTATTGATTCATGGGTTGTACTTAGTTTTTTGCACTTTGGCCTGGCACCTGTTGACAGATTACACCGTGTCATTATTTTAGTGTTGTTTTTAATCTGCGCTTGTATTTACCTGATTTTAACACTTTTTAAGGACCAGATGATGTTCTGCTATTTCCTGATACATAAAACTATAGAATTCAAAGAGGGTGTACTTAGTTTTTCTCATGACCATAAATATACATGGTAAGGCTAGTTTCACACTTGCGTTGAACGGTATCCGTTGCATTGTGTTGTGTGACGGATGCAACGGATGCGTTGCATATAATGGCACAACAGATGCAACGGATCGTACAAAACAACGGAATTTTTTTTTATTTGTTTTTTTTTTATTTTTTTCTTCTTTACATTTTCTTTATCGTTCCTATGGGAGACCCAGACATTGGGTGTATAGCTTCTGCCTCCGGAGGACACACAAAGTACTACACTAAAAAGTGTAGCTCCTCCCTCTGAGCATATACACCCCCTGGATAACCAAATATAGCCAGTTCAATGCTTTGTGTTCAGGAGGCACACATCCACACATGCATTCTCATCTGATTCTGATTTTTGGAAAGAGTTTGAAGAAAAGCGGGTCCAAGCCTGGACTCCCGGCATGTCCCTTCTCACCCCAATGTGTCGGCGGTGTTGTTAAGGTTGATTTCAGGGCTGGAGCCTTACATGCCGCGCTCCTTCACCATCCCTCGGGCTCTGGCTTGAAGTGGGAGCCAGCACGGTTCTCCCTGCCTTGCAGGAGACCGGTCTCCATCCGCAGCCCTTCAGGATCCTGCCGGACGGAGCACTCATCCCCAGGGACTTGAAACCCTGCGTCTCACAAGCTAAGTATCTGAGACGTTATTTTCGGGGGGTCCCTTGTACTTTATTGTTGGGGAGAGTGGGCTGTGTATCTATTCTGCCATTTCCGGCCGGTTCTCTGGTTTTCACCTGAGAACCGCGCCGATGGTGCCTGCGCGCCGGCCGCATAGTTAAATTTAGGCCCCGGCTTCGCCTGAGGCCTAGTTTCGATTTCACTGCCCTTGCATGTCAATCATGCAGAGGGACAGTGCGGCTCCGCCCAGCGGCCGTTCGGCACAGGGGAGGGACACTCCTCTCTGAGGAAATATTCCCTCCCCTGTAAATCTCCTTGGCCCTCCGGATCCCGCTCTTAGAGTAGGCCCCGCCCCCTCTCCTCGCTCCGGCGCCATTTTATCAGCGTTCTTATGCCATGTCTGCACAGCGATCGGCGCTGGCTGCAGCATATCTCTGGGGGTCCGGGCTGTGGGATCTGGAGGGCACAGAGACGTCCCAATGTCAAACGGTCTGGTAAGCCACAACCTCCGGTTGTGGACCTGCTTGTATACTCTTTGGGGGTCATTCTGGCTCAGAGCCCCCACTTCAGCAGCATGTCTCACACGAGGAGCAAGGCTGTACTCAATATGCACTGCATGTAGGCTCGTACTGCCTGTACCGAGCACATATCCACATTGTGATGCCTGCTCTCACATGGTGGTGCCTCAGCCTGGAGTCTCATCCCCAGTGGTCCCTCCGGCTGCGCCGGCTCCGGTGGCTGAACCCCCGGCTTGGGTAGAATCCTTCTCTAGGTCAATCTCCCAGTCTTTTGCCGACTCCATGGGACAGCTGTCCCGGACTCTGCTGAGCATGCATCAGCCCCCTTCTCAGGGTGCCTCTGCTGCTACGGCTCGCTCAGCAGAGCTCACAGAGGATTCTTCATCTGGTCTCAGACCCCGTCCTCCTAAAAGGAGACGCAGGGTCCCCTCTCCTTCCTCGTCCCGTGGCTCTGATTCACGAGCTGACTCGCAGGACGAGGAGGATGCCTTTACTGGGGGCTCGGACGCTACCTCCTGCCCCATTGATCTGTCCGAAAGTGACGCAGATGTTAGAGCTTTGATTGCGTCCATTAATTCTGTACTGGACCTCAATCCGCCTGTATCAGAGGAGCAACCCTCTCTGGCAGAAAAGCACCAGTTTACCTTGCCTAAGGGAACAAGCAGTGTGTTCTTTAACCACTCCAGTTTTCAGGCCACTGTGACCAAGCCTAGGGCCTGTCCTGACAGACGCTTCCCAAAGCGTGGTTCTGATGACCGTTTTCCGTTTTCACCAGAGGTGGTCAAGGAGTGGGCTCATTCACCAAAGGTAGACCCTCCGGTGTCTAGACTCTCAGCCCGGACAGTTGTATCTGTGGCTGATGGCACCTCACTTAAGGATTCCACTGACCGCCAGGTTGACCTTCTGGCCAAATCTGTATATGAGGCGGCAGGGGCCTCGTTCTCCCTCACCAGGGACTCTATGCCCGAAATGGTTGCCTTAACTTCCAGGCTTCAGCCTTTTCATCCTTGCCATGTCTGCCATGCTGGAGGCTTCTCACCGCACTGCGGTGGCTTCGGCTGATTCTCTCGCTTTCCGCAGGATCTTTTGGCTTCGAGAGTGGAAGGCAGATGCTTCTTCTTCAAAGAAGTACCTTGCTGGACTCCCATTTGCTGGGTCCAGGCTGTTCGGTGAACAACTGGATGAAATTATTAAGGAAGCTACTGGCGGGAAGAGTACTTCCATGCCACAAACTAAAACCAGGAAACCTGTCCAGGGCAGGAACCAGTCGAGGTTTCGTTCTTTTCGTTCCTCCAACTGGTCGTCCTCTAAGCCCTCGGCCTCGTCCACTAACTCAGCCAAGGACCAAAAACCCAACTGGCGCACGAAGCCGCGTCCTCAGAAGACCGCAGGAGCCGCTGCCACTAAGGCAGCCTCCTCTTGACTATCTGGCCGCGCCAGCAACGTCCTTGGTCGGTGGCAGGCTTCCCCACTTTGGCGACGTGTGGTTTCAACACGTCTCCGATCAGTGGGTGCGGGATATCATATCCCACGGCTACAGGATAGAATTCTCTTCCAGCCCGCCAAACAGATTTTTTCTGTCAACTCCCCCCTGCTCCAAGGCCGCTGCCTTCTCTCAGGCCGTGGCATCCTTGCAGGCCAACGGAGTAATTGTACCGGTTCCCGCCCGGGAACGGTTCAGAGGTTTCTACTCAAATCTCTTCCTAGTCCCCAAAAAGGACGGTTCCTTCCGGCCCATCCTGGATCTCAAGCTTCTTAACAAGCATGTTCAGGTGCGGCTTTTTCGCATGGAGTCTCTGCGATCAGTCATTGCCTCAATGACCCAAGGAGATTTCCTAGCATCCATCGACATCAGAGATGCCTATCTGCATGTGCCAATTGCAGTTTCACACCAGCGTTGGCTACGTTTTGCAATCGGAAAGGAACATTTCCAATTCGTGGCTCTCCTCTTCGGGTTAGCCACGGCCCCTCGAGTATTCACCAAGGTCATGGCAGCAGTGGTTGCGGTTCTGCACCTCCAGGGGTTTGCAGATCCCTTTGCCTGGACGACATTCTAGTTAAGGCTTCATCCAGTGCAGACTGTCAGCGGAGTGTCTAGCTCACTCTCTCCACTCTAGTCCAATTCGGGCGGCTTGTCATTCTGTTTAAGTCCATTCTGACTCCGACCCAGAAGCTCACGTCCCTAGGGATGCAATTCGAGACTCTGCCGGCACTTGTGAAGCTGCCCTTAGTCAAACAGCAGTCCCTCCGCTGGCGGTGCGCTCTTTGCTGAGGCCCCGCCGTCATTCCATCAGGCACCTAATGCAGGTGCTGGGTCAGTCAGATGGTGGCGTCAATGGAAGCGGTTCCCTTTGTCCAGTTCCATCTGCGTCCTCTGCAGCTGGACATTCTCCGCTGTTGGGACAAGCGGACTTCCTCCTTGCACAGGTTAGTGGCTCTGTCGCCACAGACCAAGGGCTCCCTTCAGTGGTGGCTTCGGCCCCTCTCTCTGTCTCAGGGACGCTCCTTCCTGGCCCCGTTTTGGGTGATCCTCACCACGGATGCCAGTCTATCCGGCTGGGGAGCAGTATATCTCCACCACAGAGCGCAGGGCACTTGGACTCCGTCCGAATCAGCCCTCTCGATCAATGTGCTGGAAATCGGAGCTGTGCTTCTAGCTCTCTTAGCCTTTCACCACCTGTTGGCGGGCAAGCACATTCGAGTCTAGTCAGACAACGCGACAGCGGTTGCCTACATCAACCACCAGGGCGGGACACGCAGCCGCCTGGCAATGTTGGAGGTTCAACGCATCCTTCAGTGCACGGAGGACTCAGTCCACCATATCCGCAGTCCACATCCCAGGCGTGGAAAACTGGGAGGCAGATTATCTCAGCCGTCAAACCGTGGACAGCGGCGAGTGGGCTCTGCATCGGGCAGTGTTTCGGTCAATCTGCCGCAAGTTGGGCACTCCGGAAGTGGAGCTTCGCTCCCACGATCCTCAGGCCTTTGAAGCGGACGCGCTGGTCCAAGATTGGTCCCAGTTTCGTCTGTCTTACGTGTTTCCCCCTCTAGCTCTCTTGCCCAGAATCCTGCTGCGCAAGATCAGAATGGAGGGCCGTCGGTTCATCCTCATTGCTCCAGACTGGCCCAGGCGAGCTTGGTACCCAGACCTGCTCCATCTGTCCGTAGAGGTGCAGATCCAGACCTTCTCTCACAAGGTCCATTTTTCCGCCAGAATTCTGCGGCTCTCAGATTGACGGCGTGGCTCTTGAGTCCTGGATCTTGACTACTTCTGGTATTCCTCCTGATATCATCTCCACTATGACTCGGGCTCGAAGTATTCCTTGGCCAAAATCTATCACAGGACCTGGAGAATTTTCCTGTCCTGGTGTCGCTCTTCCGGCCATGCTCCTTGGCCTTTTTCCTTGCCGACCTTCCTGTCCTTTCTACAGTCCGGTCTGCAGCTAGGACTATCCCTCAATTCCCTCAAGGGACAGGTCTCGGCTCTGTCAGTGTTGTTCCAGCGGTGTATCGGCCGGCTGGCTCAGGTACGCACCTTCATGCAGGGCGCATCTCACATCAGTCCGCCTTACCGGCGGCCTTTGGATCCCTGGGACCTTAATCTGGTCCTCACGGCTTCGCAGAAACTCCCCTTTGAGCCTCTTAGGGAGGTTTCTTGGTCTCGTCTTTCACAGAAAGTGGTCTTTCTAGTGGCCATAACTTCCCTCAGGAGAGTCTCTGATTTGGCTGCGCTCTCTTCGGAGTCACCTTTTTTTGGTTTTTCATCAAGACAAGGTGGTTCTCCGTCTGACTCCGGACTTTCTTCCTAAGGTGGTTTCTCCTTTCCACCTTAACCAGGACATTTCCCTGCCTTCCTTTTGTCCGGCTCCTGTTCATCGCTTTGAAAAAGCGTTGCATACTCTGGATCTGGTGCGGGCGCTCCGGATCTATGTGTCTCGCACCGCTGTTCTTAGGTGGTGCACCTCTCTTTTTGTGCTGACCACAGGTCGGCGTAAGGGCCTCTCGGCTTCTAAGCCGACCTTAGCTCGTTGGATTAGGTCGGTCATTTCCGATGCCTACCAGTGTACTCTAGTGCCTCCCCCGCCGGGGATCAAGGCACACTCAAGTGCATGCTCATGCTTCGGCAGATGCGAGCTTGGGCGGACGCATCCTTCAGGCGGCTGCCGCCCATTTGTGAAGTTAGGTTTCGCCTACTTCTCAGTTTTCTGTTTATTCCCACCCATGGACTGCTTTGAGACGTCCCAATGTCTGGGTCTCCCATAGGAACGATAAAGAAAAAGAGAATTTTGTTTACCGTAAATTCTTTTTCTTATAGTTCCGTATTGGGAGACCCAGCACCCTCCCTGTTGCCTATTGGCAGTTTCTCGTTCCGCGTGTTATCACCGGCTGTTGTTGTAGACAGAGGCTCCGGTTGTTCCGGTTCTTGCTCTATCTCTACTTGTGGGTGGCTATTCTCCTTCAGCTTTTGCACTAAACTGGCTATATTTGGTTATCCAGGGGGTGTATATGCTCAGAGGGAGGAGCTACACTTTTTAGTGTAGTACTTTGTGTGTCCTCCGGAGGCAGAAGCTATACACCCAATGTCTGGGTCTCCCAATACGGAACTATAAGAAAAAGAATTTACGGTAAGTAAACAAAATTCTCTTTTTTACCGGCAGCAGACTATTGTGAATGATAAGCTGATCACCCGGTGGCCGGGCGCTCAGCTGATCACTCTCAAAAGCCGCAAAAAAGAGCATGCGCAGTGAAATCCTACGGATTGCGCTGCTCAAAAAAAGTTACATGCTGCGTTCCTTCCGCCCAACGCAGCGTCAAAATAACAACGCTGCGTCGTCCAACGGATGCAACGCTGACACTTGCGTTACAGTGCGTCGTCCATACAAGTCTATGGAGAATAGCGCAGTGCGTTAACGGACTGCGCTATTCTCTATAGTGACGGACTGCGCTATTCTCTATAGTGACGGACTGCGCTATTCTCTATAGTGACGGACTGCGCTATTCTCTATAGTGACGGACTGCGCTATTCTCTATAGTGACGGACTGCGCTATTCTCCATAGTGACGGACTGCGCTATTCTCCATAGTGACGGACTGCGCTATTCTCCATAGTGACGGACTGCGCTATTCTCCATAGTGACGGACTGCGCTATTCTCCATAGTGACGGACTGCGCTATTCTCCATAGTGACGGACTGCGCTATTCTCCATAGTGACGGACTGCGCTATTCTCCATAGTGACGGACTGCGCTATTCTCCATAGTGACGGACTGCGCTATTCTCCATAGTGACGGACTGCGCTATTCTCCATAGTGACGGACTGCGCTATTCTCCATAGTGACGGACTGCGCTGAACGCAAGTGTGAAAGTACCCTAATCGAGGTTTTTGTTTTCTTTCAATCCATTTATTAGTAGCTTTGTTTTTTTACATTGCTGTTTTTTCTCCTGCAGGTAGTTGAAATCTCCTTTAACTTTTGGTATAGACTTGGAGAACATCTTTACAAAATAAATGACGCTGTGCTGCACAGTATCTTCAAGCCTTACATCCAGAGGCTCCTGCATGCTTTAGCCCGGCACTGTCAGCTTGATCCAGATCATGTAAGTACCCTTGCTAAGTAATGAAATTATCAGATGATGATTTTCTATTGTGAAAGGCATCAAATGCCTGTATCCCTATGGTCATCCTTGATTTCAGGAATTATGGCCCCTCTCTGCCCTATAGTTGGCTCAGTACACAGCTCTCCTCCCTGTCTATACGCCTTACCAGGTGGGCACTAAAGGAGAAATGTGCGGCACCTTGTGCTTACAAAGTATTTGTATTAAGGAAATTCTTGTTGTCACTGTTCTAAATCGAGATGAGCGAGCGTGCTCGCCACTGCTAGTTACTCGATCGAGCATTGGGGTTTTTGGCCGCAATTCGAGTACCAAGTATAATTGAAGTCAATGGGAAACTCAAGCATTTTTAAACTTCAATGCTTAAGACTTGATCAAGTAACGAGCTGTGGCGAGCACGCTCGCTCATCACTAGGCCTAAAGAATACTGTAAAAATATATTGTATTTGGTAACGAGTTGAGTTTTGTAGTCTCGGAGGCACATGTAATAGAGTGACTTCTAAGGCAATTGTTAGATTTCAGCCTGTTACTTTGTTTGACATGCCTTATTTCTTTTTTTTTTTTTTTGCATTTCCAGGAGGGAGTGCCGGAGGAAACAGATGATTTTGGAGAATTTCGTATGAGAGTGTCTGACCTAGTGAAGGATCTGATCTTTTTGGTGGGCTCTGTGGAGTGTTTTGCTCAGGTGTGTTTATATACACTTCACCCAATTATATCATTTACCGTATGTACCTGCATAAGCAAAATGTCTTCCTCTGTGTTAGTGTTGGCTACAGCTGAAGCCAAAATTGTTCAACCCCCAAATTATGTTTATTAGGAAAATTCAAAGTCAATCAAATAGAAATGCAAATAACACGGAAAAATATAATGGGGTTTGACCAAATTCTTCACAAGCTGCCACTTTTACTGACTCCCAGTCCATTTACAGACCTGTGTTCTCATGACCCGAAATTAAAGCTTCATCAATACCTATGAGGTTATAAGTTCAAGTTTGGAGACCTGAGGTCATTCAGTGCTTTGCAATCTAGAAGTGAACCATGAAATACAGCCATCTGATCCTGGCTGTAAAGAGGACCAACCACCAGGAATTTCATGTATAAATTAAAGCCAGTGCTATCTGATTCTCTACATACCTTTTAGTTGTGAGATTGGATGTATAGTTTCTGAAATATAGGCAAATAAGGTTTGTAAAATGCGCTGTTATTTGATGATAGGTGCAACAGAATATCTAATAGGTGGGTCGGGTTTTGCCAGTTATTCCCGCCCCTGTCTGCCTGCCTGTCCTTCCTTCCTCCTTTCTCCCTCTATAATAACAGAGACAGGGGGAGGAAGGACAGGCAGGCAGACAGGGGCGGGAATAACTGGCAAAACCCGAGCCACCTATTAGACATTCCGTTGCACCTATCATCAAATAACAGCGCATTTCACAAATGTCCAACCTGGTCTACTTGAGTAAAGAGCACTCGAGCATTTCAGTGCTCGCTCATCACTAGTGATGGGCGGACCCGCAGATACCTGGGATCAGCGGGTCCAACCAGGTTTAACAAAAAAAAAAAAAAAAATCCCGGTTCGTGCCCGGAATTGATCCTGTATATCTGACCATACGTCAGTCCCCATATATGTCCATGGGGACCTGAATTAGGTGCTTTAAAATGGTGGTAGAAGGAATAGGGGGATTGGAGCAAGCGCTTCGTTCTCAGAAATGGGGAGGGTCTATGAGACAGTAGCAGCAGGACCTGAATTGTTACCCAGAGTTCCCCGAGTGCCCTCTTTTGAACACCCGCAGATTCAGACTTTTACAGTACGGGTCCGCCCATCACTACCCATCACTAGTGATTTGTCGCCATAAATTACTATTTGTCCACACAGCAGGACTGATAGCCAATTGATTGACTTTTGGAGTGCGGGGGGGGGGGTGTTAGGGGTGTGTGTGTGGGGGGTGTGTGTGTGTGTGTGTGTGTGTGTGTGTGTGTGTGTGTGTGTGTGTTTTGGAAGTGACGTAGATCTCTGTGGAAGAGCCCATCAACCATTGGCACTTTGCCAGCTGCAGTTGTTCGGGGTCTGGTGAGTGCGATTATTTTTATATATATATATATATATATATATATATATATATATATATATATATTTATTTTTTTTTTTGAGGAGACTGTCTGCTTTCTTTTAGGGGTGTCTTTTCTCTTTTGACGGTCTCTGCTTTCCTTAATGAAGTATCCTGCTGTATTCTTTAACTTTCTAGCTGCTTGGACTCGTTGGACTCTTCTGTATTGAACCACGACTAGGGCTCATTTTTGTAGTAGGGCTTATATTTTAAGTATACACCAAAAATGCCTCCTAGGACTTATTTTCAGGGTAGGTCTTATTTTCGTGGAAACACGGTATTCCCGTTTTTTCTTGCTCCGTTAATTATCTTTTCTTTTTCGCTCCTAATTGGGAGACCCAGACAATTGGGTGTATAGCTACTGCCTCCGGAGGCCGCACAAAGTACTACACTTAAAAGTGTAAGGCCCCTCCCCTTCTGGCTATACACCCCCCCGTGGGAGCACGGGTCCCTCAGTTTTTTGCTTTGTGCGAAGGAGGTCAGACACGCACGCATAGCTCCACTGTTTAGTCAGCAGCAGCTGCTGACTATGTCGGATGGAAGAAAAGAGGACCCATACTAGGGTCCCCAGCATGCTCCCTTCTCACCCCACTTTCTGTCGGTGGTGCTTGTTAAGGTTGAGGTACCCATTGCGGGTACGGAGGCTGGAGCCCACATGCTGATTCCTTCCCCATCCCCATTAGGGCTCTGGGCGAAGTGGGATTTTACCTGTCTCCAGGCACTGAGACCGTGCTCCATCCGCAGCCCCTGGAGAAGCCGCTGGATATGGAGCTGAGTATCGTCAGGGACATGGCCCTGCTCCGTCAAGGTACTCTGTGTCCCCGTGCATACGCGCGCACACCGCAGCATTGCTGGGTGTGTTAGTGCGCCGGGGACAACAGCGCTGCTGCGCTTGTGCCATTTCCTCACTTCAGCTTAGCTGAGTGGGTAGACTCAGGGAGAACGGTCGCGCCGGCCGCTGGGACTGCGACGCGGCTGGGACTTGTGGTGCGCCGGGGACTTCCGCGCTGGCCGTGCATATATCACGGCCGCGCTTATTACTACAGTCCCCGGCTTTTGCGGCCTAGTTCGTTCGTTCCCGCCTCCGCACCTGCCAGTCAGGAGGAGGGCGGGACGCTGTACAGAGCATCAGCGCTGAGGGCTGGAGTCGTTTTTACATACTCCAGCCCTCACACCAGGCACAGTAGGACGCAGTTTCCCGCTCTTTGTTTGTGGCACGCCCACGGTCCGCTCCTCTTCACAGAACGCCGGCAGCCATTCCTGCCTGCACGCTGAGCTGCAGAGGGGAGACGGGGAGACCCAGACACGGGATTCTACGGCCTCATACCCGCTGTTCAGCGGGCGGTAAGCAGCCTCAAGGGCTCACCCCCACTTGTGCCGTTTGTATACTGAGTATTTTGTGTTTGCAAATACTTTGTACTGTACGGTCGCTGGTGATTCTCGGCTATACCCCCTCCTAGATTACAAGGAGGCAACAGCATGTCGTCCGCAAAACGCAAGGGTGCCAAGGCACAGACATTATATGCTGCCTGTACCGCATGTGGGGCTGCTCTACCGGCAGGTTCCACTGACCCCCATTGTGTGCAGTGCTCGGCTCCTGTGCAACTTGCACAGCCGGGGCCTCTGCTGGACGTGACCCAGGGTGTACCACCTGTGAATGCTGTCCAGGTGACAGGAACAGAGTTTGCAGCTTTTGCTGACAGATTGTCTATGACCATGTCAAAGATTCTTGAAACATTGCAGTCTAGACCAGTAACTCAGACCATGGACACTGTGGCACATGCACCCCAGGGTGACGATTCTGACTCGGACGACAGTCCCAGACAACCTAAGCGGGCTCGTTATGAGGGGCCCTCAACTTCGTCTCACTGGTCAGGATATGGGTGATGAGGCGGATGTAACTGATCAAGATTCTGATCCTGGGTCCGCTCTCAATCTGGATACACCGGATGGTGACGCCATAGTGAATGATCTTATAGCGTCCATCAATAGGATGTTAGATATTTCTCCGCCAGCTCCTACTGAGGAGGAGGCAGCTTCACAGCAGGAGAAATTCCATTTCAGATATCCCAAGCGTAAATTAAGCACTTTTCTGGACCACTCTGACTTTAGAGATGCAATCCAGAAACACCACGCTTATCCTGAGAAGCGGTTTTCTAAACGGCTTAAAGATACACGCTATCCTTTTCCCCCTGACGTGGTCAAGGGTTGGACCCAGTGTCCCAAGGTGGACCCTCCAATCTCCAGGCTTGCAGCTAGATCCTTAGTTGCAGTAGAAGATGGAGCGGCACTTAAAGATGCCACTGACAGGCAGATGGAGCTCTGGCTGAAATCCATCTATGAAGCTATTGGAGCGTCGTTGGCGCCAGCTTTCGCAGCCGTATGGGCACTCCAAGCTATTTCAGCTGGGCTTATACAAGTCGACTCTGTCACACGTACTTCTGCCCCGCAGGTGGCACCATTGACCTCTCAAATGTCTGCATTCGCGTCTTACGCGATTAATGCTGTCCTGGACTCTACGAGCCGTACGGCGGTGGCGTCAGCCAACTCCGTGGTTTTGCGCAGAGCCCTGTGGTTGAGAGAATGGAAAGCAGATTCTGCTTCCAAGAAGTGCTTAACCAGTTTGCCTTTTTCTCGTGACCGATTGTTTGGGGAGCGTTTGGATGAAATCATTAAACACTCCAAGGGTAAGGACTCATCCTTACCTCAACACAGACAAAACAAGCCCCAACAAAGGAGGGGTCAGTCTGGTTTTCGGTCCTTTCGAGGCTCAGGCAGGTCCCAATTCTCCTCGTCCAAAAGGACTCAAAAGGATCAGAGAGGCTCAGATTCTTGGCGGACTCAGTCACGCCCAAAAAAGACAGCAGGAAGAACCGTTACCAAGACGGCTTCCTCATGACTTTCAGCCTCCTCTCTCCGCATCCTCGGTCGGTGGCAGGCTCTCCCGCTTTGGCGGCATTTGGCTGTCACAGGTCAAAGACCGTTGGGTGAGGGACATTCTGTCTCACGGGTACAGGATAGAGTTCAGCTCTCGTCCTCCAACTCGTTTCTTCAGAACTTCCCCACCGCCCGACCGAGCCGATGCTCTGCTGCAGGCGGTGGCCGCTCTAAAGGCGGAAGGAGTGGTGACTTCCGTTCCTCTTCAGGAACAAGGTCACGGTTTTTACTCCAATCTGTTTGTGGTGCCAAAGGACGGGTCCTTTCGGCCCGTCCTGGATCTAAAGTTGCTCAACAAACACGTAAAAACCAGGAGGTTCCGGATGGAATCTCTACGCTCCGTCATAGCCTCAATGTCTCAAGGAGATTTCTTAGCATCAATAGACATCAAAGATGCTTATCTTCACGTGCCGATTGCGCCAGAGCATCAGCGTTTTCTACGCTTCGTTATAGAAAGCGAACACCTGCAGTTCGTAGCGTTACCTTTCGGGCTGGCAACAGCCCCTCGGGTCTTCACCAAGGTCATGGCAGCAGTAGTAGCTGTCCTGCACTCGCAGGGTCACTCCGTGATCCCGTATTTGGACGATCTACTTATAAAGGCACCCTCTCAAGAGGCATGCCAACACAGTCTGAACGTGGCACTGAAGACTCTCCAGAGTTTCGGGTGGATTATCAACTTTTCAAAGTCAAATCTAACCCCGACCCAATCACTAACATATCTTGGCATGGAGTTTCATACTCTCTCAGCGATAGTGAAGCTTCCACTGGACAAGCAGTGCTCTCTGCAGACAGGGGTGCAATCTCTCCTGCAGAACCAGTCCCACTCCTTGAGGCGCCTCATGCATTTCCTAGGGAAGATGGTGGCAGCAATGGAAGCAGTCCCTTTCGCGCAGTTTCATCTGCGCCCTCTACAATGGGACATTCTCCGCCAATGGGACGGGAAGTCGACGTCCCTCGACAGGGATGTCTCCCTCTCTCAGGCAACCAAGGACTCTCTCCGATGGTGGCTTCTTCCCACCTCATTGTCAAAAGGAAAGTCGTTCCTACCCCCATCCTGGGCGGTGGTCACGACAGATGCGAGCCTATCAGGGTGGGGAGCAGTGTTTCTTCACCACAGGGCTCAGGGTACGTGGACTCAGAGAGAGTCCACCCTTCAGATCAATGTTCTGGAAATCAGAGCAGTCTATCTTGCTCTGCGAGCCTTCCAACAGTGGCTGGAGGGCAAGCAGATCCGGATTCAGTCGGACAATTCCACAGCGGTGGCGTACATCAACCACCAAGGGGGAACACGCAGTCGACAAGCCTTTCAAGAAGTCCGGCGGATTCTGACGTGGGTGGAAAACACAGCATCCACCATATCCGCAGTTCACATCCCAGGCGTGGAAAACTGGGAAGCAGACTTTCTCAGTCGCCAGGGCATGGACGCAGGGGAATGGTCCCTTCACCCGGACGTGTTTCAGGAGATCTGTCGCCGCTGGGGGATGCCGGACGTCGACCTGATGGCGTCACGGCACAACAACAAGGTCCCGGTTTTCGTGGCACGGTCTCACGATCACCGAGCTCTGGCGGCAGACGCCTTAGTTCAGGATTGGTCGCAGTTCCGACTACCTTATGTGTTCCCACCTCTGGCATTGTTGCCCAGAGTGCTCCGCAAAATCAGGTCCGACTGCCGTTGCGCCATTCTCGTCGCTCCAGACTGGCCAAGGAGGTCGTGGTACCCGGATCTGTGGCATCTCACGGTAGGACAACCGTGGGCGCTACCAGGCCGTCCAGACTTGCTGTCTCAAGGGCCGTTTTTCCATCTGAATTCTGCGGCCCTGAACCGGACTGTGTGGCCATTGAGTCCTGGATCCTAGGGACCTCAGGTTTATCTCATGATGTTGTTGCCACCATGAGACAGGCTAGGAAACCATCCTCCGCCAAGATCTACCACAGAACGTGGAAGATATTCTTATCTTGGTGCTCTGCTCAGGGAGTTTCTCCCTGGCCATTTGCATTGCCTATTTTTCTTTCCTTCCTGCAGTCTGGGTTGGAAAAAGGTTTGTCGCTTAGCTCCCTTAAAGGACAAGTCTCTGCGCTATCCGTATTCTTTCAGAAGCGCCTGGCGCGACTTCCTAAGGTACGCACGTTCCTGCAAGGGGTTTGTCATATCGTTCCCCCTTACAAGCGGCCATTGGAACCCTGGGATCTGAACAAGGTTCTAATTGCTCTCCAGAAGCCACCTTTCGAGCCTACGAAGGAGATTTCCTTTTCTCGGCTTTCACAGAAAGTGGCTTTTCTGGTGGCGGTCACGTCTCTTCGGAGAGTGTCAGAGCTGGCGGCGTTATCTTGCAAATCTCCCTTCCTGGTGTTTCACCAAGACAAGGTAGTACTGCGTCCAATTCCAGAGTTTCTTCCCAAGGTGGTATCTTCCTTTCATCTCAATCAGGATATCACTTTACCATCTTTGCGTCCGCATCCAGTTCACCAATTTGAAAAGGGTTTGCATCTGTTGGACCTGGTGAGAGCACTCAGGATCTACATTTCCCGCACGGCGCCTCTGCGCCGTTCGGATGCACTCTTTATCCTGGTCGCTGGTCAGCATAAAGGGTCGCAAGCTTCCAAATCCACCCTTGCGCGGTGGATCAAGGAACCAATTCTTCACGCCTACCGTTCTGCTGGGCTTCCGACTCCTTCTGGACTGAAGGCCCATTCTACCAGAGCCGTGGGTGCGTCCTGGGCATTACGGCATCAGGCTACGGCTCAGCAGGTGTGCCAGGCGGCTACCTGGTCGAGTCTGCACACTTTCACCAAGCATTATCAGGTGCATACCTACGCTTCGGCGGATGCCAGCCTAGGTAGACAAGTCCTGCAGGCGGCGGTGGCCCACCTGTAAGAAAGGGCTGCCTGACAGCCCGATCGCGAGGTATTCTTTTACCCACCCAGGGACTGCTTTTGGACGTCCCAATTGTCTGGGTCTCCCAATTAGGAGCGAAAAAGAAGAAGGGAATTTTGTTTACTTACCGTAAATTCCTTTTCTTCTAGCTCCAATTGGGAGACCCAGCACCCGCCCTGTTTTTTCTGAGGGTATTTGTTTTTCGGGTGCACATGTTGTTCATGTTGATAAGTTACGTTCTCCGATATTGTTTATCGGATTGAATTGTTTTTGAAACAGTTATTGGCTTTCCTCCTTCTTGCTTTTGCACTAAAACTGAGGGACCCGTGCTCCCACGGGGGGGTGTATAGCCAGAAGGGGAGGGGCCTTACACTTTTAAGTGTAGTACTTTGTGCGGCCTCCGGAGGCAGTAGCTATACACCCAATTGTCTGGGTCTCCCAATTGGAGCTAGAAGAAAAGGAATTTACGGTAAGTAAACAAAATTCCCTTCTTTACTTTGAGAGGACGGTTAAGTGCCTCAGGAATAAGTTACCAAGGTGTTTTGTCCTCCCTACATGGACCCTGGGGTGTGTATAGATTAACAGACAGATAAACCTTTATCCACTAAGCCCAATGAAGAGACTGTTGCTTGAAGGAAGTCTGCAGATGTTTTGGATCGTTGAAACTAAAACCACAAGATGCGTACAATCAGCATGTATATAATATAATAGGATACATTCATACAGAAATGTGATAATATACATACAAAATGTACAAACAGCTTAATTCTAGCTTGATGCAGCTAATTAAACATAGTGAAAGTCCTGAGCTTCAGATGACAACAAACGTAGATCTCCTTACCAGCGATGCTTTCACAAGGGAGATAAAAATGGAGATTGCCTTCAGCTTGTGAACCAACAGGAAATGAGGCTTCCTACCCAGAAAGCACCACAAGGAGGAGGAAAAGGGAAACCTCAAATACAAGGCTGGTGCTACTAAAGTTTTGGTCACAAGAGGGAGCCAAGCTACAACCCTGTCAGCCGAGGTACAACCCTGTCAGCCGAGCTACAACCCTGTCAGCCGAGGTACAACCCTGTCAGCCGAGGTACAACCCTGGCAGCCAAGGTACAACCCTAAAAGGAAACACATTAGATGCCGAAGGCAGAACACAAGGCATTTGTTACCTGTGAGGAACTAGGGATATATTCTGAGCTATTAAGCCATATTCCTATAGCCGCCATTTTGTCAAGGTACATAAGGCCTAAGTAGGCTTCAATCAGTATGCTAATTAACTTGAGGAAATTGTCTGTTAGCAGTGGTGTGACACAAGGCAAACTCCTATGATCTGGAAATTAGATGAGCTGGTTAGTCCTTGAGAACAGTAAAGGCCACGTCTCACTAAGCGACATCTCTGCTGAGTCACGGTTTTCGTGACGCAGCAGCGATCTTGTTAGCGATGTCGCTGTGTGTGACATCCAGCAACAACCTAGCCCCTGCTGTGAGGTCGCCGGTCGTTGCTGAATGTCCTGGATCATTTTCTTCAAAGGCGATGTCCTGCTGGGAGAGACGCATCGCTATGTTTGACACTGTGTGACAGGGTCCCAATGTCAGCAGAGATCGTTATACAGGTCGCTACTGTGACCTGATCGTTACTGAGTCGTTGGTAAGGTCTGACTGTATGACATCTCACCAGCGACTTACCAGCGATCCTTATCAGGGCGCATCGTTTTCGGGATCGCTTGTAAGTCGTTAAATGTGACGGGGGCTTAAAGGGAAGGAAGACCCCCCCCTCTGTGACGCTGCAGAAGAAGTGACAAACTAATTAGAGGCATCCTGTACACCTGAGACAGACAGGCACCAGGAATAAATGTTTAATTTCTTCGGCGCTCCATTGGGAGACCCAGACGATTGGGTGTATAGCTACTGCCTCCGGAGGCCACACAAAGCATTACACTAAAAAGTGTAAGGCCCCTCCCCTTCTGGCTATACACCCCCCGTGGGATCACGGGCTGCTCAGTTTTCAAGCTTTGTGCGAAGGAGGTCAGACATCCACGCATAGCTCCACTGTTTAGTCAGCAGTAGCTGCTGACTATATCGGATGGAAGAAAAGAGGGCCCATGCTAAAGGGCCCCCAGCATGCTCCCTTCTCACCCCACTCTTGTTGGCGGTGTTTAAGGTTGAGGTACCCATTGCGGGTACGGAGGCTGGAGCCCACATGCTGCTTTCCTTCCCCATCCCCCTGAGGGCTCTGGTGAAGTGGGATCTTACCGGCCTCCAGGCTCTGAGGCCGGGCTCCATCCACAGACCCGGAGATCCTGCTGGATACGGAGCTGGGTACCGTCAGGGACAAGGAGCATCTTCAGGATTATCTCAAGGGGTCGTGGCCACCATGAGACAGGCTAGGAAGCCCACGTCTGCTAAGATCTACCACAGAACGTGGAAGATTTTCTTATCCTGGTGCTCGGCACAGGGAGTGTCCCCCTGGCCATTTGCATTGCCTACTTTTCTTTCCTTCCTGCAATCTGGTTTGGAAAAAGGCTTATCGCTCGGCTCCCTTAAAGGGCAAGTCTCAGCGCTATCGGTATTTTTTCAAAAGCGTCTAGCACGACTTCCTCAGGTACGCACGTTCCTGCAGGGGGTTTGTCACATCGTCCCTCCGTACAAACGGCCGTTAGATCCATGGGATCTGAACAGGGTACTAGTTGCTCTCCAGAAGCCGCCCTTCGAGCCTCTGAAGGATGTTTCACTTTCTAGACTCTCACAGAAAGTGGCCTTTCTGGTAGCAGTCACGTCTCTTCGGAGGGTATCCGAGCTGGCAGCGCTGTCATCCAAAGCTCCCTTCCTGGTTTTTCACCAGGACAAGGTAGTGCTGCGCCCGATTCAGGAGTTTCTCCCTAAGGTGGTATCCTCTTTTCATCTCAATCAGGATATCTCCTTACCTTCCTTTTGTCCTCATCCAGTTCATCGGTATGAAAAGGATTTGCATTTGTTGGATCTGGTGAGAGCACTCAGAATCTACATTTCCCGCACGGCGCCCCTGCGCCGCTCGGATGCACTCTTTGTCCTTGTCGCTGGTAAGCGCAAAGGATCGCAGGCTTCCAAATCCACCCTGGCTCGATGGATCAAGGAACCAATTCTTGAAGCCTACCGTTCTGCTGGGCTTCCGGTTCCATCAGGGCTGAAGGCCCATTCTACCAGAGCCGTGGGTGCGTCCTGGGCATTACGACACCAGGCTACGGCTCAACAGGTGTGCCAGGCAGCTACCTGGTCGAGTCTGCACACTTTCACCAAACATTATCAGGTGCATACCTACGCTTCGGCGGACGCCAGCCTAGGTAGAAGAGTCCTGCAGGCGGCGGTTTCCTCCTCGTAGGGGAGGGCTGTTTTGCAGCTCTAACTTGAGGTATTAATTTACCCACCCAGGGACTGCTTTTGGACGTCCCAATCGTCTGGGTCTCCCAATGGAGCGCCGAAGAAGAAGGGAATTTTGTTACTTACCGTAAATTCCTTTTCTTCTAGCTCCAATTGGGAGACCCAGCACCCGCCCTGTTTCCTTCGGGATTTTTGTTTTTTTCGGGTACACATGTTGTTCATGTTGAACGGTTTCAGTTCTCCGATGTTACTTCGGATTGAATTTGTTTAAACCAGTTATTGGCTTTCCTCCTTCTTGCTTTAGCACTAAAACTGAGCAGCCCGTGATCCCACGGGGGGTGTATAGCCAGAAGGGGAGGGGCCTTACACTTTTTAGTGTAATGCTTTGTGTGGCCTCCGGAGGCAGTAGCTATACACCCAATCGTCTGGGTCTCCCAATTGGAGCTAGAAGAAAAGGAATTTACGGTAAGTAACAAAATTCCCTTCATCTCATGAGCCGTGCTTCCTATAAACATTTCAAGCAGAAATATCGCATCCAGACATCCTGACGATTCTAGCACATATTTTTTATAGGTGTGGGACCTCTGTAGGTATCCCAAACTTGATATTGGCCAGTGGAGTACCAGCAGACTAATCATGTGTCCTATCATCGTGAAGATAAAATCATAACTGTAAATATGAAAGCATTGTCGTCCGCCTACGACATTCCCAGGGAAAGTTATGGCCAATAATCACTTTGGGATATTGTTTCAGACCCAGTACCGGGGTGGGGCAGTACTCCCCTGTGAGGTCACTAGGTAGGAGGGGACATGGATTGTATCCAGTTTGATAAACACAGTACGGACACTTTTGGGTGTTCTTCTTCTGGTGGTCTCGTGTGTGGCACGTGGGGGAAGATCCAGAATATATATATATATATTATATTCTGTAAATTCCATATTGTAGTTTCTAGTGTGCCTTAGGCCAATTTAAAATATATAATTTAATCTTGGGCTGTTCTGTTATCTCGATCCTGAATTCCATGTCTGTGTGCTCGGCGTAATAGTTATCGTAAACGATTGGTGGTAGCGAGTTTATGCCAAGGATCATTGTGGGGCAACCAGTGAGATCTGGGGGAGGTTTAGATATATATTCCCCCGACCTCTGTGGACGGCATATACCTTACTCTCACCGGGCAACCCTTCAATCATCGGCATAGTAGAATAGCGGCCTCCTTGCTTATTCTCGGGCAATTCCATAATTGGCCTGACTATAAGAGGGGCGCTAGAGAGCACGTCACGTGCTCGGTCTGTCGGGTGGTGGAAAGGGGGGCTGTAACTTCCACTTCCTACCCCCCGGCTGTTCGTGACATTACCCATATGGCACCTCTTCATGAACATGAGTTGTAGGAGACCGGTGAGATTGTGCTTTCTGGGTGAGCACACTGGTAATATAGTGATTGAAATAGTTTTCCTTCTCTTTCTTTAGCTGTATTCTACCTTGAAAGACAGTAATCCGCCATGGGAAGTCACAGAGGCCGTGTTGTTCATCATGGCTTCCATTGCCAAAAGTATAGACCCGTAAGTATTCCAAGACATTTGCCCAAAAATAGAAAGAGAAACAAGCTGGCTAATGTCCAATATTACCGTGTGGTGCAGGATGAAAATCACAAGCACCCATAGCGGGGGTCATGGATGTATCATCTTGCCATGCTGGCTATTTAAAAAAAAAAAAATAAAATAAAAAAATCTAGCATTTGCATTTTTCCCGTGAGATCTCCTATGTGTCGGCTTACTTTATGCCTCACCATTTAATTTCATTATTGTTATTTTAGGGAGAAAAATCCCACTTTAATGGAGGTGTTAGAAGGAGTGGTCCGGCTCCCTGAGTCTGTGCATGTTGCTGTGCGGTATACAAGCATTGAGCTGGTAGGGGAAATGAGCGAAGTAGTGGACAGAAACCCTCAGTTTCTTGGTGAGCATTTCGACCCCTTTTACTTTGTTTTTCAATTGTTTTAGCAGTGTTTGTATAATAGCATATGATCTGTATACGAGTCGATGCATATACATTGGAACAGTTTTGGGGGATTTGATATGCACCTGCACACCCTATATTACATATCCATGTCTATTACTTGACTTCTTCTACAGGTTTTATTGTTGCATCATTTTTCAACAAGCTAATTGTTCCCATGTCTGAAACCTTTTCCTTCATAGATCCTGTGTTAACTTACCTAATGAAAGGCTTATGTCAGCCTACCTTGGCTTCCCCCTCTGCCAAAGCCATCCAGAATATTTGCTCTGTGTGTAGAGACCACATGGCACAGCACTTTAGTGGACTTCTAGGGATTGCAAAATCATTGGACTCCTTTACTCTACCACCTGAGGCATCTGTGGGACTCCTAAAAGGTGAGCTGACAAATGTGCACGAGCGTATTAATAATCACCCATGTTTCATCAATATTGCCATGTGTATTTCAGTCATATGTTATTTTATATATCAATAATTCAAAATATAATATAATTATTGTACGGATAAGTTATCAATATGTGATCTGTATGATTTCCCTTCTAGTAAGCCCCCTAAAAAGCTGATCGATTTCTTAATGGAACATTGCATAATGTATAGCAGGACATAATAGTATTTCCATTATCACACCCATGTC
Source organism: Anomaloglossus baeobatrachus (assembly GCF_048569485.1). Classification (NCBI taxonomy): domain Eukaryota; kingdom Metazoa; phylum Chordata; class Amphibia; order Anura; family Aromobatidae; genus Anomaloglossus; species Anomaloglossus baeobatrachus. The sequence continues at coordinate 419,527,393 of NC_134356.1, read as the reverse complement.
TATCTCACTACCCCTTTGTAGGCACAGCATTGGTCCTGACACGTCTGCCTCTGGATAAGATCTCGGAGTGCCTGAGTGAGCTGTGTTCTGTCCAGGTTGAATCTCTTAAAAAGGTGAGAAAGTAATTCTATGTTCTCTATTTTTTATAATTGGCTTTCATCCTCATGTGTATATTCAGATGAAATGATTGACAGGTTCATATTTAACTAGCAAAGCTGTCAAAATATTGGTAGTTATATGTGCAGGTCAAAAGTGATATCAAGGGAATGAAAGTAATTTTCATAGTCATTGAGATTGCGTGTAATTCAGATGTTTTTGTGCGTGCGTGCAGCCATCTGTGTGTGTGCACTTGAGCGAGCGTGCGCCTGTGTGCTTGCGTTCGTGCGCATGTGTTTTAGCCTGTGTGTGTGCGTGTTTGAGCGTCTGTGTGCATGCTTGAGCCTGTGTGCGCCCGTGCATGCTTGAGCCTGTGCATGCTTTACCTGTGTGCGCCCGTGCATGCTTGAGCCTGTGCATGCTTGAGCCTGTGTGTGCACGTGCATGCTTGAGCCTGTGTGCGCACGTGCATGCTTGAGCCTGTGTGCGCACGTGCATGCGTGAACCTGTGTGCGCACGTGCATGCTTGAACCTGTGTGCGCACGTGCATGCTTGAACCTGTGCGTGCATGCGTGTGTGTGTATGCTTGAGCGTGCATGCTTAAACCTGTGTGTGCGTGCATGCTTGAACCTGTGTGCGCGTGCATGCTTGAGCCTGTGTGCGTGCGTGTGTGCTTGAGCCTGTGTGCGTGCGTGCTTGCTTGAACCCGTGTGCGTGCGTGCTTGAGCCTGTGTGCGTGCTTGAGCCCGTGTGCGTGCTTGAGCCCGTGTGCGTGCTTGAGCCCGTGTGCGTGCTTGAGCCTGGGTGCGTGCTTGAGCCTGGGTGCGTGCTTGAGCCTGGGTGCGTGCTTGAGCCTGGGTGCGTGCTTGAGCCTGGGTGCGTGCTTGAGCCTGGGTGCGTGGATGCTTGAGCCTGGGTGCGTGCGTGGATGCTTGAGCCTGGGTGCGTGCGTGGATGCTTGAGCCTGGGTGCGTGCGTGGATGCTTGAGCCTGTGTGTGCGTGGATGCTTGAGCCTGTGTGTGCGTGGATGCTTGAGCCTGTGTGTGCGTGGATGCTTGAGCCTGTGTGTGCGTGGATGCTTGAGCCTGTGTGTGCGTGGATGCTTGAGCCTGTGTGTGTGGATGCTTGAGCCTGGGTTCGTGTGTGCGTAGATACTTGAGCCTGTGTGTGTGTGTGTGTGCGCGCATGCTGGAGCCTGTGTGTGTGTGTGCGCGCATGCTTGAGCCTGTGTGTGTGTGTGCGTGCGCGCATGCTTGAACCTGTGCGTGCATGCTTGAACCTGTGCGTGCATGCTTGAACCTGTGCGTGCATGCTTGAACCTGTGCGTGCATGCTTGAACCTGTGTGTGTGTGTGTGTGTGTGCGTGCGTGCATGCTTAAATCTGTGTGTGTGCGCGTGCATGCTTGAGCGTGCGTGCTTGCTTGCTTGAGCCTGTGTGCGTGCGTGCTTGAGGGTGCGTGCGTGCTTGAGCGTGTGCGAGCCTGTGTGTGTGCGTGGATGCTTGAGCCTGTGTATGCGTGGATGCTTGAGCCTGTGTGTGCGTGGATGCTTGAGCCTGGGTGCGTGGATGCGTAGATGCTTGAGCCTGGGTGCATGCATGCTTGAGCCTGTGTGTGTGTGCGCGTGCATGCTTGAACCTGTGCGTGCAAGCTTGAACCTGTGCGTGCATGCTTGAACCTGTGTGTGTGTGCGTGCATGCTTGAATCTGTGTGTGCGCGCGTGCATGCTTGAGCCTGTGTGCGTGCATGCTTGAGCCTGTGTGCGTGCATGCTTGAGCCTGCGTGCGTGCGTGCGTGCTTAAGCCTGCGTGCGTGCGTGCGTGCTTGAGGGTGCGTGCGTGTGCGCGCGCGCGCACTTGAGCCTGTGTGTGCACGCGTGGATGCTTGAGCCTGTGTGCGTGGGTGTGTGGATGCTTGAGCCTGGGTGCGTGCATGCTTGAACCTGTGTGTGCGTACATGCTTGAGCCTGTGTGTGTGTGTGCGTGCGTGCATGCTTGAACCTGTGTGTGCGTGCATGCTTGAACCTGTGTGTGTGCGTGCATGCTTGAACCTGTGTGTGTGTGTGCGTGCATGCTTGAACCTGTGTGTGTGCGTGCATGCTTGAACCTGTGCGTGCATGCATGCTTGAACGTGTGTGTGTGCGTGCTTGAGCCTGTGTGCGTGTTTGCGTGGATGCTTGAGCCTGTGTGCGTGCATGCTTGAACCTGTGTGCGTGCATGCTTGAACCTGTGTGCGTGCATGCTTGAACCTGTGCGTGCATGCTTGAGCCTGTGTATGCGTGCATGCTTGAGCCTGTGTGTGTGCGTGCATGCTTGATCCTGTGTGCGTGCATGCATGCTTGAACCTGTGTGTGTGTGTGTGTGTGTGTGTGTGTGTGTGCGCATGCATGCTTGAGCCTGTGTGTGTGCTTGAGCCTGTGTGCGTGTTTGCGTGCATGCTTGAGCCTGTGCGTGCATGCTTGAGCCTGTGCGTGCATGCTTGAGCCTGTGCGTGCGTTGGTGCTTGAGCCTGGGTGCGTGCATGCTTGAGCCTGGGTGCGTGCATGCTTGAGCCTGGGTGCGTGGGTAAGTGGATGCTTGAGCCTGTGTGCGTGGGTACGTGGATGCTTGAGCCTGTGTGCGTGTTTGCATGCTTGAGCCTGTGTGCTTGTGTGCGTGGATGCTTGAGCCTGTGTGCGTGCATGCTTGAGCCTGGGTGCGTGGGTAAGTGGATGCTTGAGCCTGTGTGCTTGTGTGCGTGGATGCTTGAGCTTGTGTGCGTGCATGCTTGAGCCTGGGTGCGTGTGTGCGTGGATGCTTGAGCCTGTGTGCGTGGATGCTTGAGCCTGTGTGCGTGGATGCTTGTGCCTGTGTGCGTGCATGCTTGAGCCTGTGTGTTTGTGTGTGGATGCTTGAGCCTGTGTGCCTGTGTGCGTGGATGCTTGAGCCTGTGTGTGTGGGTACGTGGATGCTTGAGCCTGTGTGCATGCTTGAAGCTGTGTGCGTGCTTGCATACTTGAGCCTGTGTGCTTGTGTGCGTGGATGCTTGAGCCTGTGTGTTTGTGTGTGGATGCTTTAGCCTGTGTGCGTGGATGCTTGAGCCTGTGTGCCTGGGTGCGTGGATGCTTGAGCCTGGGTGCGTGGATGCTTGAGCCTGGGTGCGTGGATGCTTGAGCCTGGGTACGTGGATGCTTGAGCCTGTGTGCGTGGATGCTTGAGCCTGTGTGCGTGGATGCTTGAGCCTGTGTGCGTGGATGCTTGAGCCTGTGTGCGTGGATGCTTGAGCCTGTGTGCGTGGATGCTTGAGCCTGGGTGCGTGTGTGCGTGCATGCTTGAGCCTGAATGTGAGTGCGTGTGTATAGTGTGCATTTTCTGATTTTCTGCTCATTTTACTCAGCTTATCTCACAGGATCCTAACAATGGTATATCCTCTGACCCGACCCTGTTTCTGGATAGACTGGCCGTCATCTTTAGGTAGGTTTCTCATAAACATTTACTTCTCATTCATTTAATTGGTTGTTTAATTTCACAAGCTCATATTTTGATGTGTAACATAGAGGTTAAAAATAAAGAAGAAAAAGTTTTTTATATTGAAATTAATGCTAAAACATTAACTTTTTTTTTTTTTTTTTAAAGGCATACTGCTCCCACAGTGGAAAATGGGCAGACACATCCATGTCAAAAAGTGATCCAGGAAGTAAGTACCAAAAGGAGACCTGGTATTTTCTGCATAGACCTGTTGTCAACTCATCCAGGCTAGTCTTCTGGTGCCGCAGAGTATTTACATCCTAAGTAGGACACAGTGATGTGTAAAAAGGCACAAGCCATATTATACAAAAAATATATACTAAGATACCATAAATATATCATCAAGATACCATAAAATACACTTGAATCCATAGCCAGAAACCTATAAATGGCATATACACCAAGCTATAGAGCACACATAATTATCCATAGATCACAGAAAGATGCAGAATAAAGTAATACGCAATATAAAGATGACCAAACGAGTGAGATGTATACAATAGCAATAAAGATCATGGAACCCATCTATGGTGTTACCCAGAAAAATGAGCCGAGGATTGGCACGAGAGGGAGAGGAGCGTAATCCATGCGTATTACACCAATTAATAAAGAGATCATCTAATTTTTTTGTACATTTTGCCTACTTGACATGTCATAATGGGGCTGGCACCATTTTTACACATTGCATTTTGGGTGTGCGGCATTGCACCTATATTCGAGTCGGGCCTACCCTATGTATTAGGTGCCTTCTGTGTTTACTACATAGTTATTTTATTTCCAGATATGGCCGGTGATGTCAGAAACGTTGAACAAGCATCGGGCGGACAATCGCATTGTGGAGCGGTGTTGCCGATGTCTACGTTTTGCTGTTCGATGTGTCGGGAAAGGATCGGCTGCTCTCTTGCAGCCTCTTGTAACTCAGGTATTGTTCAATATACAGCAGCCATATTAGAATACTGGAGTATATCCACTGAGCTATATGCTAGAGTAGACCCCCACCGGTGTGAACGATGACAGGCCTCTGGTACTTTTGTTTTGTGCTTTTTTTTATGTAGCTCACAGATCACTAGGTAAACACTGGGACTGGGCAATTAAAGTCCTTTTTATTCCTATACCTATTTTGCCAGCAATGTATGAGATCTCTGAGCTACAAGCTGACAGCGTTCACAAGAGGATACGGGGGTTTCTTGCCTTTAGAGAATACTGGGGGGTCTAAACTAATGATCCTCTACTGATTCTGTCCTTATGACATAAAAAATAATTTTTTAACCAGAAAGATAACAGCGCTGATCACCAGTGCACACGTTTGCTATTACTTATTGTATTTTTCTTACAAATAATGAATTATGGTGTTGAACCTATGTTTGTACATTTTGTTATCTATATATATATAATTGCCTTATTCTGTCTGTCTGTCTGTCATGCTTCAAAATTGTGTCCTTCCGGTGACATTGTGTCCTTACGGTGACACAAAGCTGATTGGCTGCTGGACTCGCCATGGCCCCGCCCCCCCACACCGATTGGCCGCTCGCCCAGGCTGCGCCCCCACACGGATTGGCCAGCCGCTCGCCCAGGCTCTGCCCCCCCCCACAGATTGGCCTCTCGCCCCGGCACCCTGCAGGCATTGGCAACTCGGCCACGCCCCGCCCCCCTCACACAATGGACGTTAGCTCTGTCCACCCCCCCCCCCCCCACCCGCATTCCCCGAACTGACACGGTCACGGCCGCCAACACTTACCCTCGCATTGCTGGCCTTGCTGGTGTGGGCTCCCGTGCGAGTGGGGGACGGGATGTGCTGGTAACCATGGTAGCATAGTTACCAGCACATCAAGGTCCTGCAGCAGCAGAAGATCCACACGCACACACATAACAGCACCCACACACACATACACACACATCAGATCACACTCACTCTCACACACACATCGCATCCACACACTCACAGCATCCGGCGATATCGCTTGCTTCTCGGCCTCGATACTGTGCTGCTGTGACCTTCCAGGACCTGACGGAGGATCACATGGCCAGAAGCATGTGGTATCTCCGGATGTTGTGAGTATCAGCGCGTATGTGCGATTTCGTCAGTGTCTGTGTGTGTGAGTGTATGCGATCGGGTGTGTGTGAGTGTATGCGATCGGGTGTGTGTGAGTGTATGCGATCGGTTGTGTGTGTGAGTGTATGCGATCGGTTGTGTGTGTGAGTGTATGCGATCGGGTGTGTGTGAGTGTTGGCAGAGGAGCACGGCGTGCTGGAGGAGGCTGGGAGCAGAGAGGCTGATCTTGGGGAAGGCTGGGAGTGGGAGGCTGATGCTGGGGGAGACTGGGAGGGGGAGACTGGGAGGGGAAGGCTGATGCTGAGGGAGGCTGGAAGGAGAGAGGCTGATGCTGGGGGAGGCTGGAAGGAGAGAGGCTGAGGCTGGGAGGAGAGAGACTGATGCTGGGGAAGGCTGATGCTGAGGGAGGCTGGGAGAGGAAAGCTGATGCTGGGGAAGGCTGGGAGGACGGAGGCTGGGAGGAGAGAGGCTGATCCTGGGGAAGGCTGGGAGAGGGAGGCTGATGCTGGGGGAGGCTGGAAGGAGAGAGGGTGATGCTGGGGGAGGCTGGGAGGACGGAGGCTGGGAGGAGAGAGGCTGATCCTGGGGAAGGCTGGGAGAGGGAGGCTGATGCTGGGGGAGGCTGGAAGGAGAGAGGCTGATGCTGGGGGAGGCTGGAAGGAGAGAGGCTGATGCTGGGGGAGGCTGGGAGGAGAGAGGCTGATGCTGGGGACAGAGAGGAGAGGCTGATGCTGGGATGAGAGAGGCTGATCCTGGGGAAGGCTGGGAGGGGGAGGCTGAGAGAAGAGAGGCTGATGCTGAGGGAGGCTGAGGCTGGGGTAGGCTGGGAGGAGAGAGGCTGATGCTAGGGACAGAAAAGGCTGATGCTGGGAGGAGAGAGGCTGATGCTGGGAGGAGAGAGGCTGATGCTGCGGGCAGAGAGGCTGATGCTGCGGGCAGAGAGGCTGATGCTGCGGGCAGAGAGGCTGATGCTGCGGGCAGAGAGGCTGATGCTGCGGGCAGAGAGGCTGATGCTGCGGGCAGAGAGGCTGATGCTGCGGGCAGAGAGGCTGATGCTGCGGGCAGAGAGGCTGATGCTGCGGGCAGAGAGGCTGATGCTGCGGGCAGAGAGGCTGATGCTGCGGGCAGAGAGGCTGATGCTGCGGGCAGAGAGGCTGATGCTGCGGGCAGAGAGGCTGATGCTGCGGGCAGAGAGGCTGATGCTGCGGGCAGAGAGGCTGATGCTGCGGGCAGAGAGGCTGATGCTGCGGGCAGAGAGGCTGATGCTGCGGGCAGAGAGGCTGATGCTGCGGGCAGAGAGGCTGATGCTGCGGGCAGAGAGGCTGATGCTGCGGGCAGAGAGGCTGATGCTGCGGGCAGAGAGGCTGATGCTGCGGGCAGAGAGGCTGATGCTGCGGGCAGAGAGGCTGATGCTGCGGGCAGAGAGGCTGATGCTGCGGGCAGAGAGGCTGATGCTGCGGGCAGAGAGGCTGATGCTGCGGGCAGAGAGGCTGATGCTGGTGCAGCATGGGGGATGGAGCACGATGGGGAGTGCGCAGCATGGCGGGTGGAGCACGTTTGGGAGTGCGCAGCATGGCGGATGGAGCACGATGGGGGGTGCGCAGCATGGCGGATGGAGCACGATGGGGGGTGCGCAGCATGGCGGATGGAGCACGATGGGGGGTGCGCAGCATGGAGGATGGCGCACGATTGGGAGTGCGCAGCATGGCGGATGGACCACGTTTGTGAGTGCGCAGCATGGCGGATGGAGCACGATGGGGAGTGCGCAGCATGGCGGATGGAGCACGTTTGGGAGTGCGCAGCATGGCGGATGGAGCACGTTTGGGAGTGCGCAGCATGGCGGATGGAGCACGTTTGGGAGTGCGCAGCATGGCGGATGGAGCACGTTTGGGAGTGCGCAGCATGGCGGATGGAGCACGTTTGGGAGTGCGCAGCATGGGGGATGCAGCACGATGGGGAGTGCGCAGCATGGGGGATGCAGCACGATGGGGGGTGCGCTGCATGGGGGATGGAGCACGATGGGGGGTGCGCAGCATGGGGGATGGAGCACGATGGGAGGTGCACACCTCCCCCCAACACACACACACACACACGCGCACTGCACAACACACACACACACACACACTGGGAACCACAAACAACGCCCTACACAGACACCCACACACACAGACAGCGCTGCACACACAAATATACGCACATACCGCACAACACACACATTGCTCAAAACATACCTCCCCCCAAAACACACCACACACACACAAACCGCACAACACACACACACACAACGCTACAGACACACAGCGCTCCATAAACAACGCAACACACGCAACACACATATAACACCGCTCTCACCCCCGCCACACCCAGAACATGTACAGCGCCCTACACATACACTTGGTAACTACACACAACAACATCTATATATATATATATATATATATATATATCAAAAATCATACATGAACTGCACAATACGTAAATTCTAGAATACCCGATGCGTAGAATCGGGCCACCTTCTAGTTGTCTATAATTGCCTTCATCCCTTCATATAAAACATTTGTATGCATCTTAAAGCTGCACTACATTACCTCTGTGCTTCCTCACTAGATGGTAGATGTGTACCAGATGCACCAACACTCATGCTTCCTGTACCTGGGCAGCATTCTGGTGGATGAGTATGGCATGGAGGAAGGCTGTCAGCAAGGCCTTCTCGATATGCTGCAGGTAAGTCTCTTCTCAGAGAATATAAAGAGCTGCTCTTCTGCACAACCTACTTCCATGTAACAATTTTCCTTATTTTTAATACCAGGCCCTATGTGTTCCCACCTTTCAACTACTTGAGCATCCAAATGGGCTCCGTAATCACCCAGATACAGTAGATGACATGTTCCGCCTCTTAACAAGGTAATGTATGTAGGACTAGTTGAGGGCATATTTCTTTGCCACATACGGTTCAATAATTTTTGACATTTTACCACATTCCATCCTATTTTGCCAAAGTTACCATTTGCTTCCTATCTGATTGCAAATGAATGTATTATGTGCATCACTCCGGGGATTGGGCTTTCTTAATTTTTGTGTGTGCAGTATCCACTTTCCAGTTGTTTGCATTCATCATGTCATCTTGTGTTTGCGCTCCCTTAGGTTCATCCAGCGGTGTCCTGTTGTCCTGCTGCGTAGTCAGGTGCTGGTGCATGTTTTGCAGTGGGCCATCGCCGCCACAACACTAGACCATCGAGATGCCAATTGTAGTGTCATGAAGTTTCTCCGTGATCTTATCCACACTGGGGTGTCCAATGATGTAAGTCTACTACTATGTGCTGGATGCTTTCTGTAAGCAGAGATGCCTGAGAGTTGATTAGTGTTAAAGACCTAGTGCTTAGCACTAAAATGGCTAGGTGGTGGCATATTTAGTTTTAACTGCTTTAACCCCTTCAGCCCCCGGGTACTTTCCGTTTTTGCGTTTTTGTTTTTTGCTCCCCTTCTTCCGAGAGCCGTAACTTTTTTATTTTTCCATCAATCTTGCCATATGAGGGCTTGTTTTTTGCGGGACAAGTTGTACTTTTAAATGAAACCATACGTTTTACCATATGGTGTACTGGAAAACAGCAAAAAAATTCCAAATGTGGTAAAATTGCAAAAAAGTGTGATGGCACAATAGTTTTTGGGATGTTTTATTCACGGTGTTCACTATATGGTAAAACTGATGTGTGGGTATGATGCCTGAGGTCAGTGCGAGTTTGTAGACACCAAACATGTATAGGTTTACTTTGTATCTAAGGGGTTAAAAAAAATTCACAAGTTTGTCCAATAAAAGTGGCGCACGTTTTGTGCCATTTTCCGAAACACGTAGCATTCTTATTTTCTTTGTCGCTCTATTGGGAGACCCAGACAATTGGGTGTATAGGCTATGCCTCCGGAGGCCGCACAAAGTATTACACTTAAAAGTGTTAAGCCCCTCCCCTTCTGCCTATACACCCCCCGTGCTCCCACGGGCTCCTCAGTTTTTTGCTTTGTGCGAAGGAGGTCAGACATGCACGCACAGCTCCACAGATTGGTCAGCAGCAGCTGCTGACTATGTCGGATGGAAGAAAAGTGGGCCCATATAGGGCCCACAGCATGCTCCCTTGTCACCCCACTCTTGTCGGCGGTGTTGTAAGGTTGAGGTATCCATTGCGGGTACGGAGGCTGGAGCCCACATGCTGTTTTCCTTCCCCATCCCCCTCAGGGCTCTGGTGGAAGTGGGATCCTATCGGTCTCCAGGCACTGAGACCGGGCTTCATCCACAACTCCTGGGAGCCTGATGGATAGGAGCCGGGTATCGTTCAGGGACATGGCCCTGCTACTTGGAGGTACTCTGTGTCCCCGTGGGGACCGAGCACAGCAACACTCCAGCATTGCTGGGTGTGCTAGTGCACCGGGGACCGCGGCGCTGACCGGGTTAATGTGCCATTACACACTCAGCATCGCTGAGTGTGTTTATGTAGGGAGACTACCGCGCTGACCGCCGCCGCCATGTTTAACACTGAGGCGCGGCTGGGACTTGTAGTGCGCCAGGGACTTCCACGCGGCCGCGCTTTTACGGCGGCCGCATTTATTACTCGAGTCCCCGGCTTTTTGCGGCCTAGTCTTTCTTCCTCCCGCCCACAGCCCTGACAAGCAGGGGAAGGGCGGGACGCTGCACAGGACGAGCAGCACTGAGGGCTGGAGCATGCTTTGCATACTCCACTCCCCTCACTGTGCACAGTGCAGGCACCAGCTCCCGCACTTCCTGGGTCACGCCCACGGCTCCCTCCTCTCCTCAGGACATTCCTGTCAGCTCCTTGAACGCTGCAGAGGGGGACAAATTCTGACAGACCCAGGCAGGGACCCTGGTGGCCTCACAACCGCTTTAAGCGGGGGGCATGCAGCATCTGTGGTGCTAGCCACATTTCTGCAGGAGTGTAATTTTAAATTATATGTTTATAAGATATACTTTACACTTTATGGTGCACAGTTGATTCTGGATATATATATTGTGTTGCTCAGGGAAGACAACAGCATGGCGCCCATAAAAGGCAGGAGTGCCAAACACAGGCTTACTATGCTGCCTGCGCCGCATGTACGACCCCGCTACCGGCAGGATCCACTGAGCAATCCAGACCGGTATCTCAGCACAGGGGCACTGTTGAATCATTGCTCCCTGGCCCCCCTCAGTTGGACCAGCAAGGTCCCCCCGGGGTGTCTCATAGATCCCAGAGTGAGGTCTCTGATACAGACCCCAGCCCCTGACCGACTAAGCGAGCTCGCTGGGAAATCCCCTCGACATCTTCATATTGGTCAGGGTCTCAGCGGTGGAACCTCTGGTTGATGAAGCGGAGACAGTTGATCAGGATTCTGATCCTGAGGCCGCTCTCAATCTTGATACGCCTGACGGGGACGCCATATTGAACGATCTTATTGCGTCCATCAATCAAATGCTGGATATTTCTCCCTCAGTTCCTCCAGTGGAGGAGTCAGCTTCTCAGCAGGAGAAATTCCGTTTCAGGTTTCCCAAGCGTACACAGAGCATGTTTCTGGACCACTCTGATTTCAGAGAGGCAGTCCAGAATCACCGTGCCTGTCCTGATAAGCGTTTTTTTTTTCCTAAGCGCCTTAAGGATACACGTTATCCTGTTCCCCTGACGTGGTCAAAGGTTGGACTCAGTGTCCCAAGGTGGATCCTAGCCTGGCGGCTAGATCCATACTTGCAGTGGAAGATGGGGCTTCACTCAAAGATGCCACTCACAGGCAGATGGAGCTCTGGTTGAAATCCAGCTATGAAGCTATCGGCGCTTCTTTTGCCCCAGCATTTGCAGCCGTATGGGTGCTACAAGCTATCAGCAGGTCAAGCGCAAATTGACGCAGCCACACAGACGTCGGCATTTGCGTCTTACGCTATTAATGCTGTCCTGGTCTCTGCGAGCCGTACGGCGGTTGCATCCGCCAATTCGGTGGTACTCCACAGGGCCTTGTGGCTACGGAAATGGAAGGCAGATTCTGCTTCCAAAAAAGCGCTTAACCAGTTTGCCAATTTCTGGCGACCGATTGTTTGGCGAACGTTTGGATGAAATCGTCAAACAATCCAAGGGAAAGGATACATCCTTACCCCAGCCCAAACCGAACATACCCCAACAGAGGAAGGGGCAGTCGAGGTTTCGGTCCTTTCGGGGCGCGGGCAGGTCCCAATTCTCGTCCAAAAGGCCTCAGAAAGATCAAGGGCACTCCGATTCATGGCGGTCTAAGTCACGTCCTGAAAGACCACCGGAGGTGCCGCTACCAAAGCGGCTTCTTCATGGCTTTCGGTCTCCTCAATCCGCATCCTCGGTCGGTGGCAGGCTCTCCCGCTTTTGCGACACCTGGCTGCCAAGGGTAAAAGACCGTTGGGCGAGAGACATTCTGTCTCACGGTTACAAGTTAGAGCTCGCCTCTCGTCCCCCGACTCGATTCTTCAGGTCATCCCCGCCTCCCGAGCGAGCCAAGGCTCTTCTGCAGGCGCTGGGCACTCTGAGGGCAGAAGGAGTGGTGGTCCCTGTTCCTCTTCAGCAACAGGGTCAAGGTTTTTTCCACCAACCTGTTTGTGGTTACAAAGAAGGACGGGTCTTTCCGTCCTGTCCTGGACCCGTAACTGCTCAACAAACACGTAAAGACCAGGTGGTTCCGGATGGAATCCCTCCGCTCCGTCATCGCCTCAATGTCCCCAGGAGATTTCCTTGCATCGATTGATATCGAAGATGCTTATCTCCACGTACCGGTTGCTCCAGAGCACCAACGCTTCTTGCGCTTCACCATAGGAGACGAACACCTGCAGTCCGTGGCACTGCAGTTCGGCCTGGCTACAGCCCCACGGGTTTTCACCAAGGTTAGGGCTCCCGTAGTAGCGGTCCTCCACTCTCAGGGTCACTCGGTGATCCCTTACTTGGACGATCTGCTGATCAAGGCACCCTCTCAAGAGGCATGCCAACACAGCCCCGACGCTTCTCTGGAGGCTCTCCAGAGTTTCGGGTGGATCATCAATTTTCCAAAGTCAAATCTGACACCAGCCCAATCGCTGACATATCTTGGCATGGAGTTTCATACCCTATCAGCGATAGTGAAGCTTCCGCTGATCAAGCAGCGTTCACTACAGAAAGGGGTGCAATCTCTCCTTCAAGGTCAGGCACACACCTTGAGGGGCCTCATGCACTTCCTGGGGAAGATGGTGGCAGCAATGGATGCAGTCCCTTTCGCGCAGTTTCACCTGCGTCCTCTTCATTGGGACATCCTAACCAAAGCTTCCATTCGGGGGTGGCTTTCTTCTCACTTCTTTATCGCATGGGAAATCCTTCCTACCCCCATCCTGGGAGGTGGTCACGACGGACGCGAGTCTGTCAGGGTGGGGAGCAGTCTTTCTCCGCCACAGGGCTCAGGGTACGTGGACTCAGCAAGAGTCCTCGCTTCAGATCAATGTTCTGGAGATCAGGGCAGTGTATCTTGCCCTAAACGTGTTCCAGCAGTGGCTGGAAGGCAAGCAGATCCGAATTCAGTCGGACAACTCCACAGTGGTGGCTTACATCAACCACCAAGGCGGAACACGCAGTCGGCAAGCCTTCCAGGAAGTCCGGCGGATTTTGATGTGGGTGGAAGCCACGGCCTCCACCATCTCCGCAGTTCACATCCCGGGCGTCGAAAACTGGGAAGCAGACTTTCTCAGTCGCCAGGGCATGGACGCAGGGGAATGGTCCCTTCACCCGGACGTGTTTCAGGAGATCTGTTGCCGCTGGGGGAGGCCGGAAGTCGACCTAATGGCGTCCCGGCACAACAACAAGGTCACGGCATTCATGGCACGATCTCACGATCACAGAGCTCTGGCGGCAGACGCCTTAGTTCGGGATTGGTCGCAGTTTCAACTATCTTATGTGTTTCCTCCGCTGGCACTGTTGCCCAGAGTGTTACGCACGATCAGGGCCGACTGCCGCCGCGCCATCCTCGTCACTCCAGACTGGCCGAGGAGGTCGTGGTACCCGGATCTGTGGCATCTCACGGTCGGCCAAACGTGGGCACTACCAGACCGACCAGACTTGCTGTCTCAAGGGCCGTTTTTCCATTTGAATTCTGCGGCCCTCAACCTGACACTGTGGCCATTGAGTCCTGGATCTTAGCGTCTTCAGGATTATCTCAAGAGGTCATTGCCACTATGAGACAGGTTAGGAAACCAACGTCTGCCAAGATCTACCACAGGACGTGGAAAATTTTCCTGTCATGATGCTCTGCTGGGGGTTTTTCTCCCTGGCCTTTGGCCTTGCCCACTTTTCTGTCCTTCCTTCAATCTGGACTGGAAAAGGGTTTGTCGCTCGGCTCCCTTAAGGGACAAGTCTCAGCGCTCTCTGTGTTGTTTCCAGAAGCGCCTAGCCAGACTTCCACAGGTACGCACGTTCCTGCAGGGGGTTCGTCACATCGTTCCTCCTTACAAGCGGCCGTTAGAACCCTGGGATCTGAACAGGGTGCTGATGGTTCTTCAGAAACCACCATTCGAGCCAATGAGGGATATTTCTCTCTCACGCCTTTCGCAGAAAGTGGTTTTTCTAGTAGCAGTCACTTCACTTCGCAGAGTGTCTGAGCTAGCTGCACTGTCATGCAAAGCTCCCTTCCTGGTGTTTCACCAGGACAAGGTGGTTCTGCGTCCGGTTCCGGAATTTCTCCCTAAGGTGGTATCCCCCTTTCATCTCAATCAGGATATCTCCTTACCTTCTTTTTGTCCTCATCCAGTTCACCAATGTGAAAAGGATTTGCACTTGTTAGATCTGGTGAGAGCACTCAGACTCTACATTTCTCGTACGGCGCCCCTGCGCCGCTCGGATGCACTCTTTGTCCTTGTCGCTGGCCAGCGTAAAGGGTCACAGGCTTCCAAATCAACCCTGGCTCGGTGGATCAAGGAGCCAATTATCGAAGCTTACCGTTCGGCTGGGCTTCCGGTTCCCTCAGGGCTGAAGGCCCATTCTACCAGAGCCGTGGGCGCGTCCTGGGCTTTGAGGCACCAGGCTACGGCTCAGCAGGTGTGTCAGGCGGCTACCTGGTCGAGCCTGCACACTTTCACGAAGCACTATCAGGTGCATACCTATGCTTCGGCGGATGCCAGCCTAGGTAGACGAGTCCTTCAGGCGGCGGTTGCCCACCTGTAGGAAGAGGCCGTTTTTACGGCTCTCTTACGAGGTATTATTTTACCCACCCAGGGACTGCTTTTGGACGTCCCAATTGTCTGGGTCTCCCAATAGAGTGACAAAGAAGAAGGGAATTTTGTTTACTTACCGTAAATTCCTTTTCTTCTAGCTCTAATTGGGAGACCCAGCACCCGCCCCTGTTTTTTTGTGTACACATGTTGTTCATGTTGAATGGTTTCAGTTCTCCGATATTCCTTCGGATTGAAGTTACTTTAAACCAGTTTATAATTTTTTCCTCCTTCTTGCTTTTGCACCAAAACTGAGGAGCCCGTGGGAGCACGGGGGGTGTATAGGCAGAAGGGGAGGGGCTTAACACTTTTAAGTGTAATACTTTGTGCGGCCTCCGGAGGCATAGCCTATACACCCAATTGTCTGGGTCTCCCAATTAGAGCTAGAAGAAAAGGAATTTACGGTAAGTAAACAAAATTCCCTTCTTTCAGGATCTATGGCTCAGTGACTGCTTATTTTTTGCGTCTCGAACTGTCATTTTTAATAGTACCATTTTTGCGCAGATGCTACGTTTTGATCGCCTGTTATTGCATTTTGCGTAAAACTTGCGGCGACCAAAAAACGTAATTTTGGCGTTTGGAATTTTTTTGCCACTACGCCGTTTACCAATCAGATTAATTTATTTTATATTTTGATAGATCGGGCATTTCTGAACGCAGCGATACCAAATATGTGTATATTTATTTAGTTTTTAACCCTTTAATTTTCATTGGGGGGAAATGGGGGTGATTTGAACTTTTAGGTTTTGCTTTATTTTTTAAAACTTTTTTTTTTACTTTTTTTCTTTATCGTTCCTATGGGAGACCCAGACATTGGGTTTATAGCTTCTGCCTCCGGAGGACACACAAAGTACTACACTAAAAAGTGTAGCTCCTCCCTCTGAGCATATACACCCCCTGGATAACCAGATCTAGCTCGTTCATTGCTTTGTGTTCAGGAGGCATACATCCACACATGCATTCTCATCTGATTTTTCATTTTTGGAAAGTTTTTGAAGAAAAGCGGGTCCAAGCCTGGACTCCCGGCATGTCCCTTCTCACCCCACTGTGTCGGCGGTGTTGTTAAGGTTGATTCCAAGGCTGGAGCCTTTCATGCCGCGCTCCTTCACTATCCCTCGGGCTCTGGCTTGAAGTGGGAGCCAGCACGGTTCTCTTTGCTTTGCAGGAGACCGGTCTCCATCCGCAGCCCTTCAGGATCCTGCTGGACGGAGCACTCATCCTCAGGGACTTGGAACCCTGCGTCTCAGCAAGCTAAGTACCTGAGACGTTTATATTCGGGGGGTCCCGGTACTTTATTATGGTGGGAGAGTGTGCTGTGTAACTTTTCTGACATTTCCGGCCGGTTCTCTGGTTGTCGCCTGAGAACCGCGCCGATAGTGCCTGCGCGCCGGCCGCATCGCTTAAATTTAGTCCCCGCCTTCGCTGGAGACCTACTTTCGATTTCACTGCCCTCGCATGTCAATCATGCAGAGGGACAGTGCGGCTCCGCCCAGCGGCCGTTCGGCACAGGGGAGGGACACTCCTCTCTGAGTACATGTCCCCTCCCCTGTAAATCTCCTTGGCCCTCCAGATCCCGCTCTCAGAGCAGGTCCCGCCCCCTCTCCTCGCTTCGGCGCCATTTTCTCAGCGTTTTTTCTCTGGATCAGCGCTGGCTGCAGCATCCCTGCTAAGCTGCTTGGGGGTCCGGGCTGTGGGATCTGGAGGGCACACAAACGGTCTGGTAAGCCACAACCTCCGGTTGTGGACCTTCTTATATACTCTCTGGGGGTCATTCTGGCTCAGAGCCCCCACTTCAGCAGCATGTCTCACACGAGGAGCAAGGCTGTACTCAATATGCACTGCATGTAAGCTCGTGCTGCCTGAACCGAGCACATATCCACATTGTGATGCCTGCTCTAACCTGACAATGCCTCAGCCTGGAATCGCACCCACAGTGGTCCCTCCGGCTGCTCCGGCTCCGGTGGCTGAACCCCTGGCTTGGGTAGAATCCTTCTCTAGGTCAATCTCCCAGTCTTTTGCCGACTCCATGGGACAGCTGTCCCGGACTTTGCTGAACATGCATCAGCCCCCTTCTCAGGGCGCCTCTGCTGCTAGGGCTCTCTCAGCGGAGCTCACAGAGGATTCTTCATCTGGTCCCAGACCCCGTCCTCCTAAAAGGAGACGCAGGGCCCCCTCTCCTTCCTCGTCCCGCGGCTCTGATTCAAGAGCTGACTCGCAGGACGAGGAGGATGCCTTTACTGGGGGCTCGGAGGCTACCTCCATGTGCCCCATTGATCTGTCCGAAAGTGACTCAGATGTTAGTGATTTGAGTGCGTCCATTAATTCTGTACTGGACCTCAATCCGCCAGTATCAGAGGAGCAACCCTCTCTGGCAGAAAAGCACCAGTTTACCTTGCCTAAGAGGACAAGGAGTGTGTTCTTTAACCACTCCAGTTTTCAGGCCACTGTGACCAAGCCTAGGGCCTGTCCTGACAAACGCTTCCCAAAGCGTGGTTCTGATGACCGTTTTCCCTTTCCACCTGAGGTGGTCAAGGAGTAGGCTCATTCACCAAAGGTAGACCCCCCGATGTCTAGACTCTCAGCCCGGACCGTTGTATCAGTGGCTGATGGCACCTCTCTTAAGGATTCCACTGACCGCCAGGTTGACCTTCTGGCCAAATCTGTATATGAGGCGGCAGGGGCCTCGTTCTCCCCATCTTTTGCAGCAGTGTGGGCTCTCAAAGCCATCTCTGCTTCTCTAGAGGAGATGCATTCCCTCACCAAGGAATCTATGGCCGAAATGGTTGCCTTAACATCCCAAGCTTCAGCTTTTTCATCCTATGCCATGTCTGCCATGCTGGAGGCTTCTCACCGCACTGCGGTGGCTTCGGCTAATTCCCTCGCTATCCGCAGGATCTTGTGGCTTCGAGAGTGGAAGGCAGATGCTTCTTCAAAGAAGTACCTTGCTGGGCTCCCTTTTGCTGGATCCAGGCTATTCGGTGAACAACTGGATGAAATTATTAAGGAAGCTACTGGCGGGAAGAGTACTTCCATGCCACAAACTAAAACCAGGAAACCTGCCCAGGGTAGGAACCAGTCGAGGTTTCGTTCCTTTCGTTCCTCCAACTGGTCATCCTCTAAGCCCTCGGCCTCGTCCACTAACCAAGCCAAGGACCAAAAACCCAACTGGCGCAGAAAGGCGCGTCCACAAAAGATCGCAGGAGCTGCTGCCACTAAGGCAGCCTCCTCTTGACTATCTGGCCGCGCCAGCAACGTCCTTAGTCGGTGGCAGGCTCTCCCACTTTGGCGACGTGTGGTTTCAACACGTCTCCGATCAGTGGGTGCGGGATATCATCTCCCACGGCTACAGGATAGAATTCTCTTCCAGCCCGCCAAACAGATTTTTTCTGTCAACTCCCCCCTGCTCCAAGGCCGCCGCCTTCTCTCAGGCCGTGGCATCCTTGCAGGCCAACGGAGTAATTGTACCGGTTCCCGCCCAGGAACGGTTCAGAGGTTTCTACTCAAATCTCTTCCTAGTCCCCAAAAAGGACGGTTCCTTCCGGCCCATCCTGGATCTCAAGCTTCTCAACAAGCATGTTCAGGTGCGGCATTTTCGCATGGAGTCTCTGCGATCAGTCATTGCCTCAATGACCCAAGGAGATTTCCTGGCATCCATCGACATCAGAGATGCCTATTTGCATGTGCCAATTGCAGTTTCACACCAGCGTTGGCTACGTTTTGCAATCGGAGAGGAACATTTCCAATTTGTGGCTCTCCCCTTCGGGTTAGCCACGGCCCCTCGAGTATTCACCAAGGTCATGGCAGCAGTGGTTGCGGTTCTGCACCTTCAGGGGTTGGCAGTGATTCCTTACCTGGACGACCTTCTAGTCAAGGCTTCATCCAGTGCAGACTGTCAGCGGAGTGTCTCGCTCACTCTCGCCACTCTAGCCCAATTCGGGTGGCTTGTCAATCTGCCCAAATCCACTCTGACTCCGACCCAGAGGCTCACGTACCTAGGGATGCAGTTCGAGACTCTGCCGGCACTTGTGAAGCTGCCCTTAGTCAAACAGCAGTCCCTCCATCTGGCGGTGCGCTCTCTGCTGAGGCCCCGCCGTCATTCCATCAGGCACCTAATGCAGGTGCTGGGTCAGATGGTGGCGTCAATGGAGGCTGTTCCCTTTGCCCAGTTCCATCTGCGTCCTCTGCAGCTGGACATTCTCCGCTGTTGGGACAAGCGGACTTCCTCCTTGCACAGGCTAGTGGCTCTGTCGCCACAGACCAGGGGCTCCCTTCAGTGGTGGCTTCGGCCTCTCTCTCTGTCTCAGGGACGCTCCTTCCTGGCCCCGTCCTGGGTGATCCTCACCACGGATGCCAGTCTATCCGGCTGGGGAGCGGTATGCCTCCACCACCGAGCACAGGGCACTTGGACTCCGTCCGAATCAGCCCTCTCGATCAATGTGCTGGAAACCAGAGCTGTGCTTCTAGCTCTCCTAGCCTTTCACCACCTGTTGGCGGGCAAGCACATCCGAGTCCAGTCAGACAACGCGACAGCGGTTGCCTACATCAATCACCAAGGCGGGACACGCAGCCGCCTGGCAATGTTGGAGGTTCAACGCATCCTTCAATGGACGGAGGACTCCAAGTCCACCATATCCGCAGTCCACATCCCAGGCGTGGAAAACTGGGAGGCAGATTATCTCAGCCGTCAAAGCGTGGACAGTGGCGAGTGGTCCCTGCATCCGGCAGTGTTTCAGTCAATCTGCCGCAAGTGGGGCACTCCAGAAGTGGATCTAATGGCATCCCGGCACAACAACAAGGTTCCGGTTTATGTGGCTCACTCCCACGACCCTCAGGCCTTTGCAGCGGACGCTCTGGTTCAAGATTGGTCCCAGTTTCGTCTGTCCTACGTGTTTCCCCCTCTAGCTCTCTTGCCCAGAGTTCTGCGCAAGATCAGAATGGAGGGCCGTCGGGTCATCCTCATTGCTCCGGACTGGCCCAGGCGAGCTTGGTACCCAGACCTGCTCCATCTGTCCGTAGAGGTGGCGTGGCATCTTCCGGACCGTCCAGACCTTCTCTCACAAGGTCCGTTTTTCCGCCAGAATTCTACGGCTCTCAGATTGACGGCGTGGCTCTTGAGTCCTGGATCTTGACGGCTTCTGGTATTCCTCCTGAAGTCATCTCCACTATGACTCGGGCTCGGAAGTCTTCCTCGGCCAAAATCTATCACAGGACCTGGAGAATTTTCCTGTCCTGGTGTCGCTCTTCCGGCCATGCTCCTTGGCCTTTTTCCTTGCCGACCCTTCTGTCCTTTCTACAGTCCGGTCTGCAGCTAGGACTATCCCTCAATTCCCTCAAGGGACAAGTCTCTGCTCGGTCAGTGTTGTTCCAGCGGCGTATCGGCCGGCTGGCTCAGGTGCGCTCCTTCATGCAGGGCGCGTCTCACATCATTCCGCCTTACCAGCGGCCCTTGGATCCCTGGGACCTCAATCTGGTCCTCACGGCCTTGCAGAAACCCCCCTTTGAGCCTCTTAGGGAGGTTTCTTTGTCTCGTCTTTCACAGAAGGTGGTCTTTCTAGTGGCCATAACTTCCCTCAGGAGAGTCTCTGATTTGGCTGCGCTCTCTTCGGAGTCACCTTTTTTGGTTTTTCATCAAGACAAGGTGGTTCTCCGTCCGACTCCGGATTTTCTCCCTAAGGTGGTTTCTCCTTTCCACCTTAACCAGGACATTTCCCTGCCTTCCTTTTGTCCGGCTCCTGTTCATCGCTTTGAAAAAGCGTTGCATACTCTGGATCTGGTGCGGGCGCTCCGGATCTATGTGTCTCGCACCGCTGTTCTTAGGCGGTGCACCTTTTTTTTTGTGCTAACCACAGGTCGGCGTAAGGGCCTCTCGGCTTCTAAGCCGACCTTAGCTCTTTGGATTAGGTCGGCCATTTCCGATGCCTACCAGTGTACTCAGGTGCCTCCCCCGCCGGGGATCAAGGCACACTCGACCAGAGCTGTCGGTGCCTCTTGGGCTTTCAGGCACCAGGCTACGGCTCAGCAGGTCTGTCAGGCTGCCACTTGGACTAGTCTGCATACCTTTTCAAAGCACTACCAAGTGCATGCTCATGCTTCGGCAGATGCGAGCTTGGGCAGACGCATCCTTCAGGCGGCTGTCACCCATTATTCCCACCCATGGACTGCTTTGAGACGTCCCAATGTCTGGGTCTCCCATAGGAACGATAAAGAAAAAGAGAATTTTGTTTACTTACCGTAAATTCTTTTTCTTATAGTTCCGTATTGGGAGACGCAGCACCCTCCCTGTTGCCTGTTGGCAGTTTCTTGTTCCGCGTGTTATCACCGGCTGTTGTCGTAGACAGAGGCTCCGGTTGTTCCGGTTCTTGCTCTGTCTTTACTTGTGGGTGGCTATTCTCCTTCAGCTTTTGCACTAAACTGGCTAGATCTGGTTATCCAGGGGGTGTATATGCTCAGAGGGAGGAGCTACACTTTTTAGTGTAGTACTTTGTGTGTCCTCCGGAGGCAGAAGCTATACACCCAATGTCTGGGTCTCCCAATACGGAACTATAAGAAAAAGAATTTACGGTAAGTAAACAAAATTCTCTCTTTTTTTTTTTTTTTTTTAACTAGTCCCCCTAGGGGGCTTTAGCGATCAGCAATCCGATCACTCTTATCTATCTGCTGATCACAGCTATACAGCTGTAAACAGCAGATTCAGTCACTTTCTATTTCTCTCTGCTGTCGTCCAAGGGAAAACGAAAGTGAAACTTCATAGCTGCAGGCGTCATCACATGACCCTGTGCTACGATAGCAACCACCGATTGTCACGTGATCATGCACGTGACTTCCGGTGGGGGCGGCGGTAAGTAAAAAACATGGCCGCGCGCATTTAGATCTTGCTGCCAGACTTTGGCAGCAAGATTGAAGGGGTTAATGGCCGCGGGTGGAACCGATTCCACCCGCGGCTAGCAGGCACACACGTCAGCTGTTGAAAACAGCTGATATGTGTGCCGACCAACGCCGCCTGCTCGCGGCAGGGGGCGGGGCTTAACGGGACACGCTCCATGACGGATATATCAGTCCATGGTCGTGAAGAGGTTAACCCTTTTATGGCCTTGAATGTACTTTTACGTCCAAGGTTGTGTCCCCGCATCTTTCCCTGCACATGTCGGCTGATCTAATCAACCTCTAACTGACACGGGTAGATTGGAGATCTGCCCACAGCTGTTAACCAGTTAACACGTGTCGGCGAGGAGCGTGCCATTCCGCACTACCATCGGCAGCCACGAGAAGTGATTGAGGGGTGCTGATGGGTCGTCATTGCAGACGGGAGTTAGCTGATGACCTCTGTCTGTCATGACGATCTTTCTGTGAACATTGGCTGTGAGCTGGTGTTCATAGGCGATCATGATTTCTGCTATACAAGCGATCATAAGTTTGCAGCTGCAAGTTCTCTAAGGGAAGTAATAAATACAATTAAAAAAAAGTTGTTTTGTTTTGTTTTGTTTTTTTTTTTATAAACCCACTCATGCTCAAATCGGGGGTGATTTGAGCATGAGTGGGTTTATAAAAAAAAATAATAAATAAATGTTGCCACATTGAAAATACCACATGTATTTTTACTTTTTAACGCGGGTGTTCAGAAATGTCTGATCTATCAAAATACAAAATAAATAAATCTGATCGGTAAACAGCATAATGTAAAAACAAATTATAACATCAGAATTATGTTTTTTTGGGCCCCCACAATATTACAATAAAATGCAATAAGAGGCGATCAAAACCTCACATCTTCCCAAAAATGGTATCTGGAAAAACGTCAGCTTAGGGCACAAAAAATAAGTCATCACACAGCCCCAGATCCCGAAAAATTAAAATATGTGCCTTGGAAAATGGCGACAAAAGAAAATATTTTATTTTTACAAACTTCTAATTTTTTTTCACAGCAATTAACCCCTTCAGCCCCGGGGCACTTTCCGTTTTTGCGTTTTTTGCTCCCCTTCTTTCGAGAGCTCACATCAATGGTATTTTGCTGCAAAACCGGATCCGTCATAAATGTTTCATTTCCATTCATTTACAATGGAATTGCGGCAAGATGCGGTGATATGTGATTGCGTGCGGCACACACAAACCGCATGTGACCGCATCTTGTCGCGATTCCATTGTAAATTAATGGAACTGAAATGTATTTATGACGGATCAGGTTTTGCGGCAAATACCGCTGATGTGAGCGCGCGGCCTTATATGGCTATATTGACTGAAAAATAATAGTTATGGCTCTTTGAAGAAGAAGAAAAAAACTAAAATGGAAAATCGAGTGGTGAAGGGGTTAAATAATTGTGGATTAAAAGTGTAGCCGGTAAATGTAGATAGTAATGTAGTACACGAGATAATATAAATTTAATGTAATTCACATCTAAGTCCAGGGGTCTTCTGACCTGAGCTCATCCGCTTCCATTGGCTTGTATGAGGCTGTAAGGGGTTCTCAGAGAATGTGATGAAAATGTCCACCATCACATATATCAAACTGCAGTCATGTCAGGTTGTAGCCAGAAATACTGCTCAAGACTTGACTTGGCCAGCAGATAAGCATCATCGAGAACAAGCTTGACTGACCAAGCTTGGAGTGCCTTGTTGCAGGGCTGTGATAGGGGGGGAAAAGCTTCTCATTGGATGACATGACTGAGCACACAGGTTTTTTTTCACCAGCTTCATCCTGCTCCATGCTTATTTATAAACTTGTTCTGCTGAGCCAGTTTGACATCTTTACAGCAGGGCATGGAGACTGACTGAGCATGGAGCAGGATGAAGCTGGAGAAAAATAAAGCCCCTTGTAGGCAGCCAAGGAGAAGTTTTGTTTTGACTTTCTCCTGTCACAGCCCTGCTCCACCACTGAGTGAGGAGATCATGTATGTTTGTTCAAAGGAAGATGGCTTAAACCAGAATTTACTGAAATTCTATACATACTTCTGCGTGTCACTGCTCTATTCATGGTCTGTGTGATAGTGCACAGCTCTATTCAGCTGGCTCCTGTAGTCCCTTAGAGTGAATAATATGGAGCTGCGCCTGTGTGGGTACTGCTGTAGTCCAGCGTGGCACCAAAAAGCCCTGTTTAGCATCAGTGGGTGTTCCAGATGGTCACCGATCACACATTATCATCTTCTGGATAGTTTACATTTTGGGAGGATTGTAAATACTACTTTTCCCCATTATACAATGACATGAGATGGGAAATTTGAAATATAGATTATTGTACATCCAGCTCTGAGTATGTGATATTTTGGAATAAAGAACTAGACTGGATGCTATCAGAGAACTCAACCCTTGTCTCAATTCCAGCATGAAGAAAACTTTGAGGTACGGAAGGACCTGATCCAACAGGTGCTGGGCCAGTTTGGGCAACAACTGATTAGTCAGCTTCTACATTCGTGCTGTTTCTGCCTCCCACCTTACACCTTGCCCGATGTGGCTGAAGTCATCTGGGAGATCATGATCTTCGACAGGCCGGTAAGGAAAATGCTTTCTGTGGATCTCATTGGCTGGTAGCCCTGGAATAAATGGCTTTGGCTAGTTCAGTAATTCAGTGTATCATTTTGATGGGCTTCCGTCTAATATTAATGTTTAGTAACTGAGCAAGTTTCTGCTTTAAAATTCTTGGCTTGTAATTTGCATGTTCTGACCCGAGCTTATACGAGTGAACCCATTGTTTGATTTCTCCTTTCAGACATTTTGTAGGTGGCTGGAAACATCGTTGAAGAGTTTACCAAAGGAGATGTCAGGGGGTGCTATTACAGTGACTCATAAACAGTTAACAGACTTCCATAAGCAAGTCACAAGGTGAGACAAGCCTTACTGGTTGACCATGAGTGGGACAAGATGTGACTTCTATGTGTTTCGCAGTTCTAGCACAGACAAGGACACTGGATTAATGTAAATCTGGTCAAAACCTAGAAATAAGACAACCTAATAAAAGTCAAGAAGCCTCTGTGTGAGATGTGTGTACAATGTCATGTTCTTTCCACATCACACTTATGGAGTCTTCTACCTTTCTTCAAAGTTGTCAGATGTGTTTTTGGGTGATTCTGTGACACACACCCTTGTGCCTGGTAACTACTGATTTTCCTTTGTTTGTGTTACAGTGCTGAGGAATGTAAACAGGTGTGTTGGGCTCTGAGAGATTTCACCAGGTTATTCCGATAGCTGTGCTCCTACGTCACCAGCCTGTCTGTCACGGTGAGTCCTTTTGCTTTGGATCCCAGGTTGTGTTTTCAACCAGATAGAGTAACGTGCGGCGTTTTACTGTTGGTGAGAACATTGACAGGCGGTTCATATCTGGTACAAACGCCTGCTGGAAACAAACTAAAGTTTGACGTATGTTTAATAGATACTCCGTATGAAGCTACACTGTACATGGATTTGTTCTAGAAATACAAATTGCAATAATTATGTAGAGCGTATCACAGGAGCTTCCCCTGAGAACAGATCTGGAATGGTGGCACCACGACAAGTGTGCTGTTTATTATGCACAAATTGAGGGGCAAATATGAGTTCACAGTCAGTGAGAGCTCCAGCCTAAAAACCAAAAGCACTGGACTGCTTCTGTCTCTTAAAGGGAACCTGTCATGTTGAAGATGGTATCTGATCTGCGGCAGGATGTTATGGAGCCGGAGTTGATAAGATATACTTTTTTATGGGAAATGTTTCAGTAAAACATATACTGTATCCATTGAAATCTCTGGTGTGTGTACAGTTTTGTGTACATCTGAGACAGATTCCCTTTAAAAAGGTTCTCAGTGAATAATAATTAAATACATATTTATATATTAATTTTCTTTGTCGCTCCATTGGGAGACCCAGACAATTGGGTGTATAGCTATTGCCTCTGGAGGCCACACAAAGTATTACACTTAAAAGTGTAGGGCCCCTCCCCTTCTGGCTATACACCCCCAGTGGGATCACTGGCTCACCAGTTTTGTGCTTTGTGCGAAGGAGGCAACACATCCACGCATAGCTCCACTTTTTAGTCAGCAGCAGCTGCTGACTATGTCGGATGGAAGAAAAGAGGACACATATAGTGTCCCCAGCATGCTCCCTTCTCACCCCACTGTATGTCGGAGGTGTTTGTAAGGTTGAGGTACCCATTGCGGGTACGGCGGCAGGAGCCCACATGCTGATTCCTTCCCCATCCCTTTTTACAGGGCTCTGGGTGAAGTGGGATTTACCGGTCTCCAGGCACTGAGACCGTGCTCCATCTACAGCCCCTGGAGAAGATGCTGGATGGAGCGGAGTACATCAGGGACATGGCCCTGCTTCCTCAAGGTACTCTGTGTCCCCGTGCATTTGGCGCTCACACCGCAGCATGCTGGGTGTTGTAGTGCGCCGGGGGACATCAGCGCTGCGGCGCCTGTGCCATGGCCTCATTCAGCTTTGCTGAAGCAGGCTCTCTTATGGGAATTGGTCGCGCCGGCCGCTGGGACTGCGGCGCGGCTGGCACTTGTAGTGCGCCGGGGACTTCAGCGCGGCCTGCGCTTTTACGGCGGCCGCGCTGATAACTAGAGTCCCCGGCTTTTGCGGCCTGCTTCCGTTCGTTCCCGCCCCCAGACCTGCCAGTCAGGAGAGGGGCGGGACGCTGGCCACTTCCAGGAATCGGTCGCGCCGGCCGCTGGCAGCGGCGCAGCTGGCACTTGTGGTGCGCCGGGGACTTCAGCGCGGCCCGCGCTTTTACGGCGGCCGCGCTGATAACTAGAGTCCCCGGCTTTTGCGGCCTGCTTCCGTTCGTTCCCGCCCCCAGACCTGCCAGTCAGGAGAGGGGCGGGACGCTGGCCACTTCTATGAATCGGTCGCGCCGGCCGCTGGGACTGCGGCGCGGCTGGCACTTGTGGTGCGCCGGGGACTTCAGCGCGGCCCGCGCTTTTACGGCGGCCGCGCTGTTAACTCGAGTCCCCGGCTTCTGGGCCTAGTCTCCCTTCGTTACCGCCCACAGCCCTGACAGTCGGGGTAGGGGCGTGACGCTGCATAGAGCAGAGCTGAGAGCTGGAGTATGTTTTGCATACTCCACCCCTCTCACTGTGTGCACTGTGAAACCGGATTCCCGCACTTTCTCAGGCACGCCCACGGCTTCCTTCTCTACAAGGACACCGGCAGCCATTAGTGTCAGTTTCTGTACGATACAGAGACAAGATGGCCCCCCTCAGTGTGAATAACTAACAGCTCCGGGAATGTCACACGCATCCCAGAGTCACGGCTCTGCACGGACGTCAGTCCCAGACAGCCTAAGTGGGCTCGCTATGAGCGGCCTCGGTTTCATCAGGGTCCTAACAGAAGGACTCGCTGTGTAATGAGGCGGAAGTAGCGGCTCAGGATTCTGATCCTGAGACCGCTCTCAATCTGGATACACCTGATTGTGACGCCATAGTAAATAATCTTATAGCGTCCATCTATAGAATGTGGGTTATTTCTCACAGCTCCTCCAGTGGAGGAGTCAGCTTCACGTATTTTTCTGGACCACTCTGCCTTCAGAGAGGCAGTCCAGGAACACCACGCTTATCCAGATATGCGCTTCTCCAAACGGCTTAGGATACACGTTATCCCTGTCCCCTGACTTGGTCAAGGACTGGACCCAATGTCCCGAGCGGCATCCTCCAATCTCCAGGCTTGTAGCTAGATCCATAGTTGCAGTGGGAGATGGAACTGCAAACTCAAAGATGCCACTGACAGACAGATGGATCTCTGGTCGAAAGCCATCTATGAGGCTGTCGGCGCACCGTTGGCTCCGGCATTCTCTCCCTTGGGGCACTCCAAGCTATTTCAGCTTGTCTTACACAGATTGACACGGTTACACGTACATCTGTGCCGCAGGTGGCATCCTTAACCTCTCAAATGTCTGCATTTGTTTCTTACGCGATTCAGGTTGTCCTGGACTCTGCGAACCGTGCGGCGGTAGCCCCCGCTACTCCGTGTTTTTAAGCAGAGCCTGGTCTGCTCGTTAAGTGAATGGAAGGCAGATTCTGCTTCCAAAAAAGGTTGCCTAACCAGTTGCCTTTTTCTGCTGACCGACTGTTTGGTGAGCGTTGGATGTAACCATCAAACAGTCCAGGGGTAAGGATTCATCCTTTCCTCAGCCCGGACACAACAAACCCCAACAGAGCAAGAGGCAGTCGGGGTTTTCGGCCTTTTCGAGGCTCGGGCAGGTCCCATTTTTCCTCGTCCAATGTGGACTCAAAAGGATCAGAGGAGCTAAGATTCTTAGCGGGCTCAGTCTCGCCCAAAAAAGCGACAGTCTGAAAACCCGCTTCCAAGGCGGCTTCCTCATGACTTGCGGCCTCGGTCGGTAGCAGGCTCTCCCGCCTTGGCGATATTTAGCTGCCATAGGTCAATGACCATTGAGTGTGAGACATTCTGTCTCACGGGTACAGGATAGAGCTCACTTCTCGTCCTCCAACTCGATTCTTCAGAATTTCTCCACCTCCCGGCCGGGCCGCTGCTCTTCTGCAAACAGGGTGCACTCTATAGGCAGAATGAGTGATGACCCCCGTTCCTCTTCAGGAACAAGGTCACGGTTTTTACCCCAAATTCTTTGCGGTACCTATAACAACGGGCCGTTCCGTCCCGTTCTGGATCTAAAAATGCTCAGCAAGCTCGTGGACACCAGGCGATTCCGGATGGAATCCCTCCGCCATGTCATCGCCTCAAGGTCCCAAGGATATTTCCTAGCATCATTAGGCATCAAGGATGCTTATCCACACGTGCCGATTGATCCAGAGCACTAGCGTTTCTACGCTTCGTTATAGGAGACGAACACCCTCTGTTCGTAGCTCTACCTTCCGGCTAGCGACAGTCCAACTGGTCTTCGCCAAGGTCAGGGCAGCAGTAGTCACAGTCCTGCACTCTCAGGGTCACTCTGTGGTCCCGTATTTAGACGATCTACTTGTCAAGGCACTCTCTTAGGAAACATGCCAACACTGCCCGAACGTTGCGCTGGAGACTCTCTAGAGTTTTGGGTGGATCATCAACTTTTTAAAGTCAGATCCGACCCCGACCCTATTGATAACATATCTAGGCATAGAGTTTCTTACTCTCTCAGCGATAGTGAAGCTGCCGCTAGACAAACAGCATTCACTACGGGCTGCAAGCTCTTCTTTAAGAACCAGTCGCACACATTGAGACGCCTCATGCACTTCCTACGTAAGATGGTAGCAATGGAGGCAGTTCCTTTCGCGCAGTTTTACTGCGTCCACTACAATGGGACATTCTCCGCCAATGGGACGAGGAGTCGACGTCCCTCAACAGAGTCGTCGTTCTTTCTCAGGCGGCCAAGGAATCTCTACGGTGGTGGCTTCTTCTCACCTCTTGGTCAAAAAGAAGGTCCTTCCTATCCCCGTCCTGGGCGATAGTTACGACAGACGCGAGTCTATCAGGGTGGGGAGCAGTTTTTCTCCACTACAGCGCTCAGGGTACGTGGACTCAGCAAGAGTCCACTCTTCAGATCAATGTTCTTGAACACAGAGCAGTGTATCTTGCCCTACAATCCTTCCAACAGCGGCTGGAAAGCAAGCATATCCGACTTCAGTCGGACAGCTCCACAGCGGTGGCATACATCAACCACCAAGGAAGAACGCGCAACCGGCAAGCCTTCCAGGAAGTCCGGCAGGTTCTGATGTGGGTGGAAGACACGGCATCCACCATATCCACAATTCACATCCCAAGTGTGGAAACTAGGAAGCTGACTTCCTAAGTCGCTGAAGTGTGGCCGAAAGAGTATGGTCTCCTCACCCGGACGGGTTTCAGGAGATCTGGCGCCGCTGACAGAGGCCGGACGTCGATCTAATGGCGTCACGGCACAACAACAATGTGCCAGCTTCATGGCACGGTTTCACAATCATCGAGCTCTGGCGGCAAACGCCTTAGTTCAGCATTGGTCGCAGTTCCAGCTACCTTAGGTGCCACCTCTGGCATTGTTGCCCAGAGTACTGCGCTAGATCAAGACCGACTGCGGCCGCGCCATCCTCGTCGCTACAAATTGGCCGAGGATGTTGTGGTACTCGGTTCTGTGGTGCCTCACGGTAGGCTAACCGGGGGCACTACCAGACCAATCAGACTGGCTGTCTCAAGGGCCATTCTTCCATTTGAATTCTACGGCCCTCAACCGGATGGTGTGGCATTGAGTCCTGGAACCTAGTGTCGTCAGGATTACCTCAGGACGTGGTTGCCACCATGAGACAGGCTAGCATACCAACGTCCGCCAAGATTGGCCACAGGACGTGGAAGATGTTCTTATCTCGGTGCTCGGCGCAGGGTGTTTCTCCCTGGCCGGTTGCATCGTCTATGTTTCCTTCCTTCCTGCAATCTAGGTAGGAAAATGGGTTGTCGCTCAGTTCCCTTTAGGGACAAATCTCAGCGCTATCTGTATTTTTTCAGAAACGACGACTTCCTCAGGTACGCACGTTCCTACGGGGAGTTTGTCTTCTCAGCACTCCGTACAAGCGGCCGTTAGAGCCCTGAGATCTGAACAAGGTTCTAATTGCTCTCCAGATGCCGCCTTTCGAGCCTTTGAAGGATGTCTCCCTTCCCGTTTTTCACGGGAAGTGGCCTTCTAGTAACGGTCTCGTCTCTTAGGAGAGTTTCCGAGCTAGCAACGCTCTCATACAAACTCCCTTCCTGGTCCTTCACCAGGACAGGGTAGTTCTGCGTCCGGTTCCGGAATTTCTCCCTAAGGTGGTATCCCATTTTCATATCAATCAGGATATCACCTCACCTTCTTTGTGTCCTCGTCCAGTCCATCAATTTCAGAAAGATTTGCATCTGTTGGTTCTGGTGAGAGCACTCAGGTTCTACTTCCCGCATGGCGCTCCTGCGCCACCCGGATGCACTCTTTGTCCTTGTCGCTGGTCGGCGTAAACAGTCGCAAGCTTCCAGATCCACCCTTGCTCGGGGGCTCGAGGAACCAATTCTTGAAACCTACAGTTCTACTGGGCTTCTGGTTCTCTCAAGGCCGAAGGCCCATTCTACCAGAGCCGTGGGTGCATCCTGGGCATTACGGCACCAGGCTACGGCTCAGCAGGTGTGTCAGGCACCCACCTGGTCGAGTCTACTTATTTTTACCAAGCATTATCAGATGCATACCTACGCTTCGGCAGACGCCAGCCTAGGTAGATAAGTCATTCAGGCGGCGGTTGGCCACCTGTAGGAGAGGGCCGTTTGACGGCCCTATCATGAGGTATCTTTTACCCACCCAGGGATTGCTTTTGGACATCCCAATTGTCTGGGTCTCCCAATGGAGCGACAAAGAAGAAGGGAATTTTGTTTACTTACCGTAAATTCCTTTTCTTCTAGCTCCAATTGGGAGACCCAGCACCCGCCCTGTTTTCTCGGGGTTTTTCTGTTTTTTCGGGTACACATGTTGTTCATGTGGTATGGTTCAGTTCTCCGATGTTTCCTCGGATTGAATTGGTCTTTAAACCAGTTATTGGCTTTCCTCCTTCTTGCTTTGGCACTAAAACTGGTGAGCCAGTGATCCCACTGGGGGTGTATAGCCAGAAGGGGAGGGGCCTTACACTTTTAAGTGTAATACTTTGTGTGGCCTCCAGAGGCAATAGCTATACACCCAATTGTCTGGGTCTCCCAATTGGAGCTAGAAGAAAAGGAATTTACGGTAAGTAAACAAAATTCCCTTCTTTTTTATAGATACCTTTATTTAGCAAGATGTTATGCTCTTTGTAGTGCACTCTGTCAGGACTTTAAAGATGGCAACTGCCATAAATCAGTGCAGAGCCCTTAGAATTCAGAGGATACACAGTAGGACGTGCTATGTAAAGAACATGTGCTCTGTAAGGCATGCTGAGGTTGCATTCCTCTGTTCAGTCCACCTGACAGGACACTGAACAGAGTGGATAAGGCCCGTTTCACACATCCGGCATTTCGCCGGATGCGGTGCACTCCAGTACAGTGTAATACTGTACAATGGCATCGCGGCAACCTCCGGTCACATGCTGTCATGTGATCGGAGCTTGCCGTGATGCCATTGTACAGTATTAACACTGTACTGGAGTGTGTCGAATCCGGCGACATGCCGGATGTCTGAAACAGGCCTTAAAGGAGTAAATAAGCCCCTTTCTTTAGCTTACTGAGAATGAATCAATCAACTGTGTCAGCCTGACAGTTTTAGTGCAGTGCAGCGAGCATGTCAGTGTTACAGAGGTTGTTCACGCAGCCATCCCAGGACGGCCGCACCCTGCTAGATGGAAGTTGCCATCTTTACAGACAAAATGTACTACAAAAAGCATACCTTTTTGCTAAATAAAGGTATTTTGAAAAATGTTTAATATGTAAAAGTATTTTATATTATCACATTTCTCCGAGAACCCCTAAAGGAGTATTCCAGCCTCAAGGATTGATCACTTATCCACTCGACCCCTTTCAAACCATCCACACCGCTGTAGCAAAAAAGTGATTTCAAGGAAGACATGGTTAATCAAGTGTACTGCTGTTTATCACTTCCATGGTGTGTTTTTGAAAACTATATACTTGGCTGCAATTGTGCAGCCAGGCTGATTTCATAGCACCCGTGGTTTGGGCAGCATAAATCGTGTGACAGACAGAACGTGTTTCCAAGCCTAATGGCTGAAGCTTCAGATAGGACTTAATCATGTTCACTATTGCTCAGCAGCAAATGTCAGGGTGGATGTGAACTACTACATTTAGTATTCTAAGAGGGCGGTCAGAGTAGAATCGGTATGGACTTCATGAACCGACATTTTTTATTAAATTCAGGAGGAATTTCTAGGTTTACACCAAAGCAATTCCTTACGGTTTTTCTTTTATTCTAGAATGATAAACCAAAAAATAGAAGAAAAACAGAAAAGCAATTATGTCAGTGATGGTGCTCAACTAACATGCCGTTAGTCTGTATGTTAAAAGCGTTCTGACGCCATGCAGAGAGCTCCGCTGCCGGGAGGAAATGACATTGTTCAATTTTCATGATTTTTTTTTTTTTTTTTTTTTTTTTTATTATAATAACAGTTGACAAAAAAAATTCTCATCCCTCCATGCCTGTAAGCTGTCGAAAAGCGGCTCCTATTTAATTTTCTAGAAAATGCAAAATTATGATGTTATTAATTTGTATAGTCTTTTTATGCATAATGATGTGCTTTTCTTTTCCTCTCAGTGAAGTCAGGTTACCCAGGCCACTAAGACGGCACCTTCCGAACAGAGAACCATTGTGGATTGGCTTCTATACCCCATAGTGTGTGATGCCAAATGGGGGACGCAAAGCAAGGGCAAACACAGACCAGAAAGCTTTGTGGATGGCGTCCCTATGTAACGTGTGCTGAAGATAATGTAAAGAACTGGGAAAAATCATAACCCCTTCACTTCTGGTCAGAGGAAAATGTTCCCTGTAGAGCTGTGGTTTCCACAGTAGTAAGAACCTCGGTGAGCAAACCGTGCCAGAAGTGTACTGATATCCCAATCCCCCACAGTGCCACATTGTCCTAAGATTTGGGGGTGAAGGGGTTCTCCAGGCAATGCTGTGTGCCCAAGTGCAACATATGCATTATGGGAGGGATTGGGGAGGGGAGAAGACGGTGGGGTTAGGAGGGTGTAGAGCTTTCCTTGATGGACTTGTTTTAAAATAAAATAAAATACAAGAAAATACTTAAAAAAAATTGTAATGGATAAGAAAAAAAACAAAAAAAAAAAGCAAGCCGTCAGATGAGATCATCAGTTGGCGGAAATACAAATTTGCGTGAATGCAAAAAAAATATGCAGCTAAACTTTCTGTGAAAAGAAAAAGTGCAAATAAAACTTACAAAAATGAATTTTACTTTGTGTGGCAATTTATGAGCTTTATTGGTTTTCTCCACGTTTACAGCTTGGTGTTTTGTGAATGGTTTCTCATATGTACATAATGGTGCGGCTGTATATAGAGGACACATCTTTACCACAATGGTGGGCTGAGTGAATTGAGGCTGAGTAGACACACATTTTGTTCAATGAGATTGGAGCAGTAAAGTAAAGGCAGGCCCATGTTACTCAATTACATTTAGCTGTGATTTGTGTACAGTCAATCTGTGCCTGTATCCTCTCATCAGTTATTTGGTTAACTAGGCTAAATACAGTAGCCCCCATACAGAATAATAGCCACAGGTGGTGGGCACAATACAGCGCAAACCATACTATCCTGTCACATTTAGTACTCTGATTCATTTTGCATGGCAGTGTTCTCACTTTAAGTGATGCCTGTTTCCCGTATTGAATTTTAAATGGAATCGGTCACCAGGTTTTTGCTATGTAAAAACACCATCATTTAGGAGCGAAGATCCTGATTACAACCATGTGTCACGAACTAGGCTGTGTTTTGTTTTTGGTTTCAATACAGTTTTGTAAGCAAGAGATCACTACAGGACAACTGGCCTCATCCTTCCTAGTCCAACCAGGCCCCCAGCACTGTTACTATATAATGTATACAAAACGCTGTGATGTGGGAGGGGTTACACACAGCTCTACAAGATCTCTAGCAGAGAAAAGTGTGACTGTCATAACTAGAGCTGCTCGGACTTGCAAAAAAACGGGACTGGCGGATCATTGCTCAATTATAAAAAAAATCCTGATCCGCTCCGGTATCCGGTGCCCATATAAGTCAATGGGGACCAGAATCCGGAGTTTAAAAACGTTGGTGGAAGGGATAGGGGGGTAGGTGCGCGCATGGTATACTCACCCAGGCTGTGTCATGGCGGCAAACTCTTTCCGGGTCACGGATTTCCCTTTTGGAGCAGACAATTCAATATTCACTGTTTTGTCCACCCACCGACGCGTGTAATTGGTTGCAGTTAGCTGACACGCTGCCACTCAGGGTGGAGGCGCATCTAACTGCAACCAATCACAGGCGCCAGTATGGCCGGTGTACGGGGAAAGCATTGCAAGTGTCTGCGGGCCAGTATGGTGAGCATGGATGTAGAAAGAAACACATGCATGCTCCTGTCAGAAGAGTGTGTGGCTGTTCTGCTGATGCGATGTCAGATTGGTACAAGACTGGTGTGACATCACCCGACACGGCCTGCCGCTCTCTGAACATGAGCGTGTATGTACCTAGAAACACATGCACACTCCTGTCAGAGTGTGCAGCTGTGGCAGTGATGCAATGTCAGACTTGTGCGAGTCCATTGAAAGTGTGACTCCCGTCTAAGGAAAAACCGCATGCAGCTTTTTTTTTTTCTTTATTATTTAAAGAAATAAACGTTTGGCGGTGGCAATCGGTATAATAATGGGTTAATAGCGCACAGCTGCTACTGAGCCCAGCGTCTGAGATACCTCCATCACTAACCTGTACATAACAGTAAATAAGCACAAACACAGAAAAAAAAATCCTTTATTTGGAATAAAGTACAAAACACACCCTCCTTCCCTACTTTATTAAACCCAAACACCCTACAGGTCCGGTGTAATCCACACGAGGTCCCACGCCGCTTCAGCTCTGCTACATCCCACAGCTAGTAGCCACAGAGAACGACTGCCAGCTGTGACTGTAGACAATGACTGAGCAGATTCACAGGCTAGGGGCGCGTCTGCCTGCGACCAATCACAGACAACAGAACGGCCGTTGGGCGGGGAAAACACGGAAAGCTGTGTGTATGCGCAGTACAGGAAGGGATTGTGCGACCCGGAAGTAGTTTGACGCCATGACACAGAGTCTTGGTAAGTATGAAACTCTCGCTTATGTCTTGTTTTGTTTATTTTCCCTTGAATTCCCGAATCCGGATCATGCACCCGGAATCCCGTGCTCGGGTCAGACACCCAGTCATCTTTGAAACCGTCCGGAGCCGCTCAGCCCTAGTCGTAACTGCAGCAGATACATCACTGGAATTAGCATCTCTGTCCCCATTTCATGCTGCTATCAGATTATATAGGAAAGTTAGCTAACCAATTTCCTTTAAAGGGAATATGTCAGGAGGTTTTTGCTATGCCAGCTGAAGCCAGCATGCTGCAAGAGTTAACCCAGAACACGCCGGCGCCATTTTATCAAAAAATTTAACTATAACATGGGCATAGCACTGTGCACGTGCCGCCCAAATGGTTCGAGTCTGGCTTGGAACAGAAGGACACTTTCAGCTTTATACACTAGAGATCAAAATTAGAGAACACACAATTTTCTACATGTTAAGGTCATTGTGTAGTCCGATGTGATTATATCCTAACATGAGTAAACTAACAGTATTTTAAGTTTATTTCATATAGTTAATTTATTGTAAAGCACATAATAAAAGTAAATGGGAAATGTTAAAGAACACTGATCAAAATTAGAGAACACTTTGTTACCTTCAAGTTATTGGTGTTAATCTGGCACCTGGTGCTAATTATTTAAATGGCAGCCTAACTTTCCATTTTGCACTGACTTTTCAAAACTGGTGTGCTGTTCCAAAGCGTCTGAAACCCTCCAGCAGCAGATTGTCCAGATCTGTGATTTCAAGAATATTGCATCTTTACAACATCAAAAACTCTTTCAAGTCCCCCAAGAAGGCTGGTCACCTTCGAAAGACAAATGTAAGAGAGAACAGGATAATGCGGAGACTCTCAATGGGTAATCGTTTCAACACTGCAGCTGGAATTGCTCGGCAGTTCAGCAATGAACAAGGTAAAGGATCTGTCTAGTTATACAGTGTCATGATGATTAAGAGCATTTGGACTGAAAGCCCACTCTGCAGTGACTAATCCTCTTATTAGCAGAAAGAATCAAAAGGCTAGATTCACCTTTGGTGAGGAGCATGTTGGGTGGACAGAGAAGTAGTCCACAGTTCATTTGCATGATGAAAGCAAGTTTAACCTCATAACGACGGCCGTACGACTTAAAGCGGCGGCAAAACAGGGTATTTATTCTGTTCCGCCGCTTTAAAGCGGCGGCCCGAAAAAACCCTGTAGCGCCCCCCAGCGACCGAAAATCTCGGGGGTTTCAGCTACCGGGGGTAGCTGAGACCCCCCAGATTATGAATCGGGGTGTTTTTTTGGACCCCGATCATGTGATCGGCGGTATACACCGTATACCGACGAACACATGAAAAAAAATAAATGGCCGGTAAAACTGATTTCTTTTTCATCTGACATGATCAAACATGTCAGATGAGAAAGAAATATAAACCCCTAGTGCCCCCAAAGCCCCCGGTACCGGAGAGTCCCCCCACCCCTACCCCCCCTCCGGAGCAGTCAAAATGGCGCCGAAGCGCACAGAAAACTGCCGCCGGCGCCGGCTCTGCATTCATTTCCCTCCGATCTGAGGGAAATGCCCTCCCCCTGACCCCTTCTTCGGTCCACCGGAGCCCCCTTCGGTTCTCCAGAGCCGCCCCCCTTCCCCTCTCCGGAGCATGCAAGATTGCGGCGCGCGGCCGCATTCATTCTGCTCTTTCTGCCGCATGTGACACGTCACATGCGGCAGAAAAGTCGTCCCCCGGTCAGCCCTCGGTCAGCCCCCGGTCAGCCCCGTTACCTAGCTGCTGCTCCGTCCCCGCGATCACTCCGTCTCCTAGAAAGCTGGCGACTCATGCGCAGACAGCGGCTGTCAGCTGGATCCTTGCAAGCAGGGACGCTGACCTCGCTGCTGCGCTGTAGACCGGGGAGAGTGAGTGCAGTAATCTGCAGCCACACTCCTCACATGGAGAGCCTGCTGTTCTAGAAAATGGGGGGTACGTTCTGTGAGCGTGCCCCTCATATTCTGGAATGAGGTTACTGCAGGTCACTCTGCCCTAGGTTGGACCGGGGCAGTGTGAGTGCAGTATTCTCAGATTACTGCACCCACACTGCTCATGGAAAGCTTGCTCTTCCAGAAAATGGGGGATACGTTCCCTGAACGTGCCCCCCATATTCTAGAAGGTCCAGACTCGTCGAGGGACCTCCAAAATGGATTACAGCGACTGAAATTTATTTTCAATAAATTGGTGAAAAAGGAATGTTTCGGGGAGTTTGGTTTTTTTTCAAATAAATTTTTTTTTTCTTTGTCGCTCTATTGGGAGACCCAGACAATTGGGTGTATAGCTACTGCCTCCGGAGGCCACACAAAGTATTACACTTAAAAGTGTAAGGCCCCTCCCCTTCTGGCTATACACCCCCCGTGGGATCACGGGCTCCTCAGTTTTTAAGCTTTGTGCGAAGGAGGCACACATGCAAGCATAGCTCCACAACTTAGTCAGCAGCAGCTGCTGACTATTTCGGATGGAAGAAACGTGGGCCCATATAGGGCCCCCAGCATGCTCCCTTCTCACCCCACTCTGGTCGGGTGTTGTTAAGGTTGAGGTACCCATTGCGGGTACGGAGGCTGGAGCCCACATGCTGTTTTCCTTCCCCATCCCTGCAGGGCTCTGGGTGAAGTGGGATCCATAATCGGTCTCTAGACACTGGGACCGTGCTCCCTCCGCAGCCCCTGGGAATCTGCTGGACAGGAGCTGAGTATCGTCAGGGACATGGCCCTGCTACTGCGAGGTACTCTGTATCCCCTTGGGGACGGCGCATGGCGCGCTTGTGTCGTACACGCTGCAGCACTGCTGGGCGTGTTAGTGCGCCGGGACCGCGCTTGTGGCTGGCTGCGCTTACACTCTAGTCTCCGGCTTCTGCCTAGTAACGCATATTCCAGGTGCTCTGTGTCCCCGTTGGGACGGCGCATAAAGCACCTTGGGCACAGACGCTGCAGCGACTGCGGCGTGCGTGTGGGTCCGGGACTACCGCGCCGACCGTGCACTGCCGGTCGGCCGCGATTTCAACTTTAATCACCGGCTTTTTGCGGCCTAGTATGGGATTCTCCCGCCCTCAGACCTGCCAGTCAGGAAAAAGGGCGGGACGGTCGGTGTGACGCCGACAGTGAGGGCTGTAGTACATTGAGCTGTCCTCCGCCCCCCTCACTACCCACGCTGAGGCACCAGATTCCCGCACTTTTGTGTGAACACGCCCATGCCTCCCTCCTCCTCAGAGAACGCCGTCAGCCATGTTTTTTCAACACCTTCTGGCTGCAGCTGAGGGAGATCCGGGTCAGAGAATCTGAGGGCTACAAGCCACATCCGCAGCCCCTGCCGGAGACGGAGTATCGTCAGGGACACACTGCAGCTACAGGTACTCTGTGTCCCCGTTGGCACGGTGCCTGAAGCACCTTAGCCTCAGACGCAGCTGCGATTGCGGTGGGCATTCTTTGTCCGGGACTACCGCGCCGACCATGCATGTTTGCCGGCCGCGTTTTTACTTGAATCCCCGGCTTTTGCGGCCTAGTGGGTTAACACTCCCGCCCCTGAGCCTCCCAGTCAGGGAGAGGGGCGGGAGGGTCGGTGGGTTGCCGACAGTGAGGGCTGGAGCACACCTCGCTGTCCTCCGGCCCCCCGCACTGATCCCTATAGACCACCGGATTCCTGCAGACACCTGCATCATAACGTAGGGAGGGCTGGAGCATACGTTGCTATCCTCCTTCCCCCTCACTGAGCACTGGGCAGTTTTTCAAAGGTGGTCTTCCTAGGGTGTTGTCACCCCCTGGGTGCCGCAGTGTATAATATATATATGTGTCTATCTATATGATTTCACTGTTTCGACAGCATTATTGTTTTTGGCTGTATACCCTCACTGATTACTCTGCGGACGACAGGCTGTTGTCTGCTCTTAAAGAGTAAGGGTGCCAAAACGTCTTGTGCGCCTATATTACAGGCACTGCACAGATAACAGCTTCGCCGGCATTCCCGGTCCAAGCGACAGGGACAGAGTTACAGCTTGCTAAGAAACTCTCTGGGTCATTTTCCCTATCCATTTGGGTCTCAGGCTATGGACAAGTGGTCGGCTAAGAGACTAGGAGTTTGCAGTCCAGACCGGTCCCTTAAACAGGCCCCGGGCACTGCGAGATCGCCCCAGGCCTCTGTCGGTCTGCGACGAAGCGTGTTCCTGGGGTGGCCTCTAGTTATGACGTGGGGTACTCCGGCACAAACCGCAGTCCCAGTCCGGCTAAGCAGCCTTGCTTGGAATCTTCCCCGACTTCTTCAAGGGTTGAGGACCCTCTAGAGGATGGGGCGGAGGTCGCAACCCACGACTCTGTCCGGACGTGGCTCTAAACGTCTTATAACAGTGGCTGACGGGTCCACGCTCAAAAATGCCACGGACAGACAGACAGAACTCCTAATGAGATCCATCTATGACGCTATCGGCGCGTCCTTTGCGCCGGCATTCGCAGCCGTATGGGCACTCCGAGCTATCTCAGCGGGTCAGGCGCAAATTGACGCACTCACACGTACGTCGGCGCAGCAGGTGGCGTCCATAACCTCTCAAACATCGGCATTTGCGTCCTACGCTATTAATGCTGTCCTAGACTCTGCGAGCCGTACGGCGGTTGCAGCCAACAATTCGGTGGCAATACGCAGGGCCTTGTGGCTACGGGAATGGAAGGCAGATTCGGCTTCCAAAAAGTGCTTAACTGGTTTGCCATTTTCTGGCGACCGCTTGTTTGGTGAGAGATTGGATGAAATCATCAAACAATCCAAGGGAAAGGAAACATCCTTACCCCAGGCCAAACCAAAAACACCCCAACAGAGGAGGAGTCAGTCGAGGTTTCGGTCCTTTCGGGGTACGGGCAGGTCCCAATTCTCCTCGTCCAAAAGGCCTCAGAAGGATCAGAGGAACTCCGACGCATGGCGGTCTAAATCACGCCCTAAAAAGACCGCCGGAGGTGCCGCTACCAAGGCGGCTTCCTCATGACTTACGGCCTCCTCACACCGCATCCTCGGTCGGTGGCAGGCTCTCCCGCTTTTGCGACACCTGGCTGCCACAAGTAAAAGACCGTTGGGTGAGAGACATTTTGTCTCACGGTTACAGGATAGAGTTCAGCTCTCGTCCTCCGACTCGATTCTTCAGAACATCTCCGCCTCCCGAGCGAGCCGAGGCTCTTCTGCAGGCGGTGGGCATTCTGAAAGCAGAAGGAGTGGTGGTCCCGGTTCCTCTTCAGCAACAGGGTCACGGTTTCTACTCCAACCTGTTTGGGGTTCCAAAGAAGGACGGGTCCTTCCGTCCTGTTTTGGACCTAAAACTGCTCAACAAACACGTAAGGACCAGGCGGTTCCGGATGGACTCCCTCCGCTCCGTCATCGCCTCAATGTCCCAAGGAGATTTCCTAGCATCGATAGATATCAAGGATGCTTATCGCCACGTACCAATTGCTCCAGAGCATCAGCGCTTCTTGCGCTTCGCCATAAAAGACGAACACCTTCAGTTCGCGGCACTGCCGTTTGGCCTGGCGACAGCCCCAAGAGTTTTCACCAAGGTCATGGCTACAGTAGTTGCGGTCCTCCACTATCAGGGTCACTCAGTGATACCTTACTTAGACGATCTGCTGGTCAAGGCACCCTCTCTGGAGGCATGCCAACACAGCCTCAACGTTACTCTGGAGATTCTCCAGAGTTTCGGGTGGATCATCAATTTTCCAAAGTCAAATCTGACACCGGTCCAATCGCTGACATATCTTGGCATGGAGTTTCATACTCTTCCAGCAATAGTGAAGCTTCCGCTGGACAAACAGCGTTCACTACAGACAGGGGTACAATCACTCCTTCAAGGTCGGTCACAACCCTTGAGGCGCCTCATGCACTTCCTGGGGAAGATGGTGGCAGCAATGGAAGCAGTCCCTTTCGCGCAGTTTCACCTGCGCCCTCTTCAATGGGACATCCTACGCAAGTGGGACAGGATGCCGACGTCACTAGACAGGAACGTCTCCCTCTCTCAAGCAACCAAAGCTTCCCTTCGGTGGTGGCTTCTTCCCACCTCATTATCGAAAGGGAAATCTTGCCTAACCCCATCCTGGGCGGTGGTCACGACGGACGCGAGTCTGTCAAAGTGGGGAGCGATTTTTCTCCACCACAGGGCTCAGGGTACGTGGACTCAGCAAGAGTCCTCACTTCAGATCAATGTTCTGGAGATCAGGGCAGTGTATCTTGCCCTAAAAGCGTTCCAACAGTGGCTGGAAGGCAGGCAGATCCGAATTCAGTCGGACAACTCCACAGCGGTGGCTTACATCAACCACCAAGGTGTGACACGCAGTCGGCAAGCCTTCCAGGAAGTCCGGCGGATTCTGCTGTGGGTGGAAGCCACAGCACCCACCATATCCGCAGTTCACATCCCGAGCGTAGAAAACTGGGAAGCAGACTTTCTCAGTCGCCAGGGCATGGATGCAGGGGAATGGTTCCTTCACCCGGACGTGTTTCAGGAGATCTGTTGCCGCTGGGGGATGCCGGACG
The DNA here is from genome assembly GCF_048569485.1 of Anomaloglossus baeobatrachus. Classification (NCBI taxonomy): domain Eukaryota; kingdom Metazoa; phylum Chordata; class Amphibia; order Anura; family Aromobatidae; genus Anomaloglossus; species Anomaloglossus baeobatrachus. Next base: position 419,485,300 of record NC_134356.1, on the reverse strand, counting down.
TCGACCTAATGGCGTCTCAGTACAACAACAAAGTCCCGGCATTCATGGCGCGGTCTCACTATCACAGAGCTCTGGCGGCAGACGCCTTCGTTCAGGATTGGTCGCAGTTTCAACTCCCTTATGCGCTCCCACCTCTGGCACTGTTGCCCAGAGTGTTTCGCAAGATCAGGTCCGACTGCCGCCGCGCCATCCTCGTCGCTCCAAAATGGCCAACGAGGTCGTGGTACCCGGATCTGTGGCATCTCACGGTAGACCAACCGGGGGAACTATCAGACCGACCAGACTTGCTGTCTCAAGGGTCGTTTTTTCCTTCTGAATTCTGCGACCCTCAACCTGATGGAGTGGCCATTGAGTCCTGGATCCTAGCATCTGCAGGGTTATCTCAAGGGGTCGTTACCACTATGAGACAGGCCAGAAAACACACATCTGCCAAGATCTACCACAGAACGTGGAAGATATTCTTATCTTGGTCCTCTGCTCAGGGAGTTTCTCCCTGGCCAATTGCCTTGCCTACTTTCTTTCCTTCCTGCAATTCGGTTGGAAAAAGGTTTGTCGCTCGGTTCCCTTAAGGGACAAATCTCAGCGCTCTCTGTATTTTTTCAGAAGCGCCTAGCAAGACTACCTCAGGTACGCACATTCCTGCAGGGGGTTTGCCGCTTAGTCCTTCCTTACAAACGACTGTTAGAACCCTGTGATTTGAACAGGGTGCTGATGGTTCTGCAGAAACCACCATTCGAGCCTATGAGGGATTTTTCTCTCTCTCACGCCTTTCGCAGAAAGTGGTTTTCCTAGGGGCAGTCACTTCACTTCGGAGAGTGTCTGTCGGGGCAGCATTGTCGTGCAAAGTCCCCTTCCCGGTGTCTCACCAGGTCAAGGGGTTTTGCGTCCGGTTCCGGAATTTCTCCCTAAGGTGGAATCCCCCCTTTCATCTCAATCAGGGTATCCGTACCCTCTGTTTGTCTTCTTCCAGTTCACCAATGTGAAAAGGATTTGCACTTGATTAGATCTGGTGAGAGCACTCAGACTCTTCATCGATCGTACGGCGTCCCTGCGCCGCTCGGAAGCACTCTTGTCCTTGTCGCTAGCCAGCGTAAAGGGTTGCAGGCTTCCAAATCAAGACTGGCTCGGTGGTTCAAGGAACCAATTCTCTAGCTTATCGTTCTGCTGGGCTTACGGTTCCCTCAGGGCTGAAGGTCCATTCTACCAGAGCGGTGGATGCGTCCTGGGCTTGAGGCACCAGGCTACGGCTCAGCTTGTGTGTCGGGCGGCTACCTGGTCCAGCCTCCACACTTTCACGAAACTCTGTCAGGTGCATACCTATGCTTCGGCGGATGCCAGCATAGGCAGACGAGTCCTTCAGGCGGCGGTTGCCCACCTGTAGAAAGGGGGCCGTTTTACGGCTCTATTACGAGGTATTATTTTACCCACCCAGGGATTGCTTTTGGACATCCCAATTGTCTGGGTCTCCCAATAGAGCGACAAAGAAGAAGGGAATTTTGTTTACTTACCGTAAATTCCTTTTCTTCTAGCTCTAATTGGGAGACCCAGCACCCGCCCCTGTTTTTGTGTATACACATGTTGTTCATGTTGAATGGTTTCAGTTCTCCGATATTCCTTCGGATTGAATTTGCTTAAACCAGTTTATTGGCTTTCCTCCTTCTTGCTTTTGCACTAAAACTGAGGAGCCCGTGATCCCACGGGGGGTGTATAGCCAGAAGGGGAGGGGCCTTACACTTTTAAGTGTAATACTTTGTGTGGCCTCCGGAGGCAGTAGCTATACACCCAATTGTCTGGGTCTCCCAATTAGAGCTAGAAGAAAAGGAATTTACGGTAAGTAAACAAAATTCCCTTCTTTTCTTTATTTTTTTCTATTACTGACTGGGTTAGTGATGTCGGGTATCTGTTTAGATGCCGTGACATCACTAACCCCAGGGCTTGATGCCAGGTGACATTACAGCTGGTATCAACCCCGTATATTACCCCGTTTGCCACCGCACCAGGGCGCGGGATGAGCTGGAGCGAAGCGCCAGGATTGGCGCATCCAATGGATGCGCCACTTCTGGGGCGGCTGCGGCCTGCTATTTTTAGGCTGGGAAGAGTCCAATAACCATGGCTCTTCCCACCCTGAGAATACCAGACCCCAGCTGTCCGCTTCACCTTGGCTGGTGATCTAATTTGGGGGGGACCCCACGTTTTTTTTTTTTTGTTTGTTTTTTTTAAAAAACGCCTTGGAACCTCCGGATCCGGTCCTGGCTGAGGTGGTGGTGTAGAAGAGAAGCTCCTGCTACCCCCTGGAGAAAACGTCAGATAGAAGCCCCCCCAAACGAGTGACCATGGTGAAAGTGAGGAAGCAGGGAACCGGAAGAGAGCGGCAATGGAACGGTACCTGCTGCGCAGTGCTGGAGGTGGAGCGGCGACGCTGCGGGCCGGAGTGGAGTGGAGGAAAACAGCATGGTGCCGGAGAGCATGATGGAGGAGGAGCCAGAAACACAGGCAGGAGATGCAGCTAAGAGGTGCCGGAGACAGGGAGAGGAGGAGGAGGTAGTGAGTGGGGAAACAGAGGAAAGTGAAACTGGAGAGAAGTGTCAGCAGGGGACAGAAGAGGACGGTCAGCAATGGGAGGAGGAGGGGGACATGGAGGAAGAAGAAAGAAGGGAGGAGGAGAGCAGCAATGAAGGGGTGCATGAAGGAACAGGAGGGCTGGGAGAGAATATGGAGCCGCAGCACAGGGGAAATGGATCTGGACAATCTCAACAAAAGATAAATACTGGTTTTATTACCCCTAATAAACGCTGAAAGAAGCACCCAGGCACAGTAGTGTCACAAAATTACAAGCAGCTAGAAGGAGGTAGAGGATCAGTGCAGGTGAGGAGAACTAGAAAGACAGCCCCACCTACAGGACAACACAAGCAACCACAAGAATTTAATGTAGATTATTAAAAACTGGCAGATGAAGTGCCATCCCATCTGTCCACAGAAATCAAAACAGCCATTGAAACCGCTATACAGACATCATTAGCGGCTATGCAAAAGGAAATAAATGATCAGGCAACCAGATTGATAGAAACAGAGCAGAGAATATCTGAGTCAGAGGAAGCAATACTGACCATGAAAGAGCAAATAGCAACCTTAATGAAGTCCAATGACTACCTGAGGGACAAGGCGGAAGATCTAGAAAACAGATCGAGACGCAACAACTTACGCATAGTGGGGCTGCCAGAATCGGTATCAATGGGGCAGTTGGACAACATCTGTGAGCTGGAGATACCACAGGCCCTAGGCATAAAGGCGAAATTTAGGGTGGAAAGGGCCCACAGAGTGGGTCCACTGAGGCAAAAGGAGGCAAATAAAGCTGAAGGACAAAATTCAAATAAATTTTCACCAAGAGCCAGACAGGTGATAGTCAAGTACCTCGATTATAAACACAAAGAGGAAATTCTGAAGGCTTTCAGAGATCGGAAGCGACCACTACACTACCAAGGCAATAGACTGCTAATCTTTGGGGACTATTCTGCAGATGTCTCCAAAAGGAGAAAGGAGTTCAGTAAAATCTGTACATTTTTGTACAACAAAAAGATAAAATGCCAGTTGCTGTACCCAGCTATATTGAAAGTTAGAAATCCCAATGGCTCGTTTGCATATTATAAAGACTATAAGGAAGCTGAAAACATCCTCATGTCAGAACAAGATAAGAGTCGGATGGAAAGACAAGAGAGAGGACCTAGTGGAGGAGACACCGGTGGAAGAGGATCCCCTACAGGCCTGGGGAGAGATGCAGGACAATCCAAGGGGCGAACATCAGAGGAGGCCAGAGGTGACAGGTGTCGGAGTCCAGTTCAGCGGCACAGCCCCAGGACAGGCCACGGGGACTAGCACTCTGAGAGGACAGAAGGCTTTTGACTTTTGAGCCGATCTGTTTTGGTGTTCCTGGTGTGGTTTTTTTTTTTTTTTTTTGTTTTTGTTTTTATTTTTTTTTTTTTATTTTTATACATAATTTTTTTTTTTTTCTCTACTTCTCTTCCTTGTTTTCTCCCAGGAATAACCGTCGGATACAGGCCCAGCGGATCTGATTTACTCGGAGTGAGGGTCCCTCAATATCAGGACTAAATCGGATGCTTGGCTATTAGTAAGGTTCTAGCATATCTAAAGTTTGTGACATATTGTACTAAGTCTGGTATAATGCTCAAGGATGTTTCATATTCTTCGGGGAACAGATTAGAATATATACTGTATGGGGGGGGGACCAGGGAGCTCAATGTTTTGGCTAGGAAAAGGGGAAGTCACCAACATGGCGGTAAGCGCAGGAAAGTCTTTGACAGGGAAGACATGTTCTATTGTTATATGTTTTTTGTTTTTGCTATGCTGTTCTATGTTACATTCACAAAAGGGAGGAAAGGAATGTCATTCTAATGGAATTATGCGTGAACGTAGGATAGGTCGTCTCGTTTTCCCCAATGGTGGGGCTCTAAGGGGTGGACATGGCAAGACCAGGTCATTTAGGCAATCATGGTACAATTAATAACATGGAACGTTAAAGGCTTGAGATCACCCAACAAAAGGGCGATGATACTAAGACACCTGAAGCGGTTAAAAACAGATATTGCCCTACTGCAAGAAACACACTTGGGGAGGGAGGACTTTTTCCGCATGAAGAAACACTGGGTGGGCTCAGTCTATGGGGCAGCAGCGCAAGGCAGGAAAGCGGGCACCATGATTTTAATAAATAAGCAACTAAGTCATGAAGTAGTGACACATGAGGAGGATGATCAGGGGAGGTGGCAGCACTTAACAATTATTAGCCCAGCTGGCAGACTCAGTATCTATAATGTATATGGACCGAACTCGCAACAGATCGCGTTCCATGATAATATAAAGACCATCATATTATCTGATGAGGAGCCAAACATCATAGTGGCGGGAGACTTCAACACAGTTCCAGACTCGGCTGAAGACAGAGGGAGGAAGGAGGGGGAGACTAGTGCAGGGGACAGGAGTTCAGTCAACAGGGACGTAACATTGGAGGATGTAGGTCTGAAAGATATATGGAGACTAACTCATCCGCACGACAGAGAGTTCACACACTTCTCCCATCCGCATGATAGCTGGTCACGCATAGATCAGATATGGATGTCTCGGGATCTTGTGAATGGAGTACAAAAGTGTATGATTGAAAACATGGTGATCTCTGACCATAGCCCGGTGAGAGTGGACATCAGAGAAAAGTTTAGGAGAGGGTCAGACATTATCCGGCGATTCCCGTCATTCCTCCTCAGACAAGATAATTTTCATAAGATACTAAAAGAGTGGTGGGAGGAATTCTCAGAGGATAACAAGGAACACAGGGTGACCCCAGTGCTATACTGGGAAACGGCAAAAGCGGTCCTGCGGGGACGCTTGGTGGGGTATGCGGCAATGATTAAAAGGAAGACCAACGAGAATTACAACTATCACAGCGAGGTAGTGCGGATAGCGTATTCAAAGTACTTGGCAGATGGGTCTAGCACGCTAAAAGACAAATGGTTGGAGGCAAAGAGAGGCTTTGATGAGTGGGCCAAAAAAAAGGAACAATTATACTGGTCACACAAGGAAGCCGATCTTCATAGATTCGGTAATAAGGCGGGAAGGATGCTGGCAAATCTGGCAAGAGGTAGTAGAAAAGTAACGGTGATCTCTAAACTGAAAACAAAGGAGCGAGAGGTAACCACAGACCCTAAGGTTATCAACAAGTTGCTGGGGGACTACTATAGAAAGTTATACGGGACAGGAAATAATCACACACCTAATGAGGAAGAATGGTTAAGACAAGCCCAAATGCCTAGCTTGACAGAGGAAGACAGGGGAGCCTTAAATGAAGACATAACAGTGGAGGAGGTGACAAGAGCAATCAGGAAGCTCAACGTCAATAAGGCACCAGGACCCGATGGTTTTAATAGCGAATTTTATAAGGTATTGAAGGAGCAGATCTCACCGGATCTAACTGTAGTTTTTAACGCAATCCTGGGAGGAGCAGAAATTCCTAGAAATGCCAACATAGCGTATATCAAATTACTCCCTAAGGGAACCAAAGATCTGGATGACCCCTCCAGTTACAGACCCATATCGCTCATCAATCAAGATCTGAAACTAATGTCTAAAATCATGGCTGACAGACTGGCCATTATTTTACCCAGGATAATATCAGACCAACAGGTAGGGTTTATCAAAGGGAGAAATGCAGTAACTAACATTAGATAGACGATCCTAGTGGTAGACGCGGTTAGATTGGGGCGCACGGAGGGAGGGGCAAGACCTGCTCTAGTCACACTCGATGCTGAGAAAGCATTCGACAATGTCAATTGGAGATGGCTGGACAAGGTGATGGAGGCCACAGGGATTGAAGGCAGAATGAGACTCTACATCAGGGGCTTATACGCCAATTCGGGAGCTAGGGTCCATACCCCAGGCTTCCTGTCGGATGTGTTCCCCCTGATGAGGGGGACGAGACAGGGTTGCCCGTTATCACCCCTGTTATTTAATTTGGCAATCGAGCCACTATCAAGAGTACTACAAGGACAAAACAGTTTCAAAGGGATTAGGATAAGAGGAACAGAAATAAAAACAGCACTTTTTGCTGATGATGTGATATTATATATGGGGGATCCTAACGCGGATTTGCCACAGACTCTTGCCATGATTGAAAAATTTGGTTCACTTTCAGGCTTTAAGTTAAACAAAAAAAAGTGTGAGATCTTGTTTTTAAGGGAATCTCAAGGGATAACAGGTAGAAGCTTGAGAGATGGTTGTCTATGTGGGATACCTATAGCACAGACATCAATCAAGTGCTTGGGAGTGCATATAGGAAGATCGGTGGAAGCAATTTATAAATTGAACTATGACCCGCTGATTAAAAAAATCATAACCCAACTAAGGGGGTGGAGGGGTCTGCCCTTACCACTTCTGGCAAGATGCCACCTAGTAAAAATGATGAGCTTTCCTAGGTTGTTGTATCCCTTCCAAACGCTTCCGCTATTGTTGAAACTAAAAGAAGTCAACAGACTCAACTCCGCGTATGCAGATTTTGTATGGAGGGGGAAGAAACCTAGAATAAAGCTACATACGCTGATGAAGTCAGTGGAGGAGGGAGGACTCAGTTTCCCAGATGTTAGGGGTTACAACCTCGTGTGCATTATGAGACATGTGATTGATTGGCTAAGAGGAACAAGTAGACACTCAGATTATGGTTTGGAAAATAAATACGCAGCACCATGGGATCTGACGTCTATTCTCCACTCCTCATTGTCTGGGGTTGAAGGCCATATAAAAAATTCAATGATATTTCGGGATACCATGTTGACCTGGAAACTGGTAAGAAGGAAGTTGGGACTTGCGTGGAAGGTGTCTAAATATTTAAATCCCTGGGCAGCCCCAAGCTTCCCCCAGGGGCGAGATAACAAGCTATTTATTAGTTGGAAAGAGAAGGGTATCCAGAGAATGAAGGATGTTATGAATGTGGAAGAGAGAAGGTGGATGACAGGTCGAAAAGTACTCGACAAATACGACCTCAATAACTTTCATATCATTCAGTACGAGCAATTAAAGCATGGAGTGATTGGGGATCTTGGAGAGGTTGGAAGAGAATTGAACAAAAGCCTGATTGATGAGCTCCTGTAATGTGATGCAACAAATGTAAATGTCTCCCAAATTTATCGAACATTTAGGGGAGTGCTCATATCTCGGGAGGATAGTCGCACCCTTACAGCGTGGGGAAAACAACTGAAAGGACAAGAAGTGACAGGAAGCATATTGAAAGGATGGGTTCAAATGCGAAAGCACGTCATCAACGAGGGATGGAGAGATACTCAGTTCAGGATATTACATAGGGCCATTGTGGCCCATAACATTCCGGGAAGAGAGGCGCGGTGTCCCAAATGTCAAAAAGAGAAAACAGACATGTTACATGGGTTATGGGAATGTAAGGTAATTCAAAAGTTCTGGAATCAAGTCAGAATTTTGGCCCAATCAACATGGGGAATATTTTGTAAATTAGAGGTAATGGTGTGGATTTTCCATATCTTTGAAGGAGGAGTTAGAGGGGGGCCAAATATCCAGGACAAAAGGACATTTGCAATCATTCATGACCTAGCCATGATAGCTAAACGGTGCATCTTAAGACATTGGATACGCAGGGAGGCTCCATCTACAAAGGAGGTTATCGACGACTTACACAACCTTCTGAGATTGGAGAAACTAGAGGCGGAAAGGGATAAGGACAAGAAGACAGACAATTTTTTTGGGAGGTGGACAAACTTTATAGAAATCCATTTCACGCGGGGAGAAATAAATACTTTGGTGACACCTTTCATGCAAACCGAGTGGTACCTTCTGAATGAAATCCAGGATAGTTTGGGGATATTGAGGTTCACCTAGTGGAGACCCAGGAGGGAGGGGGAGATGAGACGTTAAGGAAGACTTAAGATACGACATTGGCACTCAAAATACTAAAGAATGACAAAGGGTTTTAAGGTTTTGTGTTACAAGTGTTTTAGGTAGAATCTTTTGCTCTAATTTGCTATGCATCATTTTCAACTGAAGAACTTTAGGGACTCCCAAGCTGGAATATTACTCTTTTCTATGTCATAACTTGTCAGTTGAATGAACCCATTTTGTAATCATAATTATTTTGTAACGGTTTTATATAATTGAAAATCAATAAAAAAGGTTTGGAAAAAAAAAAAAACATGCCTGGGGAGCCCTCCAAATTGATCACCAGCCAAGGTGAAGCTGTCAGCTGTGGCTTGCAGGCTACAGCTGTCTGCTTTACCCTAGCTGGCTATCAAAAATAGGGGGGACCCCACGTCATTTATTTTAATTATTAATTTTTTGGGGGGCTAAATACAAGGCTAGGCACCCTTTAGTGCCACATGAAAGGCACTAAAGGGCGCCAGCTTAGAATATGCAGGGGGGTGGGACGTTATATATGTTTGACATCTATCCATTCATCCATTGTAGCATTTTAGGCTATGTCCCCACAATCAGGATTTGCAGCGTTTTGGGCGCAGAGTGTTTTCCCTGCATCCATAGCGCTGCATTGTGCAGTAGAAACACAGTGGAAGGATTTTTAGAAATTCTATGCCCAATGTGCTTCTTTTCTCCGCAGCATAAACCGACCTGTGGTGCAGCTTCCCGAGCCTCAGCATGTCAATTTATGCTGCGGAGACAAGAGTGTTCTCTGCAGGTAGCATAGAGCTCCACAGCAGCCTGAACCCAAATCGTGGGCATGGGCAGCTGCGTTCTCCCGTGGACAACACTCACATCTCTGCAGGAAGGCTGGCACTGTGTACTAGACGCCGTGTCGCTGGATCATGGCCACATAGCCTAAAAGTGAGAAATTTGTTGCTACAGCAACATTTTTGTGAAGTACCTGTGGAATCAAAATGCTTACTATACTCCTGAATAAAATCCAGTTTCCAAAATGGGGTCACGTGTGGGGGGTTTCTGCTGTATAGGTACCCAAGGGGCCCTGCTAATGTGACATGGTGCCCGCAATTTATTTAAACTTTTCCAGAATTCAAATGGTGCTCCTTCCATTCCAAGCCCTCCCATTTATCCAAACAGAGGTTTTTGGCCACATGTGGGGTATCCCTGTGCTCATAAGACATTGGATGACAACCTGTGGGGTCCACAGTTTGTTGTTGCCTCTTGAAAAAGTAAGAAATATGATGCTAAAGCAACATTTTTGTGAAAAAAATGAAAATTTTCAATATGGCAACCTAAGCTTTTCAAATTCTGTGAAGTATTCTTGGATTCAAACTGCTCAATATACACCTAGATAAAAGCCTTGAGGTGTCTTGTTTCCAGAATGGGGTCACTTGTGGGAAACCTTCACTGTTTAGGCACCTTAGGGGCTTTCCAAATGCAACATAGCGTCCGCTAATGATTCCAGCCAATTGTGCAGTCAAATGGCGCTCCTTCCCTTCCGAGCCCTGCTGTGCACCCAAACAGTTGATTTTTACCACACATAAGGTATCAGTATACTCAGGAGAAATTGCACAATAAATTTTATGCTGAATTTTTTCCTTTTACACTTGTGAAAAAAAAGCTACCTGGTTGAAATAACAATTTTGTGGTAAAATTTTATTTTTTTATTTTCATGGCTCAATATTATAAAATTCTGTGAATCACCTGGGGGTTCAGGGTACTCACCAAACATCTAGATAAATGCCTTGAGGGGCCTAGTTTCCAAAATGGGGTCACTTGTGCGGGGTTTCTGCTGTTTAGGTAAAAAAAAAAGCTACCTGGTTGAAGTAACAATTTTGTGGTAAAAATGTATTTTTTTATTTTCATGGCTCAACATTATAAACTTCTGTGAAGCACCTGAGGGTTCAGGGTACTCACCAAACATCTAGATAAATTCCTTCAGGGGTCTATTTTCCAAAATGGGGCCACATGTTTGGGAGCTTCACTGTATAGACACCTCAGGGGCTCTCCTAATGCAACATAGCGTCCGCTATTGATTCCAGCCAATTTTGCAGTCAAATGGCGCTCCTTCCCTTCCGAGCCCTGTCATGCGCCCAAACAGTTGATTTCCACCACATATAAGGTATCGCCAAACTCAGGAGAAATTGCACAATAAATTTCATGGTGATTTTTTTCCTGTTACCCTTGTGAAAAAAAAGCTACCTGGTTGAAATAACAATTTTGTGGTAAAATTTTATTTTTTTATTTTCATGGCTCAACGTTATAAAATTCTGTGAATCACCTGGGGGTTCAGGGTACTCACCAAACATCTAGATAAATTCCTTGAGGGGCCTAGTTTCCAAAATGGGGTCACTTGTGCGGGGTTTCTGCTGTTTAGGTACCTTAAGGGACCTCCAAATGCAACATGGTGCCCGCAATCTTTTTCATCCAAATTTCCTTTCCAAAATTCAAATATTGCTCCTTTCGTTCCAAGCCCTCCCATTTGTCCAAACAAAGGTTTCAGACCACATGTGAGGTATCACCGCGCTCATAAAAAAGTGGTTAATAAACCTTGAGGTCAAATTTTTGGAATTACCTCTTGAAAAAGTGAGAAAATTGATGCTAAAGCAACATTTTTGATAAAATTATTAAAATTTTCAATATGACAACGTAACGTTAACAAAATCTGTGAAGTACCTGTGGATCTAAAATGCTCACTATACCCCTAGATAGAAGCCTTGAGGGGTCTAGTTTCCAAAATGGCGTCACTTGTGAGGGGTTTCTTCTGTTTAGGTACCTTAGCGGACCTGTAAATACAACATGGTTCCCGCAATCTATTTCAGCCAAATTTGCTTTCCAAAATTCAAATATTGCTCCTTCTGTTCCGAGCCCTCCCATTTGTCCAAACAGAGGTTTCTGACCACATGTGGGGTATCGGCGCGCTCATAAGAAAGTGGGGAACAAGTTTTGGGGTCCATTTTGTTGTGTTATTTCTTCTAAAAGTGAATAAATTTGGGTTAGAGCAACATGTTTAGGTAAGATTTAATTTTTGCTTTTTTTCATTCCACATTGCTTTTGTTCATGTGAAGCACCTGAAGGGTTAATAAACTTCTTGAATGCGGTTTTGAGTACTTTGGGGGGTGCAGTTTTTAGAATGGTGTCACTTTTGGGTATTTTCTGTCATCTAGGCCTCTCAAAGTCACTTCAAATGTGATGTGGTCCCTAAAAAAATGGTTTTGTAAATTTTGATGTAAAAATGAGAAATCGCTGATAAAATTTGAACCCCTCTAACTTCCTAACAAAAAAAAATTTTGTTTCCAAAATTGTGCTGATGTAAAGTAGATATGTGGGAAATGTTATTTATTAACTATTTTGTGTCACAGAAATCTCTAGTTTAACGGTATAAATATCAATTTGTTTCCATAAATAAACGCAAAAAATATTGTCCTAAATTTGGTACTAACATGAAGTCCAATATGTGACGAAAAAACAATCTCAAAATCACCAGGATCCGTTGAAGCGTTCCAGAGTTATAACCTCATGAAGTGACACTGGTCAGAAGTGCAAAATTTGGTCTGGTCATTAAGGTGAAAATTAGCTCCGTCACTAAGGGGTTAATTTATTTGGGTCTGATGGAAACATTACATTTGGCGAGACACTAGGAAAAGACTGAACCCAAAATGTGTTAAGAAGTCAGTGAAAGGTGGTGAAGGAAGTGTCATGGTTTGGGGTATGTTTTCTCCAGCAGGAGTTGGACCTCACATACAGCTACATGAGAGTGAATGCAATTGTGTATCGGAACTGTCTTCAACAACACGTGGTTCTTTACGTTCATCACTCAATCAGCCAGCAATTTTCAAGCAAGTGATTGCCCCCTGTCACACAGCAAAATGGGAAAAAGCAGTTCCGTGAAACAATGAAATGACCGACCCAGAGTCCAAAAGAATTCTTGGTGACAAAGTTATGGCCAAAGAACCCACAACAGTCAAATAACTGTGGAAGAGGAGTGGACCAAAAACACACCAGAGCAATGTGAGACTGATGATGTGCTGTGGCCGCAGATGTGCTGAAGTCATTCATAGTAAAGGCCTGTACATTTCCTACTGATTGGTGACTGTTGTTATCTTCAGGAAATTTAGTTATGATCTTTCTCTGTGCTACAGTCACTGTTCTCGAATTATGATCACGTTTTGGGCAAAATAAAGGTTTTAGGTTGATAAACTTTGGATTTTTTGTAAAACACTTGGCATGGTGTACCCCTTACAAAAATCTTCAAATGTTGATCAATGTAGATTGCATTACTTCTGAAAAAAGCAAGTGATGATATACTGTTCTCTAATTTTGATTTTCAGTGTATAGTGAATGAATATATCCATATTGGCAGATAAGAGAGCTGCAGCACGCACCCTTGTGGTCTGCTCAGTGACCTCGCACTGCTGTACCTGATTCAGCAGATCCTCGGCGTCCTACTCTGACACACCACTGCCGGCCTCTATAAACACACAGCACCGTGGAGACCACACAGTCCTTGATGCAGAAGCCAAACCTCTACATCTTGCAACCCTGGCCTGCACCACAGCGTGCCAATCAGCAGCCTCCACACAGGCACAGTCATCTTTAGGTCATGTGATGTCCGCACGCTGCTGACTTTTTTCATCATGATGTGGGCGAGCGGGCAATTCCTCGCCTCTTCCCTTCCTCACCATGGCACTAGGGTCGGTGGAGTTGACGGCTGGCGTGTGCGCAGTGCTATGTCGATGTGAACATAAAAGCCAGGCCAACGCAAGCGAAGACCTGACAGAACGATGTTCAGTGTTGTACAATGAATAGAAGATTATTGGTTATGCTTGATAAGGGGCTAGTTGTTCATAGCAACAAATAAGAGCTCAGCTTTCCCTTTACCTCAGCAGCTTCAATGCTGAACACATTTTTTATATATATGTGTGCATGTCATAAAATTAACTTTTTGAGGATATTCTATTTCAGTAATGCAATACAAAAGGGAAACGCATATTATATAGTCATTACAAGCAGTGTGATCCATTTCAAGTGTTTATTTATGTTAATGATCGGTGTTTTTTTTTACAGCCAATGAAAACCCAAAAGTCGTTAATTACATAAATCCAACTGAAAAAAATGATTTTAAACCTAGAAATGTTGGCCTAATGAAAAAGTCTGTACAGTAAATGCTTCAATACTTGGTCGGGGCTCCTTTTGCATGAATTACTGCATCAATGCAGCGTGGCATGGAGACGATCAGCCTGTGGCACTGCTGAGGTGTTATGGAACCCTAGGTTGCTTTGATAGCAGCCTTCAGCTCATCTGCTTTGTTGGGTCTGGTGTCTCATCTTCCTCTTGACAATACCGCATAGAGAATCTATGGGGTTTAGGTCAGGCAAGTTTGCTGGCAAATCAAGCACAGTGATACTGTGGTTATTAAACCATGTATTGGTACTTTTGGCAGTGTGGACGGGTGCCACGTCCTGCTGGAAAATAAAATTTCCAACTCCAAAAAGTTAGTCGGCAGAAGAAAGCATGCAGTGCTCTAAAATTTCCTGGTAGACTGCTGTGCTGACTTTGGTCGTGATAAAACACAGTGGACCTACACCAGCAGATGACATGGCTCTCCAAACCATCACCGATTGTGGAAACCACACTAGACCTCAAGCAGCTTGGATTGTGGACTCTCCACTCTTCCTTCAGACTCTGGGACCTTGATTCCCAAATGAAATGCAAAATTTACTTTCATCTGAAACCACCTTGGACCACTGAGCAACAGTCCAGTTCTTTTTCTCCTTGGCACAGGTAAGACGCTTCTGGCGTTGTCTATTGGTCATGAGTGGCTTGACACAGGGAGTGCGACAATGTAGCCCATGTACTGGATATGTCTGTGTGTGGTGGCTCTTGAAGCACTGACTCCAGCAGCAGTCCACTGCTTGTGAATCTCCCCCAAATTTTTGAATGGCCTTTTCTTAATCCTATCAAGGCTGTGGTTATCACGGTTGCTTGTGCACCTTTTTCTACCACATTTTTTCCTTCCACTCAACTTTCCATTATTATGCTTTGATACAGCACTCTGAACATCCAGCTTCTGGACAGCTGTCAAGTTAGCAATCTTCCCCATGATTGTGCAGCCTACTGAACCAGACTAAAAGAAACTATTTTAAATGCTTAGGAAGCCTTGGCAGGTGTTTTGTGGTAATTATTCTAATTATCTGAGTGACTTTTGTGTTTTCCTTGGGTATAAGCCCTAAACATTAACAAATAAACACTTGAAATTGATCACTCTGTAATGACTAATATGTGTTTCCCTTTTTGTATTGAATTACTGAAATAGAATATCAAAATATTTAATTTGAGATGCATATACAGTCAGGGCCAGAAATATTTGGACAGTGACACAAGTTTTGTTATTTTAGCCGTTTACAAAAACATGTTCAGAAATACAATTATATATATAATATGGGCTGAAAGTGCACACTCCCAGCTGCAATATGAGAGTTTTCACATCCAAATCGGAGAAAAAGGTTTAGGAATTATAGCTCTGTAATGCATAGCCTCCTCTTTTTCAAGGGACCAAAAGTAATTGGACAAGGGACTATAAGGGCTGCAATTAACTCTGAAGGTGTCTCCCTCGTTAACCTGTAATCAATGAAGTAGTTAAAAGGTCTGGGGTTGATTACAGGTGTGTGGTTTTGCATTTGGAAGCTGTTGCTGTGACCAGACAACATGAGGTCTAAGGAACTCTCAATTGAGGTGAAGCAGAACATCCTGAGGCTGAAAAAAAAAAGAAAAAATCCATCAGAGAGATAGCAGACATGCTTGGAGTAGCAAAATCAACAGTCGGGTACATTCTGAGAAAAAAGGAATTGACTGGTGAGCTTGGGAACTCAAAAGGCCTGGGCGTTCACGGATGACAACAGTGGTGGATGATCGCCGCATACTTTCTTTGGTGAAGAAGAACCTGTTCACAACATCAACTGAAATCCAGAACACTCTCAGTGAAGTAGGTGTATCTGTCTCCAAGTCAACAGTAAAGAGAAGACTCCATGAAAGTAAATACAAAGGGTTCACATCTAGATGCAAACCATTCATCAATTCCAAAAATAGACAGGCCAGAGTTAAATTTGCTGAAAACCACCTCATGAAGCCAGCTCAGTTCTGCAAAAGTATTCTATGGACAGATGAGACAAAGATCAACCTATACCAGAATGATGGGAAGAAAAAAGTTTGGAGAAGAAAGGGAACGGCACATGATCCAAGGCACACCACATCCTCTGTAAAACATGGTGGCGGCAACGTGATGGCATGGGCATGCATGGCTTTCAATGGCACTGGGTCACTTGTGTTTATTGATGACATAACAGAAGACAAGAGTAGCCGGATGAATTCTGAAGTGTACCGGGATATACTTTCAGCCCAGATTCAGCCAAATGCCGCAAAGTTGATCGGACGGCGCTTCATAGTACAGGTGGACAATGACCCCAAGCATACAGCCAAAGCTACCGAGGAGTTCATGAGTGCAAAAAAAGTGGAACATTCTGCAATGGCCAAGTCAATCACCAGATCTTAACCCAATTGAGCATGCATTTCACTTGCTCAAATCCAGACTTAAGACGGAAAGACCCACAAACAAGCAAGACCTGAAGGCTGCGGCTGTAAAGGCCTGGCAAAGCATTAAGAAGGAGGAAACCCAGCGTTTGGTGATGTCCATGGGTTCCAGACTTAAGGCAGTGATTGCCTCCAAAGGATTTGCGACAAAAGATTGAAAATAATATTTTTTTTGGGTTTGGTTTATTTGTCCAATTACTTTTGACCTCCTAAAAGAAATGTGTACAATTCCTACAATTTCTATCAGATATTTTTGTTCAAACCTTCAAATTAAACGTTACAATCTGCACTTGAATTCTGTTGTAGAGGTTTCATTTCAAATCCAATGTGGTGGCATGCAGAGCCCAACTCGCGAAAATTGTGTCACTGTCCAAATATTTCTGGACCTAACTGTATCTATATTATACAGTTGAAACCAGAACTTTACATACACTAGGTAAAAAGACATCTGCAGGTTTTTCTCACTATCTGACAAGAAATCAGAATAAAACACTCCCGTTTTAGGTCAATTAGGAACCAAAATGATTTATATTTGCCAAATGCGAAAACGAGAGAGATAAGGTTCTAAGGCATTTTTATTACCTTTTGCAAAGTCAAAAGTTTACATACATGGAGTGCTATGCCTTTAAACAATATGTGACAGCCCATATGATGATATCATGTCTTTGGAAGCTTCTGATAGGTTTATTGGCAACATCTGCGTTAGAGACACCTGTGGATGTAATTTAATACACACCTGAGACAGACTGCTTCTTTGTGTAGCATCATGGGAAAGTCAAAAGAAATCAGCCAAGATCTCAGGAAGAGAATTGTGGACTTGCACAAGTCTTCTTCATGTATCTGGAAACTGCACCCAAGAATGAACAAGCCTCATTCATCTGTACAATCAAGATGTGGCTGGATATTCCCCCATTCCACTCAGACAGGAGACTGGTTCTGTGTAGCAGAGATTAACGTGCTTTAGGCAGACACGTGCATATCAACCCAAGAACAAAAAAGATGCTGGCAGAAGCTGGTAAGATTGTGTCATACACAGTAAAACGAGTACTGTATCAACATGGGGTGAAATGCCACTCTACCAGGGAGAAGCAATTACTCCAAAAGAAACATACAAAAGCCTGATGGTTTGCAAATGCACACAGAAACAAAGACCTTAATTTTTGGAGACATGTTGTGTAATCTGACAGAATGAAAATGTAACTGTTTGGCCATAATTACCATCTTTACGTTTGAAAGAACAAAGGGAGGAGATTTGAAACCTAAGAACACCATCCCAACTGTGAAACACGGGGGTAGCAGCATCAGGTTGTGGATTGTTTTGCTGCAGGAGGGGCTAATGCACTTCACAAAATAGATGGCATCATGAAGAAAGAATATGTGTCAATACTAAAACAACATCTCAAGATATCAGCCAGGAACTTAAAGCTTAGATGGAAATGGGTCTTCCAAATGGACAATGACCTTAAGCATATTGCCAAACTGCTTACAAAGTGGTTTAAGGATTACAAAGTCAATGTTTTGGAGTGGCCATCACAAAGCCCTGATCTCAAGCCTATTAAAAATTTATGGGCAAAGCTGAAAAGGCCGGTGCGAGCAAACATGGTTCAGTTACACCAGTTCTGTCAGGAGGAATGGGCCCAAATTCCTACAAACTATTGTGAGAAGCATGTGAAAAGATATCCTAAACATTTGAACCAAGTCATACAGTTTAAAGGTCAATAGAACAAAGTACTAATGAAATGTATGTAAACTTTTGACTTTGCAGAAAGTAATAAAAATGCCTTACAACATTCCTCTCATTCTGGCATTTGGCAAATTTTGTTAATCCTAATTGACCTAAAATGGGAAATATGTATTCTGATTTCAAGTGTATATATACAGTACAGACCACATGTTTGGACACACCTTCTCATTCAAACAGTTTTCTTTATTTTCAGGACTCAGAAAATTGTAGATTCACTTTGAAGGCATCAAAACTATGAATTAACACATGTGGAATGAAATACTTAAAAATGTGTGAAACAACTGAAAATTGGTCTTGTATTCTAGGTTCTTCAAAGTAGCCACCTTTTGCTTTGATTACTGCTTTGCACACTCTTTATGAGCTTCAAGAGGTAGTCACTGGAAATGGTCTTCCAACAGTCTTGAAGGAGTTCCCAGAGATGCTTAGTACTTGTTGGCCCTTTTGCCTTCACTCTGCGGTCCAGCTCACCCCAAACCATCTTGATTGGGTTCAGGTCTGGTGACTGGAGACCAGGTCATCTGGCATTGCACCCCATCACTCGCCTTCTTAGTCAAATAGCCCTTACACAGCCTGGAGGTGTGTTTGGGGTCATTGTCCTGTTGAAAAATAAATGATGGTCCAACTAAACACAAACTGGATGGAATAGCATGCCGCTGCAAGATGCTGTGGTAGGTATGCTGGTTCTGTATGCCTTCAATTTTGAATAAATCACCAACAGTGTCACCAGCAAAGCACCATCACACCTCCTCCTTCATGCTTCACGGTGGGATCCAGCCATGTAGAGTCCATCCATTCACCTTTTCTACAAAGACACGGAGGTTGGATCCAAAGATCTCAAATTTGGACTCAGACCAAAAGCACAGATTTCCACTGGTCTAATGTCCATTCCTTGTGTTCTTTAGCCCAAATAAGTCTCTTCTGCTTGTTGTCTATCCTTAGCAGTGGTTTCCTAGCAGCTTTTTTACCATGAAGGTCTGCTGCACAAAGTCTCCTCTTAACAGTTGTTCTAGAGATGAGAAGGTGTGTCCAAACTTTTGGTCTGTACTGTACATACACATTTCTGGAAGAAAGTAAGCCAAGTCATGGTGGAAACGTAGGATAAGCTTTTCCTAAAATACACCAGATTTATCAGATAGATGGATTATAGTGGACAATGCTATCGCTTTTGAAGACTGTCTAGTCAGTCCGTATCGTCTAAGAAGTGGAAACTATTGGTAGATCTGCCACACTTAAAAACAATCATTTATTTCCTTCACCAGTGTCTGTTCCCTTTTATATTTTGGGCAGATAAGCCATCTCCTTTGACTGTTCCTTCACCAAATCTACACGGGTAAATGGACATCTGCGTATAAGCCACTCAGGAGATGCAGTGATTCTCCATACAGCCTGATTTCATGGTTACTTGGATAACAAAGTGTGAATGTTCTTGTGTGCAATTTTTCAAAATATAAATAAGACCATAGTGGAACAAAAAGAAATGTATACCACACATAGATTAGATAGTAAGTGAAAATTTTTATATACAACAGTTCATCTGAAAGTCCATTTCATAGTGATAAGAACCCCCCCACTATACAGAAGTGCTAGACCTTTTCTAGTCCATATGCATTATATAAAATATATTCTTCCAAAGACTTTGCTTTATATTGAGCTTAAGTGAATGAGCTATTACCAAACACACCCCATTAATTTAGCCCTACAGACTACTGCTCTTTATAAAGACTTATTCCACCTTAAAGAGAAATATGCAGTATTTCACCACCAAACGTTTACTATATACATATAGCTTTTTCAAAGACCAGTCCGTATTGACATGAAAATGAGGTTACAGAATAAGAAATATTCATCTTCATTTGCAATAATTAAAAAACAAAAAACATTTGGTGCATGTGAAATCCTGCTGACCAATTCTCTATAGCAGAGGTCTCCAACCTAGGGGTTGGGAGCTTCATGTGGCTCACAGGCCTGTGATATGTGGCTGCTAGCTTGGTGCATTAGGTCTACTAAACAGCTATGAAGAGCAGCGCTGCATATGGTGACTTGTGAGCAGCCCCACACAGAAGAGCAGTCTGGATGGTGGGTAAGGTAGGAACCCCTATATCTTGGTATACTGCCTCGGTGTGATTTCTGACAGTTTTGGCTGTCATACTGGTAATGGGGGCTCTGGGCGTCACTATTGTAAGGGGAGAGAGCTTGCGACCCTCTCTGAGCTGGATGTGGCTCAAAATCAAGTGTGGGGGACCACTGCACTATAGAATGAACATAGAATCTAAAAAAAACCAAACCTCTTAGTTCCTCTTCACTGATGTAACATATTTCCTTTATATGTAGAAAACATCCTCTGCAGAAGCCAACAATAAAGAACTGGAACTTGCATCCAAATGTATTGTTCCCCTATTTTTTACATGTGTATTTACTTGTATGATCAGCTAAATATATACTACCTACAAAAATACAGGATTTCATCTTTAGGGGGAGCATAGATCAATGCCATATAAACATCTTGGAGCATTGATATCCTTGTTTAGGTAATAGTCAAGTGTTTGCATTTGTCTCTCCCCTACAGAAGAGTTTGAGACCTTATTCCTGAGATTTCTTACAGTGGAAGCAATCAAGTATTGTTCTGAGCAAAGGTTTCTTGACACATAAACCTCCTTTTTTCTGGTAGATGAAGAAAACTTTATTCTGTGGTTTGATATTCTCCATGGTCAAGTCAATTCTGTTTTCATGAGCCTCATTCTTGTACATGCAGCAGCCTTGTTACTGCATGCTTCCTGTATGCATAGGCCATGGGCCAGAGTCTATATTTACTGCCGCATTTGCTCCTCCATCTGGGACCATAGCTTGGGCCTGCTGGCTTTGCCACAGTTGATGAAGTTCCTTAAATTGCTCCACCATCTTGTCCTTTAGGTCTGGATGTGAGATTTGAAGCTTTATACTATCTGCAGACCAGGAGATTTCTCCTGTGAAGATTTCAGATAGTAAGCGGGCAGCAACCGGAATAACCTACAAGATCAAATCGTGAAAAGGTTATTAAATTGAGTAAAATAAGCAGTCACTAATCTAGATTTATTTCAAAAAGTAATTGACCCACCAGGAAAACCAGATATGTGCTCTTAAGGCAAAAGATATCCTCCTCCCCCATTCCTTATAAGCCAGATCTTGTCTCACTCGGTTGGGCTGTCAATATATTGTACGCAACAATGAGCGCTCGCCACTACTCGATGTAGCGTCGAGGTGCTCAGTACTCGGCTGAATAGTGCGTGTGCTCCGATGTGTCGTTCGCGAACAAGCTGACACAAAAGAGCCGGCTCCCTTCAGTGACTGATTGTGAGCAGGCACCCCAGTGACAGCCACTGACAGTCTCTTAATGGCTCTGACTGGGCTGGTGGGGGGAGTCAAAACAATGTGTTCAGATAAAATAAACCCGGCCACCCACCCCCAGAAATGCTCTATATGGCTGGCTGTATGTGGGCGGAACTGCTAATTTACTTCCACTAAACTCAACTTCAGAGAAAATGTTTAATTAGCCAAGTGTCAAAATCAGGCACCATGGTGGCGCTTATTTTAAAAGACTGAGAAGGGACAACCCTTTTAATTATCACCATGAAGTGAGGCAATACACAGATTTTCATTTGCTGCAAAGTATCATCTAAGGCTGGTTTCACACTACGTCTTTTTAACATGCGTCCTGAACGTTTTTTTGCTGCAAAAGCGGATCCTGCTTTTACAGCAAAAAACGCATGCAAACGCATCTGTTACTTTGCAGGATCCTGTCACTGGATGTTTAGGGGCGGGCATTGGAGTCATGTGATCGGGAGTGAGGGGAACTGAACGTGAAAGACTGGGAGCCGGCATCTGACAGCTGCGAGGCTCGTAACCAAGGTAAACATCGGGTATACTTGCTTGGATACCCGATATTACTTTGGTTACAAGCGTCTGCAGCTGCTAGGAGCCGGCTGCCTGCACACGTTACCAACGTAAACATCGGGTAACTAAGAGAAGTGGTTACCCGATATTTACCTTGGTTACGAGTGTCCGCAGCTCTCAGGTGGGAGAGAGGGAGGGGGAGAGACAGAGAGGAGAGAGACAGAGAGGGAGGAGAGAGAGACTGATCACCCGAGGCTGGTTCTGGGCATGCTCAGTAGAGCAAGCAGGATCCTGCCTATCAGCACGCCAGCGTTCACCTGCGTTTGCGTGCTGTTTAGTCAGGATCCAGCAATTTGCAGAAGTTGGACGCAGCTCAAAAACGCTACAAGTAGCGTTTTTGAAAGATGTTAAAAAACTGCAAGTCGCTGGATCCTCACTATAACGCACGCAAAGGCAGGTGAACGCATGTTAACGCGAGTCCATTGCAAATGCATTGAAATGAAAACGCATTTGCACTGGATCCGTTTCTGCGTTAAAAAAACGTTCAGGACGCATGTTAAAAAGACGTAGTGTGAAAGCAGCCTAACATGTCCAGTACCTGCACAGTGATTAGCTTTTTCTCTTTGGGTTTTCGATCTGGCCATTCCTCCCCAAAACAGAAAAATATCTCATATGGAGGCAGTATATTGGTCTGTCCTTTCTGGCACGCAATAAGCTCTGTGGACAAAAAGACAAAACACAAATCAGTAAACAGCTATATGTATTCTTCTAGGCCAGGAAATAGCTTTCCTACAGGAATGAAAGAAAAGCTTCGTCATTAGAGTCTGGCTTCTGAAACCATGAGCAGCATGAATCTGACTGCAGGTATATTTTCTCTAACATGCAGCCTTGTGGTAGTTGATTGACAGGTATATCTCCCGTGTGTGTGGAACTCCATCAGAGTATTCACGTCTCTCCCTATTGGACTCGGACGGCTTTTCAAACTTTTCTATGAAACGCCACAGTGACATTGATTCATGCTACCTGCTGTTTAGTAATGAAGCTATTGACATGATCCCAAGAACAGTCTATGAGATACTCCATCAGAATGGAGCGGTAGCTGTGCATGATCACTTATTCTAGGCTTGGTTCAGCTGGATCAGGGAGTTCCTTGTCTGCCAATCAAAATGTGGACTCAAACAAAGCTGCCATATTTCAGTTGTATGATACCAATAGTTATATACTGCACTGGGCATAAAAACAAAAAGGGAAACAGAAAAAAAAATATTTTATAAAATATAAGCTAGCAATCTGCATAAACAAAACATTCAAATTGACAAAAAAAAAATAAAAAAAATTACGCAGCAGAAAGTTTTGGGAGAACGTCGTGTTTTGGTTCCACATTTCAAAGTTTAGAATTTAAACCCCAAATTTATATGCACATGTAACTCTTTCAAAGAAGACAATTCCTGCAATACTTTTATCTGGCCAGTGTTCCTCTGTTAATGAGAAATCAGCATTCTAATTGATATATATGAGGTTGTAGATCTGGAGCCTCAGTCTCGCCAGCGCCGAATCCTGCTTGACTGATGGTTCCTTTGTCTGAAGTTCCACAGCATAGAAGCAGTCAATCAAGCAGACTGGAATAGAGCTTGAGTGACAGAGGCTTCAGATCTTCAGCCTCAGAATACGGTTCCACTTGCGTTTTGCACTGACGAGTGCAATCTGATAAAACATCGAATTGCTCTTACTCTACTGCAAAACTATGGGGCAGTGTCCATCTGCGATTGATCTCATGCCAGAGCGGCATGCGAAATGAATCGCAGCATGCTGTGTTTTGCAGCGAGTCTCGGCTCACGCACCCCAATACAAGTCTATGGGAGTGTGTGAAATATCGCACTGCACTCGAATGTAATCCGAATGCAGGGCGATATACGCAGAGACAGGCAGCGGAGGAGATGGGGAGAAAGTGCTCCCTCCCTCTTCTCTGCACCTCTGATGCGATTGAAAGATCGCATGACCCTTGGCTGCCACTCACAGCAGAGGGTCATTAGCATATCGCTTACGATGCTTTCGCAAGTGGAACCGTACCCTCATCTGCAGATCAACTCATGTGCAGATTTCTCAGTAATGCAGGAACGGACTGGCCATGTAAAAGGTATTGTGGGACTTGTCTTTAAAAGAGCTACAAGCTTATAAAAATATAGTTTCGGGATGAAAACCTGCTTACAGATTTCCTGCAAGTACATAGCTCAGTACAGTATTCTTCATATTAGCGTATTAACCTCTAAAAAGAATGTGCATACATATTTACTGAGATATTTCTCTTGATCATTAGAGAATCCAGTGTATATTAAAAAAAAAAAAAAAAAAAAAAAATATCAGATGAGGATACTAAGGTTGACTTAGTTCGGCCGGCACTGGAGCTCACATCAGCCGACTCCAGTGCCGGCCGAACTCAGCTGACCTCAAAGCCCGCACACACTGCGATGGATGCAGCGGGACACAGAACAAGTAATCGGCCGACTGGAGTCTGCTGATCTGATTACTTGTTCTGCTGGCTGTGTGGTCAGGAGTAGGGATAAGTGAGCAGTAAAATGCTCGATGGGCAAAGCCCATGTCTATTTTTTTTTTTTCTTTCATTCGTTAAAAAAAAAAAAAAAAAAAAAATGGGCTCCCGCTGTATTTTCTATTCCTAAGGGTAACCCAAGCAGCTACTGGCTTGGTGTTACCTTCACTGGCAATGGAAAAAATCCAGGGAAGCCCTTTTTTTTTGCCCAAAAACTAAAAAACAAAAAAAAAAACGTGGGCTTTGCCATATTTTTTGTGTGGTAGCCACGTACAGCAGGCAGATACGGGCTGCCCCCAACCCCAGCATCCTAGTTGTACCCGGTTAGGAACCAAAAATATAGTGAAGCCCTTTTAAAATTTCATGGAAAAAAAAAAAAAAATTTTTTGGCCAATTTTTGTGTCCAGCCAGGTACAACTAGGCAGCTGGGGATTGGAATCCACAGCACAGGGTAGCCCAAGCTTTCTGCCCCCCCCCCACTGCGAATTGCAGTCCGCAGCCACCCCAGAAAATGGCGCTTTCATAGAAGCGCTATCTTCTGGCGCTGTGTACCAACTCCTCCAGCAGCCCTGGTAATAAGTGGTTATAACAGCTTTGTTTTACCAGCTGATATAAAGCCCGAGATTCTTAATGTCAGGCCAAGTTTGACCCAGCCATTAAAAATCTCCAATAAAGGGTTAAAAAAAAAAAAAAAAAAAAAATCATACAGAGAAAAAATATTTTATTAGAAATAAATACACAGGCACACTTAGAGACTCCATCTTTATTACTCCCTTTCACCCCTCCACGTTCCTGGTCTTCTTTCTTCTGTCTTCGACTGATGGAGCTGCACTAGAAAGCATGGGGGAGGAACTGCTTTCTGGGCATGCTCAGTTCTGAAAACAGGATTCTGCCTACCAGAATACGGTGACTTCCGGTAGAGCAGGATCCGACTCATTCAAAAGCAAAAAAACAACCCAAAACACAATTCTAGGGTTGGGGGTAAAAAAAACCCAAAAACACAAAAACGCGTGGGCTCCCGCTGCATTTTGTATTGCTAAAGGTAACCCAAGTAGCTACCCACTGCTAACCCTGTTACCTTCACTGGCAATGGAAAATCCAGGGAAGCCCTTTTTAGTTTTTTGCCCAAAAAACAAAACACATCTGCTTCGCCATATTTTTGTATGCTAGCCAGGTACAGAAGGCAGGTACGGGCTGCCCCCATTATTTCATGAAATAAAAAAAAAAAACCCGACGTGGGCTTTGCTTAATTTTTTTGTCCAGCCAGGTACAACTAGGCAGCTGGGGATTGGAATCTGCAGTGCAGGGTGGCCAAAGCTTTCTGCCCCCCCCCCCCCCCTCGCTGCAAATTGCAGTCCGCAGCCGCCCCAGAAAACGGCGCTTTCATAGAAGCACTAACTTCTGGCGCTGTATCCAACTCCTCCAGCAGCCCTGGTGCTAGGTGGCACGCTGGGAAAAATGGGGTTAATAACAGCTTTGTTTTACCAGCTGATATAAAGCCCGAGATTCTTAATGGCAGGCCAAGTTTGACCCGGCCATTAAGAATCTCCAATAAAGTGTTAAAAAAAATAAAAAAAATAAAAAAAACCATCACACAGAGAAAAAAATATACTTTATTAGATATAAATACACAGACCTACTTAGGGACTCCATCTTTATTACTCCCTTTCACCCCTGGTCTTCTTTCTTCTGTCTTCTTTCTTCAACTGATGCAGCTGCACTAGAAAGCATGGGGGAGGAACTGCTTTCTGGGCATGCTCAGTTCTGAAAACAGGATTCTGCCTACCAGAATGCAGTGACTTCCGGTAGAGCAGGATCCGACTCATTCAAAAGCATTGCAGGTACCTCCGCAATATGAAGTATCCGGTGAGATGCAGTATTTTGTCAGAGGTCAAAAACGCTACAAGTAGCGTTTTTGAAAAAAGATAAAATACTGCATCTCACCGGATCCAGTGTGTGCCGCACACAACCGCAAGTGAACGCAAATTGCTGCAATTCCATTGCAAATGCATTTTAATGACAACGCATTTGTAAAGGATACGATCA
The DNA here is from genome assembly GCF_048569485.1 of Anomaloglossus baeobatrachus. Classification (NCBI taxonomy): domain Eukaryota; kingdom Metazoa; phylum Chordata; class Amphibia; order Anura; family Aromobatidae; genus Anomaloglossus; species Anomaloglossus baeobatrachus. Next base: position 419,459,045 of record NC_134356.1, on the reverse strand, counting down.
TATGCGTTTTTTTGCCGACCGTCAAAACGCTGATGTGAAAGTAGCCTTATCTGCTGCAGAGCTACCAGTTCTCTGAATGCTGCACAATGTACAGAGTAAGCTGAGCATTAGTGGTGGACACGTGGTTAGAGTACATGATAGCGCATCAAACAGTCTTCTAATGAAAATATCCTGCTGATAGAACAAGAATTGTATCAAAACTACACTACGCAGCCCAGTAAGTGACACATTGCTGGAATCAGATTCTCTGTTTCTACATCATACTGCTCTCAGGTTAGGTCACATAAACCTGCTGACAGTTTCTCCTTTAAAAAAAAAGGTTTGTCCACTACAGGACAATCCCTGGTTAATGCGCCTGGGGAGAGGAGATGCACTTAGTTCAATTGTGCTGTCAGGTCGCAAACAAAACAAACAAGAAAAACAGGAGAAGACAGAGTGTCATCAGAAAATAACCTTGTTTAAATATGATTTTTATGGAGAAAGAAAAATATACAAAGTTTTGATAATATTTTCTCAATTTTCCATATCTATATAAGATAAAAAAAGCTTTGCAAAATGTCAAACTAGACACTCTGATCATTGGCATGTACCCTTAGGAAGTGTTAAAAGGGTTTTAGATGGGTCCAAAAAGCTGTGTTGTACAGTACAAGCACAGTGGATGAATTTATAAAAATCCCATGCCCACTGCTTCTTTTTAAAGCTCCGTAAAGTGACCTGAGGAGCAGCATGTCAATTTATTCTTGCGGAGACGCTAGTGTTCTGAGAGGTAGAACAAAATATGCTGTGCCCAGAACCCTGATTGTTGAGACAGATGCAGAGTTCTCCCGTACAGGACACTATTATCTCTGGAAGAGAAAACACACTGCGTACACAATGTGTGGAAGCCTGATCATGAGCACGTGCTCCAATTACACTCATTTCTGTTATTTACAGAACACTTTTCAGAGATCTCACTATATTCTCAGAAAGGATCATAATAAAAAAGGTAAACCATGTAACAAAGGGAACCTGTTGGGTAAGAAAACGCTGTTAGGCTATGTGCGCACGTTGCGTAAATACATGCAGTTACGCTGCGCTTTGTAGCGCAGCGTAACTGCATGCGTCCCCTGCACAGTCTATGGAGATTGTGCAGGGGCCGTGCGCACGTGGCGTTTAAGAGCGCAGCGCTTTGGCTACTGCCGAAGCGCTGCGTAAAAAGAAGTGACATGTCACTTCTTTCCTGCGCTTTGCCGGCAGCTCCTGCTCTGTCTATGGCAGGAGCTGCAGGCAGAGCGCATGGAATCGGCTTTCACTACGGACATTTCTGCAGCGATTTAAAGCGCACGTGTGCTCTTCAGATCGCTGCAGAAATTTCTGCAGTGAACTGTACGCAACGTGCGCACATAGCCTTAACCTGCATTCGATGGCTGTCAGTCAGTGTCAGGAGGGAGGTTACAGCCACTGCTCAATATGCAAAGAGCAGTGACTGAAATTGCACCGGTGCCATCACTTTCAGAGACTGCCAGGAGGAATAAAGATCATTTCCTCCAAGCAGCGTGGCCCTCGGTGCGGCAGCCGCACAGCATCAGAATGCTATTAAACTGCCAATTAACCCCATAGCTGCAGGTTAATAGATTTCCATTAAAGCTTGTCACCCCCAAAGCAAGTCCTCAAAAGGTCCCCAACTATCATGGGACTTTAACCCCTTCATGACTGGGCTAGTTTCTTGGGGTTGTTTTCATTTCCCCCCCCTTCTTCAAAATGCCATAACCGTATGAGGCCTGGTGAACCGTAACACTGTCAATTTAGTAATGTTTTTACCGATAGCATTTTTTTTTTTCTCGTTACATTTAACAATTGGATTAATTTATAGATCAGACTTTTATGGAAGTATCAGAATGACCGGCATGGGGTTCTTCAGCAGACCTTAGACTGTCATGGCAACCCATCACTGCCCAACGATCACATCACAGCCGCAACGATGGGCACGTGCAATGACACGTCCCCCTACTAGCACCTGTATCAGAGATTGACAGCGGCATTTACCAGGTTAACAGCTGAAGGTTTCAAGCCCCACTCCACCCACGTCTGTGGGATTTCGCAAGCACCGGTGGGGAGCACCTCATTTCCCGCTCCCATCGGCAGCCCCGTGATGTGGTTATGGGGCACCAATGGGTTGTCACGATAGGCAGAGGTCAGCTGATTAGCCTGGTGTCTGTCATGACAGTCCCTGTGATGCTGGCTGAGAGCCGCATTTAGAAGAAAACAGCCTTTGTGCTGCACAGGCGATCGGAGTATTGCAGCTTCAAGTAGTCCTCCTAAGAGGAGTAGTAAACACAACAATAAGTTTTAACAGTATGAAAAAAAAAAAAAAGCTCAAATCACCTTTGCCTCATTAAAAATAAAACAGTTAAAGTAATATATATATACACATATATACATATATATATACACATACATACACACACACACACACACACACACACACACACACACACACACACATATATATATATATATATATATATATATAAAACATTAGGCATCGCTGTGAACAGAAATTCCCAAAACCACCACATTTACACCAACATAGTATGATTATAACAGTCATCACAGGACAAAAAAAAAAAAAAAGCCAGATCCCCAAAAACGAAAGTGTTCCAAGTCTTAAAAAATAACAGTAAAGAAGGGAATTTTGTTACTTACCGTAAATTCCTTTTCTTCTAGCTCCTATTGGGAGACCCAGACGATTGGGTGTATAGCACTGCCTCCGGAGGCCACACAAAGCAATTACACCAAAAAGTGTAAGGCCCCTCCCCTTCTGGCTATACACCCCCAGTGGGATCACTGGCTCACCAGTTTTAGTGCAAAAGCAAGAAGGAGGAAAGCCAATAACTGGTTTAAACAAATTCACTCCGAAGTAACGTCGGAGAACTGAAAACCGTTCAACATGAACAACATGTGTACCCGAAAAACAACCAAAAATCCCGAAGGACAACAGGGCGGGTGCTGGGTCTCCCAATAGGAGCTAGAAGAAAAGGAATTTACGGTAAGTAACAAAATTCCCTTCTTCTTCGGCGCTCCATTGGGAGACCCAGACGATTGGGACGTCCAAAAGCTGTCCCTGGGTGGGTAAAGAATACCTCATGTTAGAGCTGCAAGACAGCCCTCCCCTATAGGGAGGCAACTGCCGCCTGCAGGACTCTTCTACCTAGGCTGGCGTCCGCCGAAGCATAGGTATGCACCTGATAATGTTTGGTGAAAGTGTGCAGACTCGACCAGGTAGCTGCCTGGCACACCTGTTGAGCCGTAGCCTGGTGTCGCAATGCCCAGGACGCACCCACGGCTCTGGTAGAATGGGCCTTCAGCCCTGATGGAACCGGAAGCCCAGCAGAACGGTAGGCTTCAAGAATTGGTTCTTTGATCCATCGAGCCAGGGTGGCCTTAGAAGCCTGCGACCCTTTGCGCTTACCAGCGACAAGGACAAAGAGTGCATCCGAACGGCGCAAGGGCGCCGTGCGGGAAATGTAGATTCTGAGTGCTCTCACCAGATCCAACAAATGTAAATCCTTCTCATACCGATGAACTGCATGAGGACAAAACGAAGGCAAAGAGATATCCTGATTAAGATGAAAAGAGGATACCACCTTCGGGAGAAACTCCTGAATGGGGCGCAGCACTACCTTGTCCTGGTGGAAGACCAGGAAGGGAGCCTTGGATGATAGCGCTGCCAGCTCAGACACTCTCCGAAGAGATGTGATCGCTACCAGAAAAGCCACTTTCTGTGATAGTCTAGAAAGTGAAACCTCCCTCAGAGGCTCGAAGGGCGGCTTCTGGAGGGCAACTAGTACCCTGTTCAGATCCCATGGATCTAACGGCCGCTTGTACGGGGGTACGATATGGCAAACCCCCTGTAGGAACGTGCGCACCCTAGGAAGGCGTGCCAAACGCCTCTGAAAAAAGACGGATAGCGCCGAGACCTGACCTTTAAGGGAGCCGAGCGACAAACCTTTTTCTAACCCAGATTGCAGGAAAGAAAGAAAGGTAGGCAATGCAAATGGCCAGGGGGACACTCCCTGAGCAGAGCACCAGGATAAGAATATCCTCCACGTTCTGTGGTAGATCTTAGCGGACGTGGGCTTCCTAGCCTGTCTCATGGTGGCAACGACCCCTTGGGATAATCCTGAAGACGCTAGGATCCAGGACTCAATGGCCACACAGTCAGGTTCAGGGCCGCAGAATTCCGATGGAAAAACGGCCCTTGGGACAGTAAGTCTGGTCAGTCTGGTAGTGCCCACGGTTGGCCGACCGTGAGCTGCCACAGATCCGGATACCACGCCCTCCTCGGCCAGTCTGGGGCGACGAGTATGACGCGGCTGCAATCGGATCTGATCTTGCGTAGCACTCTGGGCAAGAGTGCCAGAGGTGGAAACACATAAGGGAGCCGGAACTGCGACCAATCTTGCACTAGGGCGTCTGCCGCCAGCGCTCTTTGATCGCGAGACCGTGCCATGAAGGTTGGGACCTTGTTGTTGTGCCGGGACGCCATGAGGTCGACGTCCGGCCTTCCCCATCGGTGACAGATTTCCTGAAACACGTCTGGGTGAAGGGACCATTCCCCTGCGTCCATGCCCTGGCGACTGAGGAAGTCTGCTTCCCAGTTTTCTACGCCGGGGATGTGAACTGCGGATATGGTGGAGGCCGTGGCTTCCACCCACATCAGAATCCGCCGGACTTCCTGGAAGGCTTGCCGACTGCGTGTCCCCCCTTGGTGGTTGATGTATGCCACCGCTGTGGAGTTGTCCGACTGAATTCGGATCTGCCTTCCTTCCAGCCACTGCTGGAAGGCTAGTAGGGCAAGATACACTGCTCTGATTTCCAGAACATTGATCTGAAGGGTGGACTCCTGCTGAGTCCACGTACCCTGAGCCCTGTGGTGGAGAAAAACTGCTCCCCACCCTGACAGACTCGCGTCTGTCGTGACCACCGCCCAAGACGGTGGTAGGAAGGATCTTCCCTGTGATAATGAGGTGGGAAGAAGCCACCAATGCAGAGAGTCCTTGGCCGTCTGGGAAAGGGAGACTTTCCTGTCCAGGGATTTTGACTTCCCGTCCCATTGGCGGAGAATGTCCCATTGAAGTGGGCGCAGATGAAACTGCGCAAACGGAACCGCCTCCATTGCCGCCACCATCTTCCCGAGGAAGTGCATGAGGCGTCTTAAGGAGTGCGACTGACTTTGAAGGAGAGCCTGCACCCCAGTCTGTAGAGACCGCTGCTTGTCCAGCGGAAGCTTCACTATCGCTGAGAGAGTATGAAACTCCATGCCAAGATACGTTAGTGATTGGGTCGGTGACAGATTTGACTATGAGAAGTTGATGATCCACCCGAACGTCTGGAGAGTCTCCAGTGCAACAGTCAAGCTGAGTTGGCATGCCTCTTGAGAGGGTGCCTTGACCAGTAGGTCGTCCAAGTAAGGGATCACAGAGTGTCCCTGAGAGTGCAAGACTGCTACCACTGCCGCCATGATCTTGGTGAACACCCGTGGGGCTGTCGCCAGACCAAATGGCAGAGCTACGAACTGAAGATGGTCGTCTCCTATCACGAAGCGTAGAAAGCGTTGGTGCTCTGTAGCAATCGGCACGTGGAGATAAGCATCCTTGATGTCTATTGATGCTAGGAAATCTCCTTGAGACATTGAGGCAATGACTGAGCGGAGGGATTCCATCCGGAACCGCCTGGCGTTCACATGCTTGTTGAGCAGTTTTAGGTCCAGAACAGGACGGAATGAGCCGTCCTTTTTTGGCACCACAAAGAAATTGGAGTAAAAACCTTGACCTCGTTCCTGAAGAGGAACAGGGACCACCACTCCTTCTGCTCTTAGAGAATTCACCGCCTGCAGAAGGGCATCTGCTCGGTCGGGATGTGGGGAAGTTCTGAAGAACCGAGGCGGAGGACGAGAACTGAACTCTATCCTGTACCCGTGAGACAAAATGTCTGTTACCCACCGGTCTTTGACCTGTGGCAGCCAAATGTCGCAAAAGCGGGAGAGCCTGCCACCGACCGAGGATGCGGAGGGAGGCGGCCGAAAGTCATGAGGCAGCCGCCTTGGAAGCGGTACCTCCGGTTGCTTTCTTGGGGCGTGAGTGAGCCCGCCAGGAATCAGAGCTCCTTTGCTCCTTCTGAGTCCCTTTGGACGAGGAGAATTGGGGCTTGCCCGAGCCTCGAAAGGACCGAAACTTTGACTGCCACTTCCTCTGTGGAGGTTTGCTTGATCTGGGCTGGGGTAAGGAGGAGTCCTTACCTTTGGACTGTTTAATGATTTCCGCCAATTGCTCACCAAACAGTCTGTCTCCCGATAATGGCAAGCTGGTTAAACATTTTTTAGAAGCAGAATCTGCTTTCCATTCCTTTAACCACAAGGCTCTGCGCAAAACTACAGAGTTGGCGGATGCCATTGAGGTACGGCTCGTAGAGTCCAGTACCGCATTGATAGCGTAGGTCGCAAACGCAGACATTTGCGTAGTTAGGGACGCCACTTGCGGCACTGCTGGACGTATGAGAGAGTCCACCTGTGCCAGACCAGCTGAAATAGCTTGGAGCGCCCACACGGCCGCGAATGCTGGAGCAAACGACGCGCCAAAAGCTTCATAGACAGATTTCAACCAAAGGTCCATCTGTCTGTCATTGGCATCTTTAAGTGAAGCCCCATCCTCCACTGCAACTATGGATCTAGCTGCAAGCCTGGATATTGGAGGGTCCACTTTTGGACACTGGGTCCAGCGTTTGACCACGTCAGGGGGAAAAGGATAACGTGTATCCTTAAGGCGTTTAGAAAAACGCTTGTCCGGATAAGTATTGTGTTTCTGGATGGATTCTCTGAAGTCAGAGTGGTCCAGAAAAGTACTCAATTTACGCTTGGGATACAGGAAATGGAATTTCTCCTGCTGTGCAGCTGCCTCCTCTGCAGAAGGGGCTGGGGGAGAAATATCCAACAGCCTATTGATGGCCGCTATAAGGTCATTTACCATGGCGTCACCATCTGGCGTATCCAAATTGAGTGCGGCGTCAGGACAAGACTCCTGATCACCCACCTCTGAGCCATCATATAGAGACCCTTCTCGCTGAGACCCTGATCCGCGTGATGACGTGGAGGGTCTCTCCCAGCGAGCTCGCTTAGGCGGACTGGGACTGTCATCGGAGTCAGAGCCCTCAGCCTGTGATGCCTGGGACCCCCTTGAATTACGGATTAATTCCAGCTGAGGGGGGCCGGGGAACATAGACACAGCGGTGTCCATGGTCTGAGCAACTGGCCTGGACTGCAAGGTCTCCAGGATTTTTGTCATAGTCACAGACATTTTATCAGCAAAGACTGCAAATTCTGTCCCCGTCACCGGGGTAGGGTTCACAGGCGTCTCTGCCTGGGCTACCACCACAATAGGCTCTGGCTGACGAAGTGCCACTGGGACTGAACATTGCACACAATGAGAGTCGTTGGAGCCTGCTGGTAGATTAGCCCCACATGCTGCACAAGCAGTGTATACAGCCCGTGCCTTGGCACCCTTGCGTTTTGCGGATGACATGCTGTTGTCTCCTCAAAGCAATATAGGGTGTACAGCCAAGAAGCGACCTTACAGTGCAGCACACAAATATAACACTGTGGCACTAGTGGGGCCGCACGTATGTGCTGCTTACCGCCCGCTTAGCGCGGGTGTGTGGTCGCCAGAAACCCCTAGCCTGGGTCCCTCAGAGCCTGCGTCCGTTCTCCAGCCAGACTGCATGTGTATAATGGCTGCCGGCGTCCTGGGGAGCTGCAAGCCTGGGGGCGGGCCTAGGGCGTGCACAGAGAAAAAGCGCGAAGCCTGTGTCCTACTGTGCTCAGTGAGAGGGCTGGAGCATGTAAATCGTGCTCCAGCCCTCGGCGCTGCCGATTGAACAACGTCTCTCCCCTACCCTGATTGACAGGGTGGGGGGCGTTAACGAAGCGGAGCTAGGCCGCAGAAAACCGGGGACTAAAGTTAGAAGCGCCGCCGCCGTAAAAGCGCGGTCGGCGCGTCCCCGGCGCACTACAAGTCGCAGCTGCGCCGCCGCTCCAGGGGCGGTCGGCGCGGCGATCCACACACAAAGTCCCCCAGTAATCTGCGGGGACTATAAGCCCAGCGCACCGCGCTACAGTCCCCGGCGCACTAGCACACCCAGCAAGCCTGGGGTGTGCGTGGCCTGCCATACGGGGACACAGAGTACCTGAAAGTTGCAGGGCCTTGTCCCTGAACGGCACTCCCGCTCCACATCCAGCAGGTTCAATGGGTCTGTGGATGGAGCCCGGCCTCAGGGCTTGGTGGCCGGTAAGATCCCACTTCCTTAGAGCCCCTCAGGGGGATGGGGAAGGAAAACAGCATGTGGGCTCCAGCCTCCGTACCCGCAATGGGTACCTCAACCTTACAAACCACAAGTGGGGTAAGAAGGGAGCATGCTGGGGGCCCCATATGGGCCCTCTTTTCTTCCATCCGATATAGTCAGCAGCTACTGCTGACTAAACAGTGGAGCTATGCGTGGATGTCTGACCTCCTTCGCACAAAGCAGAAAACTGGTGAGCCAGTGATCCCACTGGGGGTGTATAGCCAGAAGGGGAGGGGCCTTACACTTTTTGGTGTAATTGCTTTGTGTGGCCTCCGGAGGCAGTGCTATACACCCAATCGTCTGGGTCTCCCAATGGAGCGCCGAAGAAAGCACATTTTTTTTCAATACAAAAACTTTAGAATTTGTTTTCACCGTTTAAATTAACAAAAGAAAAACAAACAAAAACACAACTCCCCCAAAACTCTACATCATACTGCCAGGTTAGTTTTGAAATATAGTGAAGACTGTAAATACAGAACCTAAGATACCATTGTGGAATTGCATTGGTTTTGTAATTTCACAGCACTTGGAATTTTCTACCTGTTTTCCAGAACAATAAGTGGCAGGTGGTCATTCAAAAGTACAATTTGACCCGGAAAAAGAAGCCGACCTTATGGCTTTATTGACAGAAAAGTAAGAAAAAAGTTATGCATCTAGAAAGAAAGGGAGAAAAACAAAACAATCCCGAAAAATGGCCGTGTGAAGGGTTTAAATATATAACAAGTAATAACTTTATTCTTCTTGCTCTATAAACCCCATCCCTGAAGCCTTGTGAGGCTAAATGTTACCAGTACCATTGTCTTTGTTATTGTTGAGCTTGCCAGTGACCGTACTGAGGAGATAGAGATATATCTCTCTCTATCTATTATATAATATATATGTCATGAACAGTACTCTGCGGCCTTCAATTGTCAGAACAATATGCAATTGACTGAAGAACAATGGATGCGGCGATGGCTGCTTTTGGTACTGTGCCAATTATTGGACGCTTTTCATCGTGAACATATAGTATTCCATGCTTTGGAATCTGTTGTGTATATACTATACGTTGACTGTGAAAGCGCCCAACAAGTGGCACAGTAGCAAAAGCAGCCATCGCCTCATCCATCAATGGTCAGTCAATTGCATAGTGTTCTGACAATTGAAGGCTACGGAGTGCCGTTTGTGACATTTGGTAGGATATTTTCATGATCTCTCGGGCTGTCTAATTGACAAAGACCTTCACCCAGGTCAGAGCATGAGAAAATACTTTTGTACAATTAATTAGGATCAGAGCCTATTTATTGTAGCAAATGTCCATGTGGCTGCTGAAAACAGGATGTATGGGTCTAATACTAGGCTTAGTGGCCATTATGAAAACAAGGTTTTAACGCCATTAAATCAGTAGGTAATTTTCTAATCAAGCATTCATTTTAAGAGCACAGACCGCACTGCTTCTTGTTGATGATTTTCAGTTTGTGACTGCAGTTTTCTGCGAATACGATCAACTATTTCTAAACTAAAGCTTAACTCTCACCATTTAAAAAGGTCTCCAGGCTGAATATTTTGATTCTCTTCTCTCTCTCTATGGGGTTGGGTCCAGCTAGATTGTTTGCACATGGTCCGGACCAGAAAACTTTGCACTGGCACAAACGGATGGCATAAATATCCTGCCCTTGCAGGGTAAGAATAAGTCCTCGGTCCATAACATCCAATAGATGGTTAGTGTAAAACTTCTGTTTCTCATTACTGATGTCATTAGTTCCGGGAAAGCGAACCTGCTCCAAAGTCGTAGGACCAAACAATTCTACTTGCTCTGGTGTTGGCTCAAGATTACTGTAAAACAGGCGGCAGCCATGAGGGTTACTGACAATCATTGCTCCTGCTTGCTTCCCTCTATATAGGAATTTTATTTCCAAGTCAGTCACTGCAAAAAGAAAGTAAAGGTTCAGTAAAAAGGGGGCTTCACCCAATATTGTCAGGCTCAGAAACTGCAATGCAGAGGGACATTTGTCATTTCATCATAAATCAATTCTCAAAAACAACACTTCTCAACCTGCAATGTGTGTACCCCAGGGGTCGTGCCGCACAGCTGAAAATCACCCACCATGCCAGGTATGGGCAGTGCACAAAAATCCAGCCATACCAATGGGCAAGGAAGAAATGCAGCAAAGGCTGGTTTCCGGGCTCATTATGGAGAGTCTGGTCTGGGTGCGTTATACAGGTCTATATCTATATTTAGGAGGTCTGTATGCATTGTCATGCAGATGCACTTTTTTCTAATTCAAATAAGTTACAGAGTGGAAGCTGTCATAAGAAAATTGCTGAATAAACCCAGTGTGAACCTTTAGTCACTAAACCACATGAGCACAATGTATCCACCATGTTTTCTTTGAGGTGTCACACTGCTTTTCCATTAAGACCCTGTCTCCAAATTGTACAACCATTATCTCTATAGTGTAAGATCACCTAGCTTACCGTATTTTTCGGACTATAAGACGCACCCTGGTTTTAGAGAAGGAAAATAAAATTTTAAGCAAAAAATGTGGTCATCATGACACACTTATGGGGCAAGGATCTGCTGCTGACACTATTATGGGGGTAATGTCCCCAAATTCTCTACTACGGTATCCCATCCAGGTAATGATCCTCCTGCCCTGTATATATATATATATGTCCCTCATCCTGGTATAGCCCCCATCCTGCTATATACTGCCATCCTGGTATGTGCTCCCATCCTGCTATATAACTCATCCTGGCATATGGCCGCATCCTGCTATATACCCCCATCCTGGCATATGGCCGCATCCTGCTATATACCCCCATCCTGCTATATGCCCCCAGCCATCCTGCTATATGTCCTGCATCCTGTGGCACACAAAAAAAGAAGGGAATTTTGTTACTTACCGTAAATTCCTTTTCTTCTAGTTCCTATTGGGAGACCCAGACGATTGGGTGTATAGCACTGCCTCCGGAGGCCACACAAAGCATTACACTAAAAAGTGTAAGGCCCCTCCCCTTCTGGCTATACACCCCCAGTGGGATCACTGGCTCACCAGTTTTAGTGCAAAAGCAAGAAGGAGGAAAGCCAAGAACTGGTTTAAACAAATTCACTCCGAAGTAACATCGGAGAACTGAAAACCATTCAACATGAACAACATGTGTACCCGAAAAACAACCAAAAATCCCGAAGGACAACAGGGCGGGTGCTGGGTCTCCCAATAGGAGCTAGAAGAAAAGGAATTTACGGTAAGTAACAAAATTCCCTTCTTCGGCGCTCCATTGGGAGACCCAGACGATTGGGACGTCCAAAAGCTGTCCCTGGGTGGGTAAAGAAATACCTCATGTTAGAGCTGCAAAGACAGCCCTCCCCTACGGGGAGGCAACTGCCGCCTGCAGGACTCTTCTACCTAGGCTGGCGTCCGCCGAAGCATAGGTATGCACCTGATAATGTTTGGTGAAAGTGTGCAGACTCGACCAGGTAGCTGCCTGGCACACCTGTTGAGCCGTAGCCTGGTGTCGTAATGCCCAGGACGCACCCACGGCTCTGGTAGAATGGGCCTTCAGCCCTGATGGAACCGGAAGCCCAGCAGAACGGTAGGCTTCAAGAATTGGTTCTTTGATCCATCGAGCCAGGGTGGCTTTGGAAGCCTGCGACCCTTTGCGCTTACCAGCGACAAGGACAAAGAGTGCATCCGAGCGGCGCAGGGGCGCCGTGCGGGAAATGTAGATTCTGAGTGCTCTCACCAGATCCAACAAATGTAAATCCTTTTCATACCGATGAACTGCATGCGGATAAAAGGAAGGCAAGGAGATATCCTGATTAAGATGAAAAGAGGATACCACCTTAGGGAGAAACTCCTGAATGGGGCGCAGCACTACCTTGTCCTGGTGGAACACCAGGAAAGGAGCTTTGGATGACAGCGCTGCTAGTTCAGACACTCTCCGAAGAGACGTGACCGCTACCAGAAAGGCCACTTTCTGTGAGAGTCGAGAAAGTGACACATCCCTCAGAGGCTCGAAGGGCGGCTTCTGGAGAGTAACAAGGACCTTGTTTAGATCCCACGGATCTAACGGCCGCCTGTACGGAGGTACGATATGACAAACCCCCTGCAGGAACGTGCGCACCTGAGAAAGTCGTGCTAGACGCTTCTGAAAAAACACGGATAGTGCCGAGACTTGCCCTTTAAGGGAGCCGAGCGACAAGCCCTTTTCCAACCCAGATTGCAGGAAGGAAAGAAAGACAGGTAACGCGAATGGCCAGGGAGATACTCCTTGTGCAGAGCACCAGGATAAGAAAATCTTCCACGTTCTGTGGTAGATCTTAGCAGAAGTGGACTTCCTAGCCTGTCTCATGGTGGCAACGACCCCTTGGGATAATCCTGAAGACGCTAGGATCCAGGACTCAATGGCCACACAGTCAGGTTCAGGGCCGCAGAATTCCGATGGAAAAACGGCCCTTGGGACAGTAAGTCTGGTCAGTCTGGTAGTGCCCACGGTTGGCCGACCGTGAGATGCCACAGATCCGGGTACCACGACCTCCTCGGCCAGTCTGGGGCGACGAGTATGACGCGGCCGCAATCGGATCTGATCTTGCGTAACACTCTGGGCAAGAGTGCCAGAGGTGGAAACACATAAGGGAGCCGGAACTGCGACCAATCTTGCACTAAGGCGTCTGCCGCCAGAGCTCTTTGATCGCGAGACCGCGCTATGAAGGTCGGGACCTTGTTGTTGTGCCGAGACGCCATTAGGTCGACGTCCGGCACCCCCCAGCGGCGGCAGATTTCCTGAAACACGTCCGGGTGAAGGGACCATTCCCCTGCGTCCATGCCCTGGCGACTGAGGAAGTCTGCTTCCCAGTTTTCTACGCCCGGGATGTGAACTGCTGATATGGTGGAAGCTCTTTCCTCTACCCACATCAGAATCCGCCCGACTTCCTGGAAGGCTTGCCGACTGCGTGTCCCTCCTTGGTGGTTGATGTATGCCACCGCTGTGGAGTTGTCCGACTGAATTCGGATCTGCTTTCCTTCCAGCCACTGCTGGAAGGCTAATAGGGCAAGATACACTGCCCTGATTTCCAGAACATTGATCTGAAGGGTGGACTCCTGCTGAGTCCACGTCCCTTGAGCCCTGTGGTGGAGAAAAACTGCTCCCCACCCTGACAGACTCGCGTCTGTCGTGACCACTGCCCAGGATGGGGGCAGGAATGATCTTCCCTGCGTTAATGAGGTGGGAAGGAGCCACCATAGCAGAGAATCCTTGGCCGTCTGAGAAAGGGAGACTTTCCTGTCTAGGGAAGTTGTCTTCCCGTCCCACTGGCGGAGAATGTCCCATTGAAGTGGACGCAGATGAAACTGCGCGAACGGGACTGCCTCCATTGCTGCCACCATCTTCCCTAGGAAGTGCATGAGGCGCCTTAAGGGGTGCGACTGACCCTGAAGGAGAGACTGCACCCCTGTCCGTAGAGACCGCTGCTTGTCCAGCGGAAGCTTCACTATCGCTGAGAGAGTATGAAACTCCATGCCAAGATACGTTAGTGATTGAGTCGGTGCCAGGTTTGACTTTGAAAAGTTGATGATCCACCCGAAAGTCTGGAGAGTCTCCAGCGCAACATTCAGGCTGTGTTGGCATGCCTCTTGAGAGGGTGCTTTGACAAGTAGATCGTCTAAGTAAGGGATCACCGAATGTCCCTGAGAATGCAAGACTGCTACCACTGCCGCCATGACCTTGGTGAAAACCCGTGGGGCTGTCGCCAGACCAAATGGCAGAGCTACGAACTGGAGATGGTCGTCTCCTATCACGAAACGTAGAAAACGTTGGTGCTCTGTAGCAATCGGCACGTGGAGATAAGCATCTTTGATGTCTATTGATGCAAGGAAATCTCCTTGAGACATTGAGGCAATGACAGAGCGGAGGGATTCCATCCGGAACCGCCTGGCGTTCACATGCTTGTTGAGCAGCTTTAGGTCCAGAACAGGACGGAACGAGCCGTCCTTTTTTGGAACCACGAAGAGATTGGAGTAAAAACCTTGCCCTTGTTCCTGCAGAGGAACAGGGATCACCACTCCTTCTGCTTTTAGTGAGCACACCGCCTGCAGAAGGGCATCTGCTCGGTCGGGATGTGGGGAGGTTCTGAAGAACCGAGGCGGAGGACGAGAACTGAATTCTATCCTGTACCCGTGAGACAAAATGTCTGCTACCCACCGGTCTTTGACCTGTGGCAGCCAAATGTCGCAAAAGCGGGAGAGCCTGCCACCGACCGAGGATGCGGAGGGCTGAGGCCGAAAGTCATGAGGCAGCCGCCTTGGAAGCGGTTCCTCCGGTTGCTTTCTTGGGGCGTGACTGAGCCCGCCAGGAATCTGAGCTCCTTTGCTCCTTCTGAGTCCCTTTGGACGAGGAGAATTGGGTCTTGCTGGAGCCTCGAAAGGACCGAAACCTCGACTGCCACTTCCTCTGTTGAGGTTTGCTTGATCTGGGCTGGGGTAAGGAGGAGTCCTTACCCTTGGATTGCTTAATGATTTCAGCCAATTGTTCACCAAACAGTCTATCTACAGATAGCGGCAAGCTGGTTAAACATTTTTTGGAAGCAGAATCCGCTTTCCATTCCTTTAACCACAAGGCTCTGCGCAAGACAACAGAGTTGGCAGACGCAATTGAGGTACGGCTTGTAGAGTCCAGGACAGCGTTGATAGCGTAAGTCGCAAACGCAGACATTTGCGAGGTTAGGGACGCTACTCGCGGCACTGCTGGACATATGATAGAGTCCACCTGTGCCAGGCCAGCTGAAATAGCTTGGAGTGCCCACACGGCCGCGAATGCTGGAGCAAACGACGCGCCGATAGCTTCATAGACAGACTTTAACCAAAGGTCCATCTGTCTGTCATTGGCATCTTTAAGTGAAGCCCCATCTTCCACTGCAACTATGGATCTAGCTGCAAGCCTGGAGATTGGGGGATCCACCTTTGGACACTGGGTCCAGCGTTTGACCACGTCAGGGGGAAAGGGATAACGTGTATCCTTAAGACGTTTGGAGAAACGCTTATCTGGGTAGGCATGGTGTTTCTGGACTGATTCTCTGAAGTCAGCGTGGTCCAGAAAAGTACTCAGTTTAGGCTTGGGATACCTGAAATGGAACTTCTCCTGCAGTGCAGCTGCCTCCTCTGCAGAAGGGGCAGGGGGAGAAATTTCCAATAGACTATTGATGGCCCCTATAAAGGTCATTTACCATGGCGTCACCATCAGGAGTATCCAGATTGAGAGCGGTTTCAGGATTAGACTCCTGATCCCCCTCCTCTGTCTCATCATGTAGAGACTCTTCTCGTTGAGACCCTGATCCGCGTGATGACGTGGAGGGTCTCTCCCAGCGAGCACGCTTAGGCTGCCTGGGACTGTCATCTGAATCAGAGCCGTCAGGCTGAGATGCCTGGGACCCCCTTGAAGCACGGATTAACTCCAACTGAGGGGGACCGGGGAACATTGCCGCAGCAGTGTCCATGGACTGAGTAACTGGCCTGGCCTGCAAGGTCTCTAGGATTTTTGTCATAGTGACAGACATCCTGTCAGCAAAAACAGCAAACTCTGTCCCCGTCACCGGGACAGGGTTCACCGGCGACTCTGCCTGGGCCACTACCACCATAGGCTCCGGCTGACGAAGTGGCACAGGGACCGAACATTGCACACAATGGGGGTCATTGTAACCTGCCGGTAGATCAGCCCCACAAGCGGCACAAGCAGCGTTCACAGCCTGTGTCTTGGCACCCTTGCGTTTTGCAGATGACATGTTGTCGTCTCCTCAGAGCAATAGGGGTATACAGCCAAGAAGCGACCTTACAGTGCAAAATATATATATATATATATATGGTACAGAGAAAAAAGTACACAAATATCACACTGTGGCACTAGTGGGGCCAGCACTTAAGTGCTGCTTACCGCCCGCTAAACGCGGGTGTGTGGTCGCCAGAAATCCCTTGTCTGGGTCTCCCAGAGCCTGTGTCCGTTCTCCAGCCAGACTGCATGTAGGAATGGCTGCCGGCGTCCTGTGGAGAGGGGCGGGCCCTGGGCGTGTGCAGACAAAGAGCAGGAAACCTGCGTCCCACTGTGCTCAGTGAGAGGGCTGGAGCATGTAAATAAGGCTCCAGCCCTCGGCGCTGAATAAACGTACAGCGTCTCTCCCTTGCCCTGATTGACAGGGTGGGGGCGGGAACGAAGCGGAGCTAGGCCGCAAAAGCCGGGGACTAGATTTATAAGCGCCGCCGTCGTAAAAGCACGGTCGGCGCTAAGTCCCCGGCGCACTACAAGTCGCAGCCGCGCCGCCGCTCCAGGAGCGGCCGGCGCGGCAGTCCCCAACACAAAGTCACTCAGACAAACTGTAGTGACTGTAACCCCAGCGCGCAGCGCTACTGTCCCCGGCGCACTAGCACACCCAGCAAGTCTGGAGTGTGCGCGGCCTGTACAAACGGGGACACAGAGTACCTTAATGTCGCAGGGCCTTGTCCCTGAACGGTACCCAGCTCCGTATCCAGCAGGTTCCATGGGTCTGTGGATGGAGCCCGGCCTCAGGGCTTGGGGGCCGGTAAGATCCCACTTCCTCAGAGCCCCTCAGGGGGATGGGGAAGGAAAACAGCATGTGGGCTCCAGCCTCCGTACCCGCAATGGGTACCTCAACCTTAACAAACACCGCCGACATAAAGTGGGGTGAGAAGGGAGCATGCTGGGGACCCTAGTATGGGCCCTCTTTTCTTCCATCCGACATAGTCAGCAGCTGCTGCTGACTAAACAGTGGAGCTATGCGTGGATGTCTGACCTCCTTCGCACAAAGCAGAAAACTGGTGAGCCAGTGATCCCACTGGGGGTGTATAGCCAGAAGGGGAGGGGCCTTACACTTTTTAGTGTAATGCTTTGTGTGGCCTCCGGAGGCAGTGCTATACACCCAATCGTCTGGGTCTCCCAATGGAGCGCCGAAGAAAAAAATGTTTATACTCACCTTTCCTCACTCCACGCATCGCTCCTCCCCATGTCTGTGCCGGCAACGGCGCCGCTGGAGTGTGGAGCCGGCCACGATCCCTGCAGCACCGCGATCTCCTCCTGTCTGTGCCGGTCGCACACGTGCGCACAGCGATGACGTCATCGCTGTAAGCACCGCTAGTCTCTACACAGCTGCGGCCGGCATAGACAGGAGGAGATCGCGGTGCTGCAGGGGAACGGTGAGTGTACTGATTCACTGCCCCCTGCGCTGCTGATGATGCACGGGGGACAGTGAATACAGCCGCACATGATCACTCCAGGCTGTAGTTGCCAGGGGTGATCATGCGGGTTGGCTGTTTAGCATGCGCGCATCCCCGCCCATCTGTCAGCGCCGTCTTCAGCGCTCAGAGATGGGCGGGAGGAAGGACGTGCATATGTAATGAGCGGGCCCACGTGGTCACGGCAGGCGCTGCTGCAGCGCGGACATAAGTGCGTCTTATAGTCCGAAAAATACGGTACTTAAGGTTTAAGATTTCAGTAGGGGACTTCTACAGTCCTCACTGAACAATAATTGGCACACATCTTCTATAGCAAAGTGTGCCTATCAACATGGCCCAAGTCCATATGGAAAGGAAAATCTTATAAAATCATAATCATGCCTGAAAACATTGTGTGAATGAAGGGTACATGTTTCTACTCACATGGCAGCATCTGGGGACTAATAAGCAACTCTGGTATTCCTTGTTCAATGGGGGCAGACATCGCTCCTTGTATAGGAAGTGCTGGATCTTGAGATGGCTCCATATTCCCTGCAGGTACTAGTTCTGACAGCGGATGGACTACAGGCTGGGATACCATGCCTTGTGGAGATAATTCCACACCAGGGTACCCTCCAGAGACCGTTGGTTTTACAACAGCATCTGTTGGAGGCATGTTATGCTGTAATAGGTTTGCGCAGGAGTCAAAATTGGGCTCTGACTTAGGCCAAATGTAAGGCGGCAACGGATCTTAAAGAAAAAAAAAAGTGGCAGCACCAAAGAACTATTTGCATTACATATGACAGGTGTCTTGCACATTCATATGGAGAATACACATTCATATACAAGCAAATCAGTTTATGACAGAATAGGTTCACATAACTTTTCTATCCATCCCGGAAAAGGGTCCACTTATGCTAATCAGACTGATTAAAGTCTTGTCAGAGTGGGATCACTTTTTCTGGAGGTGCAGAGGGTAAATAAGTTTTTCCACCATCTCCATTAAGTCAATCAGTGAAAATTAGACCGTACCCAGATGTAAAGTACGATCTATAAGCTTTAATGAGAAAGAGTCATCCGATTCTCAGAGGAAAATTGTATATGTTGAGGGGTTTTATTCACATGCCGAACGGCTAGCACTTGGAATGAAAATACAGTTGTGTGCATCAGAGATCATCGTGATACAATCACTCTCTAAGTATGCGCCATGCTTGTATTGTTTTACTAATCTCCCATTATCACTGCACTTACCACTGATGTCCAGCATTGGGAAGATGTGGTCAATCTGAAAGATGAGAAATGATACATGTGAGTAAAGTATACAGCTACAATAATACATAGTGAAAATGAGGGCAGAATAGGTTGCACAGCTTGGAGTAACACATTAGCGCTCTGAAGTCCTTTCTTCATGGCCAAACCTGAAACAAATACCATTCACAAATTGATTCTACTAATGCACAAACATTTAACCCCTTAATGACATAATATGCCTTTTTACTGAGCTGAAATCGTACTGCATAGATCATGATTGGTGTTAACGCTGAGCGTGACCATTTAACCCCAAGATGCTGCTATCAATACTGACAACGGCATCTAGATAGTTAAGGCTGCTTTCACACTAAGTCTTTTTAACATGCGTCCTGAACGTTTTTTTGCTGCAAAAGCGGATCCTGCTTTTACAGCAAAAAATGCATGCAAACGCATGTGTTACTTTGCAGGATCCTGTCACTGGATGTTTAGGGGCGGGCATTGGAGTCATGTGATCGGGAGTGATGGGAACTAAACGTGCCAGACTGGGAGCCGGCATCTGACAGCTGCGAGGCTCGTAACCAAGGTAAACATCGGGTATACTTGCTTGGATACCCGATATTTACTTTGGTTACAAGCGTCTGCAGCTGCTAGGAGCCGGGCTCCCTGCACACGTTACCAACGTAAACATCGGGTAACTAAGATAAGTGGTTACCCGATATTTACCTTGGTTACGAGTGTCCGCAGCTCTCAGGTGGGAGAAAGAGACAGGAGAGGGAGGGGGAGAGACAGAGGGAGGAGAGAGAGAGAGACTGATCATGGAGGCTGGCTTCTGGGCATGCTCAGTAGAGCAAGCAGGATCCTGCCTATCAGCACGCCAGCGTTCACATGCGTTTGTGTGCTGTTAGTCAGGATCCAGCAATTTGCAGAAGTTGGACGCAGCTCAAAAACGCTACAAGTAGCGTTTTTGAAAGATGTTAAAAAACTGCAACTCGCTGGATCCTCACTATAACGCACACAAATGCAGGTGAACGCATGTTAACGCGAGTCCATTGCAAATGCATTGAAATGAAAACGCATTTGCACTGGATCCGTTTCTGCGTTAAAAAAACCGTTCAGGACGCATGTTAAAAAGACGTAGTGTGAAAGCAGCCTAACAGAGGGAGGCGGCTCCCACTATAACCCCCATTAGCACCCCTCCATTGCAGCAGTTTAGCCCCAATGATTGCCAAGTCAACCTGAGGTCATGTAATGGCCTCGATGTGTGCCACCTAAGCCAAAATTTCCATTTTGTGTCAATTCCTATGAAGCACCTGAGGGGCTACATTTCCTAACCGCAATTTTGAATGCTTTTGACATGCCCGCTCTGGGGCCTGGGGTTACTCATTACCGGGCCGCGATTCTGTTTCTGGGATGCTGCAGTGGCAAGGCCCAGTTCCATGACCCCATCTGTGTTTAATAAAGATGGTGGTGGGGATAATAGTTTGTAACGCCACCTGTGGTACTCGGCCAGAGATAGCCAATGCTGCGGAATGGGACCTCTAGGGCAGATGGTGACGCAGCTTGGTTGGTATAATTCTCCACAGGTAGAGCTGGGCCCCAGGGTGGATGGGTGTGGTAGTCTGTATTGGCGGGGGAGCAGGGACAGAGGCGCAGGAGAAGAATGGAACGACACAGGGATGCAGTTTACTCACTTTAGTAGGTTCCAAGGTAACTCGACTAGTCAGTGACCGCCTTTGGAGTACTGGGTTCCACTGTGATGGGCTCCAGTCGATCCTGGGTAGTTCAGAGGTCAAGACCGGTGCACCCTTCTTATATTCCTTCCCTGGTCGTCTTCCTGCGCTGACCTCTCGCCCGCCTGTCTGGTGCCTACGCACACAGTGCCCTGAGCCAGTGTCCGTGGATCCGGTCAGGTGGCTTGAAGCTCTATCCCTCAGCCCTATGTGGTCACCTTCCAGCGGATGTGTGTGCAGAGTTGGCTTCGGTACTAGCTGTATCCTTAGCCTCCGGTTTTACTAGATGAGATCGTTGGTTCTTCTCCTCTAGTCTAGGGACCGGATCCCCGTATGAGGCCAAGTCCCTCCACTCTAATATGTACTATGTGGAATGAGGCCAATGGAGTATGTCACACTTATCGTGGGCTCTAGGACCCCTTCTCACTTGTGCCTGGGCCAAGCAGCACCAGCTCCAGACCACAGGTCCTCGCTCCTCTACTGCTCCTTCCGACTGTAACTTCCTACCATCTGCTCCCACTGACTAGACTTTACCCCCCAGCCTGGCCTCGGACTGTCACTAGGCCCTTACTATAGTCCGATGAGGTGTTTCTGAGTGAGTGTCTGTTTTGTGTGCATACCGGTGGATGACCTCTTCCTTACCCAGGATAGGGTACCACACCTCTGGCTGAGATGCAGTACCTCTGTGGCAACTGTAGCCTCAGGAGCGCCACACTTTGAGGGAGCTGTCCTGTAAATTTTATCAATTTTGGGTGACCTTCAAGGACACAAAAAAAAAAAAAAAAACCACTAAAAACAAACACCCTGAAATTCAGTTTAGCTTCTTTGAAAGAAAGACTGCTCTAAACTTTTAACCCTTGCACCACCCTAGCAAAATAAGGGCACTTCTGAAAAATGATGCTGACAAACTAAACAGGAGAAATATTATTGATTAACCTTTCTGCATAGTGTCATCCTATCTAGTTTAAGGGGATAATCTATAGTTTGAAAATAGTAACTGTAAAATGTTTTACAAAAATATATATAAAAAACACAAAACAATACAACAAGTATTAGGATATGTTGAAACCTTCCAGAGTTATTACCAGAAAATTAGAAATGGAGCTGGTCACTAGTGGGTTAACAATAGCATAATAGTAACAAAAAGTGGAAAGTGATCCGCACACCGAGCCTCTATGTCAGGGGTGGGGAACCTCCGGCCCGCGGGCCGTATGCAGCCCGTGGCAACTTTTTATGCGGCCCCCGGGCACATTCCCGGGGACCGCTGTGCTCTGGCGGCAGCCGCGCTTTTCCCTGCTGCTGGCCCTTTAAATCCCACTGCCTGATGACCTGAGGGTAGATGCTAGAATGTATGGGCTCTATCCAGATCCTGACTTCCAGGACCTGACTGCAGCCCATACATTCTAGGTTTAACCCCGGCCTGTGCTAGTGTGCTCTGGTGGGCGGGGTAAGCAGCACGCTGCGATAAAGTCACAGAATAGCTGCAGCAGATTACCGGCCTCCCGGACCTGTGCTGTGCGTGTGACTCCTCCCCCACCCCCACCCCAGTACTGTGAGTATTCAACCCATCGCTGCCCCCCCTCCGCTCAGTGCTGTGTACCCCCTTGTGCAGTGTGCTGCCACCCAGTGCTCTGTCCGTGCTGCCACCTAGTGTTGTACTTGTCCCCAGTCATGTCTGTGCCACCGCCAGGACTGTCCATGCCCCTCCTGCGACGTATACGCCCCAGCCCCTCCTGCGACGTATACGCCCCAGCCCCTCCTGCGACGTATACGCCCCAGCCCCTCCTGCGACGTATACGCCCCAGCCCCTCCTGCGACGTATACGCCCCAGCCCCTCCTGCGACGTATACGCCCCAGCCCCTCCTGCGACGTATACGCCCCAGCCTCCTCCCGTAATTTATGCGCCCCAGCGTCTCCTGTGATGTATATACCCCAGCATCTCCATACCGAGACAAACCTAGAAAAGCAGCTGTGAGAACCAAGATGATCAATATCACTGAACATCACAGCCGCACCAAAGAGAAGCAGCTCCTGCCACCACAGTAGGGGTGAGTTAATTAATCGTTTGACCAAATATAACAGGGTAGTTTTCAAGTTGATAATTTTGTGCGGCCCCCAAAGGTTAGTAGGAAATTCCAAATGGCCCCCTGCAGTAAAAAGGTTCCCCACCCCTGCTCTATGTGACCATCAGTTTCAGATCCTTTAGGGAGCTGCTCGCTGTGTCCCTAACCTATTTGGTGGTGTAGACCATTCATTCTTCATCACTTGCTCTGCTGTTGCGGATCAGGCTCAGGTTTCCTTCCGATTCTCTGCTATAGCAGCAGTGTTTCATGTAGACAAACGCTGACTATTCCCTGTATTAGGGATAGTGGCAACAGCTTATGCGAGGTAGCAGGAACCATGATTCGTGAGAGGGGACCAGACTACATTTTCTCTCCCTAGCGGAGCCATTTTTCACTATTCATTTTTAATTTCTTTCTACCAAGAGCCATATCTTTTTTTTATTAAATTATTTAATATTTTGCATATGGGACTTACAGATTCAGAGATGCCATAAAGGTTTATTTTTGGTTTGTGAAAAGGGGTATTGTATGTTTTTTTTATCTCCTACATATTGAAAAAAATAAAAAAAACTACAAATTTTTTTTCATTCCTTCTTGGGTAAATGAACTTGCAATCCTTTGATCACCTGTACAATATGCTGCAATAGTGTACCATTTCGGCAAGGCGGGGTAGGAGGCTCAGTGGCTTATTAGTCCATAGTCACTATGTACCCAAAACTGGTCTACTATTTTATACGGGTCGCTCCAAATGGGGTTGTTTCCCTTGCGGCTCCTGCCTAGCCTGCCGGAATATTATTCGTACCACAACTTTTTGATCAGCAAATTCTGATATAATGTTGCATTTCAAAAATCCTATTACATGTAGCACAGGTGGAGTCATTTACCATGCGACCTGCAGCTGTGGTCTCATTTATGTTGGACTGACCTCTCGCGAATTGCAGAGGACACAAGAACACGTCCGTGATATTATGGCGGCAGCAGAGGTCGAGTCTATCGAGACTCTTAAGACTCTCCCACGTCACTTTAAACTCCAACATGACTGTGACCCTTCCAGCCTAGTGGTCTGTGGTATCGATAGGGTCCACCTATGACCTCAAAAAGGCACTGGCACAACGTGAGTGGATTTTCCGTCTGGGCACTATGTCCCCGGGTGGACCCCATGAAAGACTCTCTTATGCCTCATTTCTTAATTAGACTTCCAACTGACCATTCTGCATTTGATTTTAATGTTTATTCTCCCTCTTCTCCTATGGATGCCTCATTGCCATGTGTATAAATGCTTCTGCATACTTGTACAGATTTCTTCCACCCATATACAGATTGTCTTTTTTGAGTCATTTTCTATGACTCACGCTGCTGTAATTGCAATACCAGCCTTTGTTTTTTAACTTAGTTTTTAGCAGTTGTCCTTATTTTTCTTCATTTTTATAGTTCAATCTCTCTACCTTTCCTACCTGGATATAGGTATCGTCAGAGGGATCTTTCTTCTGTCAGGATGAGCACGGATATGGATATGGCAATATTTTGAATAAACCTCGAATGCTGCGAGCATCTTACGTCATTTACATTATAATGATTTTGTCTGTAACATGTTTGTAATGCACCTATTGTTATATATTGCCCCTCTGTAGTCTTATCTTACATACTGTGGCCCTATATCTGTGCCCCTGATCTTTTTCTTTGTTTGCCCTCTTTTGTGCCAGTAACCAATATGGCCGCGGCTGAGCAACGCTGTCATGGGAATCTGGTGAATGTGCACTGTGGAGCGGCTTCTGTATGATGCCTCCTGGGTAACGTGACGTCATCGGGAGGTTTACTCTCATACTCGGAAGGCATTGTGAGTGCTGCTATCTCAGTGAGAGCAGGCACAGCTAATCCGGTTCACCTACATTGACGCTACATATATCCAACTTCTACTGCTGGCTCACATGGTCTTCTGAAGCAGCCCTGCGAAACACGTGTCAGGACCTGTCCCATGCTCCAGTATGGTGTTCCCTGGTATTTGACAGTAGGTATGGTCTCTAGGTGCTTATTCACTATTAGTGTATGTGCGCAAGTTGCGTCGTGTCCTTGCAGAAATTTCTGCAGCGATTTGACAGTACAAATGTGCGCGTCAAATCGCTGCAGAAACACTGCGTAATGCATGCAGTGAAATAGCAGATTTCATGCGCTCTGGATGCAGCCCCCACCATAGACAGAGCGGGAGTTGCATCCAAAGCGCACGGAATAAGTGACATGTTGCTTTTTAGAACGCAGCGTTTTGGCAGCATGCAAATCGCTGCATTCTAAAATGCAACGTGCGCATGGATTATGCACATTCATAGATTGTGCTAGGGACGCATGACGCATGCAGTTACGCTGCAGTGCAATACGCAGCACGCAAACACGCAACGTGGGCACATAGCCTTAATGTTTTTCTATACATGCTTTTTGTATCTGATATTCACTTACAAAGAGTGGCCTTGAAGTGACCTCGTCTGTCTACTATTGTTAATATATGAGGGTTTGACGGTGATCCTTACTATTTTGTATTTATAACCCTATATGTTATACTAGATACCATTGTCAATATATAAGGCTCTCCTATTTATAAGGACTATGTTCCTTACTACTTTGTATATGTGACCCTTTATGCTGTATATGTGGGTATACCTCTCCTGTATGGGATTCTGTTTCCCCCTAACCTCCTTTTCTGTTTTTTGTAGATTTTTTCAGTTTTATGGATTTTTAATCCACTAGCCATCTTTATCTGGCTGTATTTATGTGCACTTTATAATAAAAGCAGCTTAAAGGGGACCTGTCAGCAGAAATTTCGTCCAAAACCTAAAAAAGATTCCCCTAAAAACCTAAAAGGTTTGCGCGCTCACGAGATTATGGGCGGGTACTTGCTGATAACAATCACAGCCCCGCCCATAATCACTTGCCTGCGCACACGTCACCAGCGGTCACACTGCTCAGTCCCGTGAGACTGGCACTGGGCATGCGCGGGGATGGCTGGAGCAGTGGGCGGTGCATCAGCTATGGAAAGGAGCGATGGGGGGGCGGCATACAGGACCAGGGGGCAGAATAACGGACGTTAGAGAGCCCGCCCCCGTGTCACATTTACAGTATCTGAATACAAAAAAGGTACCACTTTATAAAGTCTTTATTTTGGTCTCACATGGGGCACAATAATAACAGGGACCTTTCTAGAATGCAGCCCAGGAGCTGCAGAGGGGGAATCTTTTAGGTTTTGGGCGAAATTTCTGCTGACAGGTTCCCTTTTAGGCTATGTGTCCACGTTGCTTTTTACCTGCTTTTTTGCTGCTTTTTCAACTGCAGCGTTTAATGCCAAAATGGATGTGTTCTGCTTTTCAAGCAAAGTCTATGGGAATTTGGGTTTCTTGTGCGCACTATGCAGTTCAAACTGCAGCCTTTTTCAGGCAGAAATTTGGGCAAAAACTCTGCTTTGCAGTTCAAAACGCAAATGGCAAAAACAATTGACATGTCAATTGTTTTTGCCATTTGGGTTTTGCACTGCAAAGCTGAGTTTTTGTCCAAAGTTCTGCCACAAAAAGGCTGCAGTTTGAACTGCATAGTGCGGACAAGAAACCCAAATTCCCATAGACTTTGCTTGAAAAGCAGAACACATCCATTTTGGCATTAAACGCTGCAGTTGAAAAAGCAGCAAAAAAGCAGGTAAAAAGCAACGTGAACACATAGCCTAAAAGACTACATGACATGCTATGTGTTATTACTTTCTTCATTTATGCCATCAGGCTCCCCATTTCTTCACTTTTTATAAATATTGTACCATTGAAGTATAGGTCGATATTAATAATCTCCTCTGAAGCCAGAAGGTGGGGGCGTTGGTTGCCCGACTGGACACCCACACAGTAGAAAGATGTTTAAATCGAGGTTGACCGTGGCATATAAGTGGGTAAATAGTGTTTACCGGCTGTGTAATACTACTGGCACCAGATCATATATAATAACTCTTACCTCTTCCTCTTCCTCACATTCATTACTATCCACAAAGGGTTCTGCAAAAACAATAGTATGTGAGTAGTTCCAGAGCAGTACATAGTATGACCAGTGAAATTGGAAAGCAGTTGGAATAAGTAATACAATTTAGAAGGAAGACTGGCACCTTCGTTTTGTCCTGGGAGATCACAGAGCTGGTAGATCTTGAATGGTTGCATGGGAGTTTCTTTGGTGCCATCGTACAGAAGCTTGAACTCTCTGCTTTTGTTCAGAGCACAGCGAAGGTTTGCTTTCCATTTTGCAGGGTCAGGCTCATCTTTTCCCTCTTGATATTTCCCAGTTTCCATGGCCCAAGCCTTAAAATAGGACAAACAGATGGGAACATAAGTCTAGAAGTCTGCATGGAAAAGCTTCTGTATTCCCTTACTGAAGAGCTCTAGGTATAAATGTCCAATGTACAAAAGAAAGGAAAAAAAAAAAAGTGGCATTCGCCATCCCATGAATTAGATATATTGTTGCATAAAACTCAACAAAAAGAGAGGGAAGGAGACAAAAAGGACGGCCATTTTGCTTGAGGTGGGTCGTTCTTTTTGTCTCCTGCACTCTCCTTTGTTGCATTTTATACCACAAATCTAATTCATAGGATGGGGAGTGCCACTATTTTTTATTTTGTATGTTGGAATTAAGATTTTACTTCACCGTTAGGCTGCTTTCACATCAGCGTTTTTTTGTGTGTAGGTAAAATACCGCAAAGTGCATTTGACCGGATCCTGTGCATTCAAAGTGCACTGCATGCAACCTCAAGTCACCAGACGATATATTACAGGATCCTTCTACTTTTACTTTTTATGGCTGCTGCGATGGATGCAGCGGGACACAGAATTTAATCGGCTGGCACTAGAGTCAGCTGAACTCCTGACCTCACAGCCACCACACGCTGTGATGGATGCAGGTTAAAAGCAGTCACTGCCTGCTGCCGATCACGTGTGACCGTGTGCGGGCTGTGTTTTCAGGAGTTCAGCTGAGTTCAGATGAGCTGACTCCAGTGTCAGCTGATTACTTGTTCTGTGTCCCCCTGCATCCATCGCAGCGTGTGCGGGCTGTGGGATTCAGCTAAGTTCGTCCGGCACTGGAGTCAGCTGATCTGAACTCAGCTGAACTCCTGACCTCATAGCCAGCAGAACAAGTAATCAGATCAGCTGACTCCAGTGTCGGCCGATCACTTATTCTGTGTCCCGCTGCATCCATCGCAGAGTGTGCGGGCTGGAGTTCAGATCAGTGGACTCCAGTGCCGGCTGAACTCAGCTGACCTCACAGCCAGCACACACTGCGATGGATGCAGGGGTACACAGAACAAGTAATCGGCTGACACTGGAGTCAGCTAATCTGATTACTTCTTCTGCTGGATGTGTGCTCAGAAGTAGGGATGAGTGAGCAGTAAAATGCTCGGGTGCTCAATGGGTTAAGCCCATGGTTTTTTTTTTTTTGTTTTTTTAAATTTATTAAAAAAACAAAAACAAAAAACAAAACAGAATTCTAGGGTTAGGGGGTAAAAAACAAAACAAAACAAAAAAAAACCAAAAACAAAAACGCGTGGGCTCCCGCTGCATTTTGTATTGCTAAAGGTAACCCAAGTAGCTACCCACTGCTAACCCCCACTGCCTGGTGTTACCTTCACTGGCAATGGAAAATCCAGGGAAGCCCTTTTTAGTTTTTTGCCCAAAAAACAAAAAAACAAAAAAAAAAAACCCAACACGACATCTGCTTTGCCATATTTTTGTATGCTAGCGAGGTACAGAAGGCAGGTACGGGCTGCCCCAACCCCCAGCTGCCTATTTGTACCCAGCTGGGAACCAACAATTTAGGGAAGCCCTTTATTTTATTTCATGAAATAAAAAAAAAACCCCGACGTGGGCTTTGCTTAATTTTTTTGTCCAGCCAGGTACCACTAGGCAGCTGGGGATTGGAATCTGCAGTGCAGGGTGGCCCAAGCTCCCCCACCCCCCCCACCCCGCGCTGCCAATTGCAGTCCGCAGCCGCCCCAGAAAATAGCGCTTTCATAGAAGCACCAACTTCTGGCGCTGTAGCCAACTCCTCCAGCAGGGTAAAATGGGGTTAATACCAGCTTAGTTTTACCAGCTGGTATAAAGTCCGAGATTCTTAATGGCAGGCCAAGTTTGACCCGGCCATTAAGAATCTCCAATAAAGTGTTAACACCCCCCCACCCCCCAAAAAATAAAAAAACATCACACAGAGAAAAAATACTTTATTAGATATAAATACACAGACCTACTTAGGGACTCCATCTTTATTACTCCCTCTCACCCCTCCACGATCCTGGTCTTCTTTCTTCTGTCTTCTTCAACTGATGCAGCTCTACTATATATCAGAAAGCATGGGTGAGGAATAACTACTTTCTGGGCATCCTCAGTAAAGACAACAGGATCCTGCCTATCAGAATGCGGTGACTTCTGGTAGAGCAGGATCCGGCGCTCATTTGCATTGCTGGTACCGCCGAAATATCACGGCTCCAGTGAGATGTGGTATTTTGTCCGGAGGTCAAAAATGCTACAAGTAGCATTTTTGAAAAAAGATAAAATACCGCAAAACACCGGATCCAGTGTGTGCCACACACAACCGATTACATTGCAAATGCATTGAAATGACATTTGTACAGGATCCGGTTTTGAGACAAAAAAATCCATTCTGGTCACAGTTAAATGATGATGTGAAAGCAGCCTTATCCTTTTGGTCTGAGTGTGGATATATGTCAATCACGGGTCTTAAGGTGGGTCAAAATTTTTTTCCCTTTAATCTATTCTACGTTATAAGGTTATTGGCTCAGTTTTCATCAATAGTCACGTGTTCCTATTCCTATGTCCCATGAGAAAAACATTCTGCTTCATTTTTCACTGTCAAGAAATATTGTATAACAGTATATAGTATATTGGGTGACGTCACGTCAAGTTCCTGACACCGCGGCCGGCTGCAGTGTCCCTGAGTGATGGGCTTTGGGCGGTGTTTAACGCTCGTCACAGCCCATCAGCTCCCTTCTCCCTCACAGCAAAACTCTGCAAGCAGGAGACACCCTGAGCTGTGACATACAATGAAACACCGCCCACAGCTCAGTGAGTCAGGAAGACTGGGGCTGGCCGCAGGGATGTGACGTGTCCGGAACTTTGTGTGACGTCACCGGATCCCTGAGGTCACGGAGCCCAGGGGTCACGGAGCAGGGAACACCAGTCTGCAATAGCGCCTCTCACAGGCACTATTGCCAACATAAGGTATTTGAGAGAAACATGGTTTCTCAATATAATATCGATCTAAACAAAAAATATGGGTGAACCACCCCTTTAATACAATATACTAGCACATGTAAAAGATGGCTCCTACATCCTGGAAAACACCCAAGATGATGAGTACAAGGAAAAATTCTCAACATATGGGCTGACCAATCGAGCAGAGACTATGCAAATTGCTATATGTCCTGAGTCCAGCCTGCGATACTTGATTGGACAATATTTTGTCGACACCCTTTACTCCTCTAGAACTATAAGGCTATGTGCGCACTGGAAACTGGAATTTTCTCAAGAAAATTCCGAAGGCATTGAAAGATTACCGCACCCGCGGTAAAAAAAGGGCAGCAAACCGCACCCGAAAACCGCATGCGGTTTGCCGCGGTTTTACCATGTGCGAGTTGGTACATGTGCTTTATTGCATTCAATGCAATAAAGCACATTGAAGAAAAAAAAACCAAAAAAACAACATTTCCTTCTGAGATCGATAGATAAATAGACAGATAGATAGGAGGAGGACAGATTGCTGCATTTCTCACGGTCGGCAGTGTGTTCATATTACCGGCCGTGGGAAATGCCCTGTGGTTACCTCTGCTGTCTCGCTGCGAGGCTGCATTCAGCGCTGTGTGTCAGTCGCGGCTGGATGCCAGCATCGCAGGAAGTGGATTACGTCGGAGCTTTGTTTCGGGAGGTGTTAATAAAAGGGTGAACGAGGCTTAATTGTGTTTTATTTAAAATAAAGGATTTCTCTGCGTGTGTTTTTTCACTTTACTTACGGGTTGATCATGTCAGCTGTCACAGATGCTGCCATGATCAAGCCTGGACTTAGTGGCGGGAGGTGGGAGGGAGGCGGGAGACATTAACCCTGCCCCTCGCCCTTCCCAGCCTGAGAATACCGGACCGCCGCTGTGCGCTTACCTCGGCTGGACGGTAAATATACAGCGGAGCCCACGTGTTTTTTTTTTTCTATATTTCCGTTTGCTTTCTATGTTTGTTCTATATGTCTATGTCTGTGTTCTATGTCTGATGTCTGTGTGATGTGTGTGTGTTTATGCTCTGCTCCGCTTCCTCTTCCTGTCATAATGACATCACTTCCCTGCAAAACCGCAGGCAAGCGATGTACATTACCGCAAGTAAACCGCAGGGAATAACACAGGAAAACGCAGTGAACCGCACAGAATTTGCTGCCTGCGTTATTCCCTGCGGGATTTCACGATTACATTGGAAACAATGGAGTGAAATCCCGCAGCGATGTGTGGAAAAGAAGTGACATGCACTTGTTTTTGCTGCGGGAATCCCGCAGCAAAAACATGCAGCTGTCAAATTCCGCCTAGTGCACACAGGATTTTTTTTTCCCATAGGTTTTGCTGGTGAATCACTGCAGAGATGTTATGAACATTTTCTGCAGCGAAACATGCAGCAAATCCGCAGGAAATCCGCGGCAAAAAACGGTAAGTGCGCACAGGGCCTTAAGGTTTTGTGAAAAATAAACGGGCAGAATTCCTTTGGCGTCTGTCATGGAAGAAATCTTATAACCGATCTAAAAATCGGTTATCCTTTCTCATATGCACACATGATATTATAATCTGAACACGGCAGTCAGATCTTATGAGATCCTTTGTAGTCTCACTTCAACACCTCTATAACAAAAAAAAAAATATATATATCTTTATACCCCATGAAGGAGGACAAGGAGCACAAAAACTTCATTTTGTAAAGAATGTATATTTCTACACAAAGTCATTGACATGTACAGATATATTTGGTGTTTGCTCATTTTCCACGGCCTCACTCACCTTAAATATAGTGTTTTCATCATCCTGTGCTGGTATGTGACGAGTAGCGTGGCGCCAAGGGATCCTAAACAGCTTGTGGTTCTTCTCTTCCCAATGTAAACCTGGGTATTTTCCACTATCCACTTGTGCCACCAACCATGGCTTAAGACGAATTCTTCGAGGGTGCGGGTTCATGTCCATGTGCCACAATGGGTTGTTATAGTATCAGGATAGAAATGGTATAGGAAAGCCACATCATATTGTGTCCTGAAAGCAGCAGAATACAAACTGAGCATCCAGTCTGTCACACCAATCCTTTCTAGAAAAAGGTCCAACGGTCCATACACTTCAATAGTCAGTTCAGTCACTCATTCCCCTACTCCCCTATACATATACACTCTTGGCTTGTCTAGGTCATCTATGACAGACAAGGGGGCTGTTTTAGCTACTTAGTTAATTAGTGCCCTTCACACACTGCTCTGATCTGGGGACGAAACAAGAAGTGTTGTCTGGATGTGAAGCAGCCAGGTCATTTTTCAATGAGAAAAAAAATAAAATAATAATAATAATAATATTTTTTTATTATTATTAATTATTATTATTTTTTATTATTTTTATTATTATTATTATTATTATTATTATTATTATTATTAATAATATATGAACTGGGCAGCCTGCACTACTGGTCTGTTTTATGGACCAGACTAAGGCCCTGTGCACACGTTTTTACCTGCGTTTTTTTTCCAGCAGAAGTTTGAGAAAATGGTTGTAACCTTTCTGCAGACATTCCCCAGCAAAACCTATGCAAAATAAAAAAAAAAAAAGCTGTGCGCACACTGCATGTTTTTTTTCAAGAAAATTCTTTCTGCAGAATTTCTTGAGAAAAAGAATGAACATGTCACTTTTCTGCAGGTAGCTGCGTTTTTTGCCATAGATAATGGTAAAAAAACCGCAGGGACCAACCTGCGGAAAAAACGCATCAAAAACGCATATGTTTTTTGGTTTGTTATTGGTGCTTTTTTTAATGCAAGTGCGCTAATCTTTCAGACTCAAGAAATTTCTTGAGAAAAATCTTTTTTCTAGTGCGCACAGGGTCTTATGCAGGCAACTCGTGCACCCATCTGTTATCCAGACGAACACATGAAGACGGAACCGTTCAGGTTGTGGATGTGACTGCCATTTTTTTTATCCTATATGGGTGTCTGTACTCAGCCTTTACAATCTTTAACAGAGAAACCGTTTCAGTGAAGCATAGTTTACCGTCCTCAGGGGAAAAGCTACTTTCATAAGGCATTAGCGAAAGAAAACTTATGAGGATCAGTTTCATCATGATCTCTCTGGGGATTCGTATTGGGCCGTCCAACAGGAATCAAACACAAAAATTGTACTGTTCGTATTACTCTATTGTAAGCTTCAAAAACCTGAGAGGAGCATAGAATATTTTCTTCTGGTTGCTAGATTCGAGAACATGTGTGACTTCTGTGTCTCCAGAATGTAGTATTGCAGTATTCCAGTATAAACAGGACATGTAAAGAGTCTGTCCACGTCTTAACCCTTCTAGAATAGTGGGCCTTGGGTGGGACCACCACCAGTAGTGATATGCTGCACTGGTCATGCAAGGCCCCCACCATACGTTGGTGCCAGGTGCCTGGAGGAGGAGATACTGCAGAGAATGGGGGGGTGGGGGGGGAAGGTGTTTGGCCAATGGTCCTGAAGATTAATATCAACTTCATTTTCCACCACCCTTGGGCCATTCTAACAGAGTTGTTAAGAAGTGGAGAGACTCTTTAGTACTGATTTGTAATGGATAAATCATAATGAACAATTACCCACAAGCACCATTGGGGGGGGGGGGTGTTTCCACCAATTACAATTATCATCCAGCCAAACGACAGGAAATATGAGTGATCACCCGAGAACCTGTAAAATGGTTATTTAGTTCCTCCATTTATCACCATTCGTATATATTTGCAATAAAAACTACACCAAAATTCGCGACTCCCCATTTTTAGGAAGGCTCATAGGGATTTCCATATAGAATGTAAAGTGTCCCACTATGAGACCCCTCTAAAACAAAGAGTTCAGTTATCAATGATTGGAGGTGAGCTGCCAACCTCAGTTTTCCACTTGAGATTTCAGTGCCAAATGCAGGTCGCAACCTCCAGTTCAGTGGGTCATATACTGGGCACTGCATGTACAGTGTTATTCTGAGATATATAGTGATGCCAACACCACACCCATCATGAGTCAGACATCACGAGTTAGGCATCCTGTTAGTTTTGGTGTCTGCGGAAATTCAGCCACATATTCCTTTATAAAGCTTAATCAGTAATACTAATTAGTGATGAGCGAGCACTGCCATGCTTAGTACTCTTAACAAGCGATTGGATGCTCACACAGGCTCCACGCAAGTATAATTGAAGTCTGTGGAGAACTTGAGTATTTTTCCAGGAAATCTTCCGAAAAAATGCTAGAGTCCCCATCAACTTCCATTATCCTCCGTACACGAGTCGCAGCCATCCGAGCACCAACTGCTCATTACGAGTACAGAGCATGGTAGTGCTCACTTATCACTAATACTAATGCATGCTTTATAGGTGGACTGACAACTTCGCTCCTCTTCTAACAAAGACCTGCTAAAGGTAGCTAGAAGCCTACAGATCCTGCAGTCATGAGACAACATGAACACACTATACAGTAAAGGTACCTTCACACTAAGCGACGCTCCAGCGATCCCACCAGCAACCTGACCTGGCAGGGATCGCTGGAGCGTCGCTACACGGGTTGCTGGTGAGCTGTCACACAGGCAGATCTCACCAGCAACCGGTGACCAGCCCCCAGCGAGGCGTGGAAGCATGCTGCGCTTGGTAACTAAGGTAAATATCTGGTAACCAACCCGATATTTACCTTGGTTACCAGCGCACACCGCTTAGCGCTGGCTCCCTGCACTCCTAGCCTGAGTACACATCGGGTTAATTACCGTGCAGGGAGCCGGCACTGACAGCATGAGAGCGGCGGACGCAGGTAACGAAGGTAAATATCGGGTAACCAAGGTAAGGGCTTCTTGGTTACCCGATATTTACATTGGTTACCAGCCTCCGCAGAAGCTGGCTCCCTGCTCACTGCACATTGAGTTGTTGCTGTCTCGCTGTCATACACAGCGATGTGTGCTTCACAGCAGGAAAGCAACAACTAAAAAATGGCCCAGGACATTCAGCAACAACCAGCGACCTCACAGCAGGGGCCAGGTTGTTGCTGGATGTCACACACAGCAACATCACTAGCAACATTGCTGCTACGTCACAAAAGTCGTGCCTCAGCAGCGATGTTGCTAGCGATGTTGCTTAGTGAGACATGGCCTTAAGGAGGACCTGAGCTTTAAAAAAAAAAAAAAAAAAAAAAAAAAAAAAAGGGACTTTACCACTATATTTATAAAAATGGGCTGAAGGAAATGAAACTGAACATCCTTTATTAGAAACCACAACACCCAGCAGTCCCAGCAAGTGTCAGGTGCATAAGGTTACCATACTGTGCAGGCAAGATAAACCCTCTGCTGTAACGAGAATGACACAATTAGGCTATGTTCACACACTGCATCTTTTCTTAACCACAAAAAAAAAAAACCCACCTGTGGCAAAATCATATAAAAAACGCATATGTTTGACGCTTTACCGAATTTTGCCCAATGAGTGGGGTTTTTTTTTTTTTTGTTTTTTTTTTTTAAGTTAAATCTATTGACTGAAAGGGCTCAAAAGTGCAAAAATTATTGACATGCTGCACCGCATGACACTTTACCACGTTTCTACATTTATGTGTTTTTGGTGCGTTTTTTCACCATTATCTATGGCAAAAAACGCAGGTACCTGCAGAAAAGAAGTGACATGCACATTTTTTTCTCAAGAAATTCTGCAGGAAGAATGTTCTTGAGAAAAGAACGCAGTGTTCGCACAGCTAATTTTTTCCATAGGTTTTGCTAGGGAATGTCTGCAGAAAGGTTTTCTCAAGAAATTTCTGCAGCAAAAACGCAAAAAAACGAGGGTATAAACACAGTGTGTTAACACGGCCTAAGGCTATGTGCCCACGTAGCGTATTTTCATGCAGTTACGCTGCGTTCTGCACCGCAGAATAACTGCATGCGTCCTGCGTCCCCAGCACAATCTATGAAAATTGTGTCTAATCCATGCCCACATGGCGTATTAGAACACAGCGCTTCGGTACTGCCGAAGCGCTGCATTCTAAAAAGCAACATGTCACTTCTTTCCTGCGCTTTGCCTGCATCCCCCGCTCTGTCTATGGGAGAGGCTGCATCCAGAGCGCATAGAATCGGCTTTTCATTACGGACTGTTTCTGCAGCGATTTGAAGCGCACGTGTGCTGTTCAAAATCGCTGCAGAAATTTCTGCAGAGACAGAACGCAACGTGGGCACATAGCCTAAGAGATTTATTTAACAATGTAGCAGGTTTGTTTTATGACATTTGATACATCCACTTTATAAAAAAAAATATAAATAAAAATTGGTTCCCAAACAAAATCCTGGAGTATGTGAACAAGACTTTTTTTTTTTTTTTTTTTTTTTTAATTCAGGCGGGCACCAGCCAAGCTTTTCAAGAGTAAAATGTTTCGGGAAAGGACGGTGTTTTTCTCTTTTCCTAAAAGAAGGGAATTTTGTTACTTACCGTAAATTCCTTTTCTTCTAGCTCCTATTGGGAGACCCAGACGATTGGGTGTATAGCTACTGCCTCCGGAGGCCACACAAAGCATTACACTAAAAAGTGTAAGGCCCCTCCCCTTCTGGCTATACACCCCCAGTGGGATCACTGGCTCACCAGTTTTAGTGCAAAAGCAAGAAGGAGGAAAGCCAATAACTTGGTTAAACAAATTCACTCCGAGTAACATCGGAGAACTGAAAAACCGTTCAACATGAACAACATGTGTACCCGAAAAAACCCAAAAATCCCGAAGGACAACAGGGCGGGTGCTGGGTCTCCCAATAGGAGCTAGAAGAAAAGGAATTTACGGTAAGTAACAAAATTCCCTTCTTCTTCGGCGCTCCATTGGG